>NW_027526225.1:96355144-96662270 GCF_048455015.1 Haemaphysalis longicornis | reverse complement strand
TGTAGCGCGTTTGGGCGTCGGTTCCATATCGCCTTGTGAGCGTTCTGAGACGAGCTTCTCGCCTTCCACTATTGAGCGTTGGATGCATATGTTTCGTGATTGGGGCGACCATAAGCCGCTGGCGAATGTGAAGAGGGATGCGTTGAAGTTCGCGAGTTGCAGACGGGGTGCCCCGGCCGATGGTGCGAAGCACGCTCCTGCCAGTGGGGGTAAGGGCCAACCATTGTAGCTGTGAGGTTCGTTGGGCTTCCAGAATTTTGCTGAGGGTATTATGCAACCCACGTTGAAGCAGACGGTCATTGGAGGTAAATGTAGGAAGGTGCAAGGCAGCTTTGTAAGTTTTGCGGATTAAGGCGTCCAGCTTTCTGGTTTGTTGCGGTCTGAGATTCACGAGCGGGGTTGTGAGACGGCTGACCATGAGGGCTTGGAATAGACGGCAAGTGTCTGGCTCTTTTAGACCGTATGCAGGTCTCCGGATCCGGCATATGAGGTGGATGAGCTAGAGCTGGGAGACACCTATGGTGACCTGTGGGTCAGGGGCGGGCCCAGCCGGGCGGCCTCCTGTGCGGGCGCGGAGGACCAGTAGGGCGGATTTAGATGGCTCGAAGGTCAGTCCCCTGGACTGAAGGTAAGCAGTAGTGGTGTCGGCTGCTTGTTGAAAGATGTCTTGTTGTTCACCGCTAGATCCTTGGGTGGTCCAGATAGCCAGATCGACAGCGTAGAATGCGTGGCGGAGGCCTGGAATGGCTAGCAGTTTGTAAGGGAGGTGAAGCAGAGCTATATTAAAGAGAAGAGGCGAGATAACCGATCCTTGCGGTGCACCCTCTGCCGGGGTGTTGAAAGTTGGCAAGAGTAGAGGGCCGAGTCGAAGTGTAGCTGTTCTTTTCTCAAGGAAGACTTTTACAAAGCTAAAGGTATTTACGCCACAGTTCGTGGTACTGAGGTTTTCCAGTATGGCTTCGTGGGTGACGTTTTCGAATGCACCCTCGACGTCGAGTATTAAGATTGTTTTGGCGGAGGTGCGCCTCAGGTGGTCGACCACCTGTTCCTTGAGCTGCAGGAGGACGTCTTGAGTAGATAGATGTTGCCGAAAACGAAGCATTGTGAAAGGGTAGAATTTGAGGTCTTCCAGGTATGCGGTGAGGTGCTGATGAACTATGTGTTCGAAGAGTTTACCGATGCATGAGGTAAGGGAGATTGGTCGAAGAGTAGTCGGCGTAAGTGGCTTGTTGGGTTTGGGGATCAGTATGATGTCCGAGTGTCGCCACTGCTCAGGTAGAGTTCCCCCCTGCCAGTATTAACTGTAAATTCAATTATAATTATACAGTGCACTGTAGCTCAAACATTTTTCTCCATCAATGACGATTGGCCGATTCCCTGATCTGGTAGCTGTCTTTTACAAGGAACTTCTTATTCATCATCATCGTATTTATTATTATCATCATCAGTTATTAAGCAGGGTTAATTGTAGTCCCTCGGAGGTCAGCGGATGGGGCGTAGGGCTCGAAAAGCGTACTTGGCTTGGAAGCGTACATGCCACCTGTGGGAGACTACATTGCATAGCGATCGAATTCAGCGGTATTAAGCACAGTGGAATTATCTAAAGACAAAAATGATGCACCCCTTCGTCTAACAATGGCGATGGTTGGTTGAACGCGACGCTGTCCCCTTAGACGCTTTGCGCGAAAATGAGGGATTTACTCAATATGCCTACAGTATAACACAAAGTTTAAAATCGTTTCGAGGGAGAGCGAGAGAGAGAGAGAGAGAGAGAGCGAGCGAGAGAGAGAGAGAGGGAGAGAGAGAGAGAGAGAGAGAGAGAGAGAGAGAGAGAGAGAGAGAGAGAGAGAGAGAGAGAGAGAGAGAGAGAGAGAGAGAGAGAGAGAGAGAGAGAGAGAGAGAGAGAGAGAGAGATGGCTTCCAAAAATTTGGCGCATAGCCATTCAGGGGAACTGGAGACGAATGATAAGGTGTAGTCAACAAATCAGATAAAGGAAGTAGAACCACAGTAGCAATGGTGAAAGAAAATTAAAGCAAGAGGGCGCTCTTGTTTGGCCTCGCGAGAGGCGGCCTCAAGGAAGATGAAGTAACCCCTGCACGATCCCTCCGCGAGGCGCGTGCACGCGGCGCCGTCACATTTGATCGAGATTCGCTGGACATCGGTCGGCGGGCGGCTTTCTTCTCGTAGTCCGAGCCTCTCCAGCTTCGCCCCCTTCGTCCCGGGCAAGTCAGCGGTAGTCGAGAAGGGCCCTGCAATTTCCAAGACCGCCTGCCGAGCCCGCTCCGGACAACCCCAGGGGCGACGAGTGAGAGGAGCCAAATTCGCCCCCTTCCCGAGGCACCATGCAGCAGCAGCAGTCCACGAGCGGCATGTCGCAGGGCGGTATCGGCCGCTGCCCTTCTACCATCGTGACCTTCAACGTGAGCCAGGAGAGGATGAACCGCGGCGGCGCCCGGCCCACCTTCCCGTCGTCGGTCGCGCTGCCGACGCTGCAGAACACGCAGCGGCTGCAGCAGCAAGCCTACGGTGGAATGCAGCAGGGCAGCATGGGCGCTATGCAGCAGGGAAGCATGGGCGGTCTGCCGCAAGGCAGCTTGGGAGGACAGACGCAGCAGGGCATTGGCGGACAGCCGCAGGGCCACTCGGTGCAGTTGCAACTTGCCCTGCTGCAGCTGCAGCAGCTGCAGCTGCAGCAGCACCTGCAGCAGCTGCAGCAGCGGCTACAGCAGCTGCAGAAGCAGCAGAAGCCGCAGGGCTCCCTTGGCGGCCTGATGCAGGGCTCCGCTTTGTCGGGCGGCCCCCAGGGACTGCAGGGCATGCCCAGCGTGGTGGGGCAGGGCTCGCTGGGCGGCTCCGGTGGCATCGGCGGCCTGTCGCAGCAAGACCAGCTCAGCACTCTGCTCGGGGGCGCCGCCGGCTCGCACAACTACAACCTATTCGGCGGACAGCAGTCGAGCCTGCTGAGCGCCCTGCAGAACCAGCAGGGCGGCATGCTGAGCGGACAGGGCTCGGGAGGCCAGCTCAGCGGCAGCCTCCTGACCGCCTCGCTCTCGTCCAGTCCGCAGGTGGGGCTCCTCGGCGCTGGCCTCATGGCCAGCAGCCAGGGGCTGTCCCCGCAAAAGTCGTGTGAGTGCCCTCCTCTTTTGATCCTTCCCTGTCCGCTACGCGGTCTGCCTCTTGCGGGGGCTCCTTTATACGTAGACGCTTTTGCTGGGTTTGTCAGTCGTGCCTGGGCACCCGTCACGGCCTCTCATCTCCTCAATAAGCGCTCGACGTGTCAGCCGCACGCATAACTCAGTCATAGTGAAAACTCCGTACGCATAGCTTAACTTCCATATATACCCCGTGACGCCCGTCATGGCACAGCAGGTCATTAGTCCAACATAGTCACACGTAGTCAGTTCGGGCATATGTACAAGTCATGAAATAGTCAAGCGAATGTAGTAGTGCCACAGTAGTCATGATCATCTCAGTAGAACAGAAATGTCACAGCCAATATCAGCACATTTATACAGATATGAAGCGCATCGTGTTACGTAAGCACTACGGATTGAAGGACAGATTTCGGGAGGAATTAGCCTAAGCTAAAAAGGTGATGAAGTAAGGTTAGCCTCGTCCTTAAACGGAAAGTTTGCACCGAGAATGCACGCGTCTTGTGTTCACTACTGCGTGGAAACGTTCTAATTTAGATCAGCCCAGGCATCCCCGGGAACAAAATACGAAAGGGGACAGAGTTATCGCTGCAAAGAGAGTACCATGAATCGAATATCGATATTAGAAAGGAAGACAACAGTAGATTCGATCTGGGCGGTGTATGATTCGGAGCACAGATACCAGTTGGTCCCCACAGATAACAGAATAGGAAAAAGGATACCAGTGCTATGGAGCAGAGAACGTACTCGGCTGATGCAGCGTATACCGGCAGGAGGAAGTATGGGAAGGTAGTGCCTATTATCCCGGCAACCGTGAGAATTAAGAAATTTCTCACGGCAGTCACCTCTCATTGGCTAAGCACGCTACGCGGAGATTCTACGGGATAGATATTTCCTAAAAAGCCGTGTTTTGCAGCTGCCTCTGCTCCGCTGTGTGTAGAAACAGTGGCTTTTAACCGAGGAGGCTCTGGTTCGAGTCCGACATTGGAATTTGTTTTTTTATCTTTCAGAATTTTTCGGTCATTTTGTGAATACTTTTTAAATGCAGAACATTTCAGTAACTCACGATGTCACCCGCGTTGACGTCCGTAGTCGTAGTCCGCACCCCTCCCCCCCCCCCCCCCCCCCCCACAATATAAAAAAAAAATACTATCCGGCGCTTGGTTTCGATCCCTCGACCCTGCGTGCGGAACGCAATGTACATGGTGCTCTACCCACTGCGCCACAAAGCCGACACAGAATGGGAGGCTACGAACGCGCCTTATATCCTTAACTACGTCAAGAAGCTGCTGATACAACGCATTCACTACCACCAACTCCCCAAACACTAAACGTTAACGCAATACACCCACCCCCTATGCGATGCATTTACTCGAGTCCCCCTCGCGGGGAGATGGGCCCAATTTTTTTACTCTGGTTTTTACTATATGAAGAGATCGACGCACAGGACTCCTAGAGTGGGTTGAATTACGTCTCATATAGGTTGTGTTCTGCGTCGTTGGGCTGGGTTACATTGCGTTTGTTGCAGTTGGGCTGGATTTGGATATGTTATGACGCGTTCGGGTAGGTTACGCGAGGTACGGTGAGGTAATGTTAGGTCACGCTGGGACGTAGTATTGTTCAGCAAATTTTAGGCCAGCCAGCTTTTATGGAAACTGCCGTGAGAATTTTCCGGAGGTAATTATCACGCCTGCCGTGAGATTAAACGCAACCTTTGAATAATCTACGCGGTAAATAATTTGAAGAAAAAAAAACGCTTCCGAATCATCGCAACTATAATCAATAATACGAAAGAGACGGGGGACAATGACGGAGAGTGGAGGGATTCGAAGGTGTAGGTTTGTTTCACACGGAAGGATCGTCGAGCAGTTTACTCTACTAGCTTAGCAGCAGGTTAACCTTCACCACGCCTAGATGATTATGGGTTACTAATACAATGACGGTGCATTTCGGGAGCACCTTAGCGCGTACTTGATACTCGACACGTAGCAGAATGCAACTGAGAAGCATCGTTGAGTACATGTATACGCTTCGGCTTCAGCGCACAAGGCTTCGCGATGGTCTAAATAGTCTAGACCCCACGAGGAATGCTTCTGATCCGGTTAAGGTGTGTGCTTAATTTGGCGAAAAACTGCGATTGATTCCTCTGTCATAGGAATCAGTAAAACACGAAAGTGAAATGTGCAGCGAAATCTGCGGGTGAGCATGATTTGCGGATCGGCGGCTGTCTTGTGGGTGTGCTTGGTGAGCGACGTCCTGCTGGCGGGTCGCTTCGGCAAAGGTGTACTGGCGTCATTTCCATGACGAGTATGACGTTAGTGAAATCTTGGGTTATGGCAGCATAAAACACTTTCGCGTTAAAATATAAAACCCGAAAACGAGCAACCCTAAGTATAAGGTACTCTTTAGTACTGAAGGTTGCGACCCTGCAAGAAAACCCTGTGTGCAGGGGTGCACCCTTTACAGGCCGCTTGCTTCGTTGTACTGGCGTCACTTCCGTGACGGATATGACGCCAGTACAACCACACCGCCGCACTGCCTCACCACTCCCCAGAAATATAACGAAAGCTTCGGTGCAGTACAGGTGGAGTCAGTACGACAGTACACTCATTCTTCGACTTAATTTTCTTAGCTCAATGTCGCTCTTCTATGGCGGCTTCAGCTCTGAAGACAAAGCACTGTGTTCTCTCACTGCATGTCTCATTCAAAGCGTCTCCCTGTCGACAACGTAGGCTGTACGAACTAAAAAGGACGCGAGCGTTGGAGTATAGAAGGAAAAGACACAGATCAGGGCGTGAATTAAAGCTCAACTAGCATCTTGATATTCTCCGGGTGACCAAGGAATCGAGCGAGACAAATTGACATACCTGGGGATGAATTAACCGAGAACGCTGCTACGCGCTGCAGTCAATGTGCCCAGAGCGCTCTGATGTTTTAGGGTTCATATACGGTGCAATCTTGTACAAATGATAGAACGCTTTTTTCGCGCAGTCTCAGTACCGTACTTTCCCGCGTATAACCCGCCCCTGCATATAATCCACACTCCCACTTTCAGCACGCTGGAAAAAAGAAAAAAAAATTCCTCGTGTATTCCCCGCATATTTTATACAGGAAAGGCTACACCAAAGCTACTGCTCAAACACATGCGATGTAGACAGAAAAAGTAAACATCCCCCTCGCGAGGGGCACGATCAAATGCAGAGCATTTCCGCGGGGGGCGCGCCTGCAAGTCGTATGGATTACGTAGTGGTTGTTGTTGTCGTAATTGTTGTCTTCCAGCGTAGACATTGTCGATGAAGTCGATGGTGAAACGTGCCGTGAACCCCCTGCCGCGGCTATGACGCAACGTGGAGCGGCTATGACGCAACGTGGCGCGGCTATGACGCTACACAATCCAACACAATCCACTTTAATCAAATGCAATCCAAATCCAAACCAATCCAAGCCAAGCCAAGCCAAGCCAAGCCAATCCAATCGAATCCAATCCAATGCCCCTTGCGAGAGAGTGTTATAGCGCCGAAATCGCGCCACCACACGAACGCGTGATGATGACGTCACGATCACGCCACAGATGTTAGCGACCGGAGCACGCGCGAACGACATATGTGGTTTAAGCGCGAACCGACCGCGGCGAGAGAGCGCGATGCGAGCGCCCCCACCTGTTCTTGGGCGCGAACCGACTGTTGCTCAGCGCGAACCCAACGCGGCGAGAGAGGGTGTTGCGGACGTCCCCACCTGTTGTGCGCCCGAACCGAACGCGGCGAGAGAGGGTGTTGCGAGCGGAGAGAAGGGGAGGAGGACGCGGGGGAGAGGGCGCACCTGTGGCCGACGGTTGAATGAGTCAAGGATATGAGGCGCGTTCGTAAACTTCCATTCTGTGTCGGCTTTGTGGCGCAGTGGGTACAGCACCATGTACCTTGCGTTCCGCCCGCAGAGTCGTGGGATCGAAACCTGGCGCCGGTAAGTATTATTTTTTTATATAGTGTAGGGGGAGCGATGTGGACTACGGACGTCAACCCGGGTGACATCGTGAGTTACTTAAATGCTCTGCATTTGAAAGCGTGTATTTAGCAAGTAGAATACACTGATAGAAAGGCTAAAGTCACAATTTACTGAGTCACTGCTCTCGCTAGAGCTATCACTTGAGCCGCGTTCCTCACTGTTGTACACGAGGTCATCTTCACGGCACAACGCGCATTGCCGTGCTGCACTAACGGAAAAACCCCGCGTATTATTCGCACCCCTACTTTGCCACTGAAATTTCCGCATTTTTTGGTGCGGGTTATACGTGCGAAAATACGGCAATTATTTCAGTAGATGAAGGTTAATATAAACTGAAAAAAAAAAAACAGCGTTTCAAGTGCTGAATTTGAGAATAGCGCGAGGTGCTGCTGCGCCTCAGTAGTTGGTTATCCTGGGTTCGGCAAAGCTGTAGTTGTGTTGAAGGCGGTTACGCATATACGAATTAATAAGGACACTCACACAGCACGCAGTTCCTTACAGGGAAAGGAACACAGCTTCAAATTTTAATTTTGATACACATCAGCGATCGGATGCCGAACGAAATAACAAAGGCGCAGAGCCGTGCGTTGCAAAGTATTGGTCGTGTGGTACACAATGTCAGAGAAACGTCGCGACATCGAACCGCCTGCCGCTATTTTCGAACTATGGCTCCCGCCTGCCTTACGATAGAATTTGGGCTAGTGTGTTGCATGACATGTCGCTGAAAACGGCGCAGGATCGGGGACGAAAGGGAACAGTAAAAGCGCTGACGGTCTTGCATACTGTCTCTTGTCAGCGCTTCATACTGTCCAAATAAGTCTCACAAGTACAAGCGCTGCGGTGATTGTATGAGAGGACATTACAGCTGCACTGCCTTGTACTGTCTTTGTACTATACTCTGTTTGTACTGTCTATTGTCAGCATTTCGAATGCGTTTGTAACTGTAAGTGCTTGTAAGTGCTTACATTACACGCGCTTGAAATTGTACGAGAGGATAATACAAGCGCTGACAAGAGACAGTACAATACAGTGCAGCGCTTGCACTGTCCTGTCCTACTTTTGTTCCCGTCCAAGCGCTGTCTTCACCGACATGTCTACATCTATCCGCGCAACACAGTCCAGCCAAAGAACGCGGGCTCGATTCCTGGCCCTGGCGGCCGCTTTTCTGAGGCGAAAAGTGAAAAGGTCCGTGTGTTCGAGATTTCGACGCACGTCAAAGATCGCCAAATGGTCAAAAGTAATCCGGAGCCCTCCACTACGGCGCACCTCATCGCCTGCATTGCGTCGGCGCGTTAAACCCCACCGTCAATCAGTCAATCAATCAATCAATTATGAATCGATGAATCAATCAATCAGTGATGAATCAAATAATGAATGAATGGATGAATGAATCAGTCAATGAATCGAGCAATCGGTCAATGAATCAATCAATCGGTCAATGAATCAATGAATGAATGAATCAATCATTCATGCAATGAATCAATCACTCAATGGATCTATCAATGAATTAATTAATCAGTGAATGAATGAATCAATCCAATGAATCAATCATAAATCGATCAATCAACCAACAGTCGAGCCAACCGCCGCCGTTCTACCGCAGAATGCACCCTGGGCGGCCTGGGCGCCTTCGGCAGAAGCTCGCCGGCGCCCATCGTCATGTCGCAGCCCGTGACCAGCGCCGGCCTTGCGCCCCAAATGCAGCATCTGCTGCTCAGGGGCATGCCGGGATACACGTCCACGCTCGTCGTCATCCTCGTGCCCCAGGACTGAGCGCTGCCGGCCGACCGCTCAAGAGACTACTCAAGACAGTCTCTCCTCTTGGCACTCTGTCGGAACATAAAAATTGTTCACGTTCGTGTTCGAGGCGTCCTTTTTCGCAACGACGCTATCTGTGGCTTTAGGGTTCGGCGTATTTCAACAGGTGAGCTGTTTAAAATGAAAAAAATAAACAGCGCAAGAAAAACGACGGCTGTAGACGGGGAGGGGCACCCATCGGAGGCCCTCAGACCACGACGGAATATAGGCCGCGGTTTTTGCATCTTCGTTTTGCGTTCTCTTCCTAATACGCCAAAAAGGTCATTTATAGCTGTATGCATACACAACAGGCCTACGTGGTGACTTTGTGCATTCATTTCTTGCTACCCCCTGAAGGACCCACGGACGGACTGCTAAAACTCTCTATTGTTACCACCCACCACGCTCTTCACCGCCCTGTCTCGCTCCTCCCTTGAATGAACGGAGGTTCGTTGTCCAATGCACTTCAATGGACTTCAAATTTCCCGCCTTCGCAGTCCTCGCGCGCCCTTTGCCTGAAACAGCGCCAGCAGGAATTTGGTGCTTGCTTTCATCCCGCACGTGCCGGCGCCGAAGCCGCCATACTGCAGTTTGAAACGCGCCATTTTTTTCTTGCCGCCTACGATGGGAACAAGTTTGCTTCAAAGCAACTCATAATTTAACTCGTAATTTAAGTTCTGCCCGTCAGAGCGGCCCGTATGCGTGTTTACAAATGCTTGACTGCACAGAGTGCCCACGTAACATGTGTGATGTCACTGAGCGTGCTATTCTTTTGAGCGCCTGCAAAAACGAACCCACCGTTCGTGCTCTGTAGCCTCAACGTAGATCGCTGAGTGCTGGCGGTGACGCCTTGGGTTCGAGCCCCGGCAGGTATTTTTTTTTTTTCATTGCCTATTTTTTTCTAAATTTAGAAACACAAATCTACGCGTCGTTTTTGTTAATAATGCTGATTTGGTATGTTTTAGGTCGCTTTAGGCTTGGGGCGCAGCCAATGACCACGCCGAATTGCCGTTTCCCATCGCGCGAACGGACATGTCACGTGGGTGCTCTGTGCAGCGAAGCGTTTGGAAATACGCTCCCTGGTACGCAGACGGCACACAAAATGGCCCGCGGCTCAACAAATAAAACAAATACGAAAAAAAAAAAAAAAATCTCGCGCCCCTTAATCTAACGACGACTACGGTTGAACGCGAAGCTTCAGTTGATGAATTCTTTGTTTGGCCAATACCACACTGCGACGCGCTCCCCTTTTCTAAAATACCCACGGCAACTGTCGGGTGTGCACTCCGTATGCCTACCGTTTGTGTTTGGCGTGTATGGCGCGAATCGGTCCCTGCTGCTTGGCGTTCACTTCGACCTCGTCGAAATGGAGCAATCGGGTAGAGGCCTGCGTCATAACGTGAGAGACCCAGGTTCGATTCCGGCTACGGTTGCTGTTGTTGTTGTTCCTTATAACGTCAGTCGTTAAACCAAAAGAGATTACTGAGTAGGTACATTACTCGAGGAAAATTCGAAAAATTTGGAACCTTTTTCGTCTTGTGTTTTAGGAATCGAGTTTGAAAATCGGTATTATTAAAATAAAACAAAACAGGGAAAGAAAGAAATGAATAAATAAAGAAGGAGGGAGAACAAAATTACCCCACCTTCCCGCGAGGGGAACCCTGTGCAGATGCGACGCATCTTGGGGGTTCACTTGGTGTTTCCGTTGGGTTGATTCTCTAATTGCGTGAAACGTGTGAGGAACGCGTATGATGTATTCTTTATTTAACACGCGGCGTAGCGTTAACGATGACGGCCTTGTTGTCGCTGAAGTATACGGGTAGTGGATGGTTAAGTAACGGGACCACCGTGCAATTTGCAGCGAAGATCAAGTCTATGCACGTGCCCGAAATCGGAACGCCGGTGCTGGAACGACCGCGGCTATGACGCAACGTGGCGCGGCTATGACGCAACACAATCCAACACAATTCACTTTAATCCAATCCAATCCAAGCCAAGCCAAGCCAACCCAATCGAATCCAACCCAATGCCCCTCGCGAGAGAGTGTTCGCTATCAGAGAGGAGAGGGGGTGTGAGCGGCGGAGAGCGCAGCTCGCGCGGCGAGGAGAATGGGGGAGGGGTGTGGACGGACAACAACAACGCCGTATGGAGGGACAAGGCGAGTGTATGAGATGCAGTCGCATCTAAAATAAGGAAGCGTTGTTTTCTGTCTCTTCACCCACGATCATTCACCATCATCGTCAGAGAAAGTTGGCTTTCCTGCAGGGCGTACAGGCGTGCAACGGCATCAGTGAGGGCACTGAAGCTTCCCTTAAAAACGTTCGGAGTGGCGTGAAATTTCTCAGAGAAGCTCCTGTGAGAGTAACTGAGCTGAAAAGAAAATATGGCAAATAAGTGTCTGGGGGGATTCGAATCAGGGGCCTCCGTAATACGAGACAAGCACGAATCCCCAATACAACCAGTGCTCGGTGACACCTAGCTCACTTATAAAGGCGTACCTAATGGCTGCCTTGTGGCCTCCCACGTAGAAACATGTTAGAGACATGCGATGCGACCTACGAAAGTAATTTGACCACGCATAATTACATAAATAACAGTTAAGCGTACATGTAGCAAAGTGAATTCTCGCTAGGTGTCCTCTTTGCCTGACCATGCGAACGCGAATAACTGACCTGTCGTACACTAACGGATAAAAGAAGAAAAAAGACAAAGAAAAGAGTAGTAGCAGAGCATTTCAGAGACGGCTCGTCTGCCTTGCTAAAATGATTCTGATCAGGCTCTCTCGCTCCTCTTTCTTTTTCTATTTCTGTCTTCAACCTATATACTACATTCTTTCTTCGACTGCACCTTTATGCCTATCTGGTTCTTTTTAATAATAATAAAAAAAATCTTGGCCAATCCCCGAGTGGGTATGCGCCACTTTATGGGCCACCACCACCACCAACACCACCTTTACTGAAGAAGGAAGATTGATTGATTGATCGCGGGGTTTAACGCGCCGACGCTACACAGGCGATGAGGTGCGCCGTAGTGGATGGCTCCGGATTAATTTTGACCTCATGGGGATTTTTAACCTGCGCTGAAATTTCGAACACACGGGCGTTTTAGCCATTCGCTTCCATAAGAAAGGCGGCCGGGAATCAAACCCGCGACCTTTGGAGAAGGAGGACCACTGGTCCCGATGGAAGAAAGGAATGGGAGGGAGGGTAAGGAAACAAACAAATGCCAGTAGCTTCTTAAAGGGCACTGAAAGGCAGTTTGAGCACACATAAATGAATAAGCGAAGCCGTTACGTTGTGTGGTCAACGTCATCTGTGCCAAGTATGACTTTTTTACGTGCAGCCGAAAGCTCACACTTTCGTTGCAAAGTTTTTGGCCCCTTTCCCACCCTTTCCTGCGTGTTTTTGGACGCCGCGATTTGCACACATGTAGGTCATCGATTCTCACATCTGCGTCACGAATCGGTTTTGTGTCAGTTTCAGCGGTCGGTTGCGGTTACATACCTTGAGGACTTCTGTACATTAGCGGGTTTTTATCTGTGGTTAGGTCGGTTTTGTTTCACAATACTTTTTTTTAAAATTGAGTGGTTCTGTCCGCTTTATGTCGGTTTCAACTGTCCGTAGTTACATGAGCGTATGTAAAGGGAATCTTATGTGCAGGACTGCTTTTTTATTTAATGGGGGGATGGGGGGCCAATTGGCATTCGCCCCGTTTTACGTGGGTTTCACGCGCGTGTTCATATGTCATTAATGATGCTTTTCACCTGCTTTAGGTAGGTTTGGGCTGTCAAACGTGCCCCAAGCAGGCACGTTGCCCTACGTGATATGGTTTGGGAATATGTTGCCCAGTTAAGTCGATTACTGTGACGGCATGTGCTGCGTGGATTCGGTAGTAGCGGCATCGGTGCAACATGCCGTGGTGCGGTTCCGTATCGTCGGAGGATGAGCTTGGTGGAGTGTGCTCAGCGTCTTCCGCAAAGTGCAGGGTGGATGTACTCGGGGATGGGTAACCCCATTAAGGTCTCATAGTCGGGTTGGAGAATATGCGGAAGTCGACGTGGGACGGGTTCTGTATCCTAGGCGTTGAAGGACAGATCGTCTTGTGGTAGTTAGGGTTAGATAGGGGACCTGACTTTGGTGGCGTGCTTCAAGTAGGTCTGGCGAAGGATGCCTAGATTGTGGACGCCCATTGTGAATGCCTAGATTGAGCAGGTCTACTATGGGGGTGAATTATGGTACTCCCAGGGCTGTCTTGGTGGCGTGTCGTACAATGGGCGCAGCGATGATTGCGCTCTTGCGTATGTACTGACATGTTGTGTGTAGCGTATGTTAGGCGACTAATAAGCATTGCCTGGATGAGTTGACACCTGTCAACTCATCCAGGCAATGCTGTCTGTGCTTTTCCTCACACACCGCCTGGGGCTATCCCAAGACAGACCACAGCAAAGGGCCACAGCCTCTTTGACGAAACGACGGAGGCGGGATACCAACTCCTCAACGACCCGGCTATCCACACCTGGCATGGGACATCCGTCCAACGCGACACTAACCCCGACCTTACGTTCTACAAAGCCCCCAAGGACCCCACGAGAGCCACATGGCGGAACACTGGGGAAACGCTCGGCAGCGATCACTGCATCCTCGAAGTCCTTGTCCCGCTGAAAGATCGCCTACCAACCCCGAGAGCGCAACAACTCACGGACTGGCAGCAATATCGCCGCCACCTCGATGCCTACCTTCCGCCTACCATAGAGGACATTGACGACTGGACACGCGCTCTGCATTCTGCCACCCACGAGGCCACTGCACTGATCCCCATCGACGCAGACGCCTGCCTCGCCGACACCCGCCTCGCTGATCTCGCAGAAGCCAGAGCATCTATACGAGCCCGCTGGAAACGCCAAAGACACAACCGAAGCCTCCGCAAACGCCTGGCGCAGCTCAACCGCGAGATAGAGGCTCACAGTGTAACCCTCTGCCGCCAACATTGGCACGCCATTTTCCAAGAGGCCGATGGCCAGATGCACAAAAGCTGCACATGGCAATTACTCCGACATCTCCTCGATGAGAGCAAGACCAAGAGCACGCAACGGCATGTCCTGGCCCGAACCCTCCACAAAGCGCTGCGTGAGTTCGGCGACTCAGTGGTCCGTCAACGTCTCGACGACAAATATCTCCCAGCCACCCCCCAGACCCCCTTCCAGACTACGTGGGGGCACCTAACCCGAGCCTCGACGCGGACATCGAGGAATGGGAGGTGCGGGCGGCACTCCAGAAGCTCAACTGCAGATCGGCACGTGGACCGGACAAGGTCACCAACAAAGCCCTGCGAAACATGACCGACGGCAGTATCTCGGTGCTCACAGCCTACTACAACAAGTACTGGCAATCGGGCAAGCTACCCCCACAATGGAAGAAAGCGCGCACAACGCTCATCCCCAAACCCGGCAAGCCTCCACACATCGATCACCTCCGACCAATTCCCCTTACATCCTGCCTCGGTAAGCTGCTGGAGCACGTTCTCCTCAATCGCTGGCAGACGAACCTCGAAAAGGCCGACCTGTACCCCCGAGACTCTGCTGGGCTTTCGGACTAACCTCAGCACACAAGACGCAATGCTCGTCATTCAACACAAGATCCTGAACCCCCCCCCCTCCCCCCGCCGGATCCCTCGACAACTACGCTCTACTGGGCCTGGATCTTCAGAGCGTCTTTGATAAGGTGCACCACTCAGCAATCTTCGCGCAGGTCTCGCACCTCAACATGGGACACCGCACTTTTGCGTATGTCAAAGACTTCCTCGCTAACCGCACGACACAAATCGTGGCCGGCGACATCGAGCTCCCAGAGAAGACCCTGGGTAGCACCGGCACACCCCAAGGATCAATGATATCCCCCCTATTGTTTAACCTAGTCATGACAGGAGTTGCCCGCAGACTGGGCAGCCTCCCAGACGTCAAACACACCATTTACGCGAATGATATCACCATATGGAAGTCCGGTGGCAGCGACGGACAAATCGAAACCGCCCTGCAGCAAGCTATTGACACCGTGGAAGAGCAACTCCAAGGTACGGGACTCCGGTGCTCCCCGGCAAAGTCCGTACTGCTCATCCTCCCACCCCCTGGTACGCGCAACAATCGTGAAGCACCCTCTAACATCAAGCTGAAGACGAACGACGCCACCCCCGTCCCGCAAGTCAAGTCCATACGGGTACTCGGCATGTACATTGACGCACTCCGCCACAACGGACACACGTTACAGCGCCTCAACGCCAAAATCACCACGGCCATGCAACTCATCCGCAAGGTAGCCACACGATATGCCGGCATGAGAGAGACCAGCCTCCTCCGGCTAGTTTAGTCCTTCGCCGTTAGTCACATCGCATACGTGGCGGCATACCACAATTGGAAGCCGGCGGAGCGTCAGAAAATAGACGCCCTGATAAGGAAAGTATACAAGACAGCGCTCAGTCTCTACACGTATACCAACACGGAGAAACTCCTCGACCTAGCCGTTCACAATACGCTCGCCGAGATCGCCGAAGCCTAGCGAACCACACAGTTCGTAAGACTCACCCAGACAAAGGCAGGCCGCGCAATCCTGGCCCGCATCGGTTACAGCCCCCCCGGTCACATCGGCCCTACACCCACCGACCCACTGCCACTAGTCTTCAGCCGACGGCTCAGGATCCCCCCGCTGCACAAATACATACACCCCGACGCCAACCCAGAATGTCGCCTGGCCCGCGCGAAGGCCCTAACCAAGATGTACGCACAAGACACAAGCGCAATTACTACGTCGACGCCGCGCCATACCCCGGCAGATCCGATGCTTACGCGGTCGCCGTCATATCAGCTGGCAGGTGAGCCCTCAAGACAACCGCAAGCATACGTACAACACACAAGACTCTGACCGAGGAGTTCGCTATCGCTCTGGCCCTCACACAATTTCGGTGCACCACGATCCTCAGCGACTCTCGCTTAGCGATCCTCCGTTTCGCCACCAACCAGTAAGCACCCGCTACCCTACGGATCTGCACCGCCTCCCGGGCACCCGCAAAGCTCGCCCGACTCGCATGGTTCCCGGCCCACACCGACCTACCGAACGGCGGAACTGTTAACAGGAATACGGAGGCGGACGCTACTGCACGCGCGCTCACCAGTCGCGCAGCCATACACGACCCCGCACGTTCCGTCCAACAGCCCCCCCTCAAACCGACGCCGCTCCTCACATACGGTGAGATTCTAGCCTGGTACCGCGACACCAGACGAAAGTACCCACTGCCGCACCCCCACCTCACACGAGCGGAGTCGACGATACTCCGTCAACTCCAAACGGAAGTGATATGGACCCCCGTATTCGCCAAGCACATCTGCCCCACGGTTTACCCGACCGACCGCTGTCAAAACTGCAACGCAGCCAGGGCTACAACACCACATCTTTTATGGGACTGCAGGTTCCCAGAAGACACCCAAGACCCAATGCCACCAAGCATCGGCCATCGGCCATCAACGCGGCACGGTCCGGCAGGTGATGGACATACTCGCGCGGCAACGGCCGAAAACGCCGTCTCCACCGAGACGCGCAGTGATTAGGCGGCCGTAGCGGGGAGGTCCACCACACACCTCGCCGCCCCATCCCTTCTTTCCCCACCCCACTACTGCTGGACATGATAATAAATGTTTAATCTCTCTCTCTCTGAGGCCAGGGAGGTGGATGTATATAAGCTCGATGAGAGAAGTCTGCTGGGAGAACGCTCCGTGTGGGGTGGCCAGAAAGGCAGCACCCGATCCACCATGGTGGTAGGGCACTCCAAGAATGTGGAGGTTTTGGACTTGGGCGATCAGTGCAACTGATGTGGATTGCAAGAACGGGGGTTGGGGCTCCTGCCGAGCGTGCCACCTGCTTTTCCCCGCGTCGTCAACCACCGCAAAGCTGGCTGGCCTGCACCTGGCAGCGGACCTGCTGCTCGAGCGGGCAGGCCAGGACAGCGAGGCCCTGGTCCTGACGGACATCACGGACAGCTCTGCTGCGACTGCGGGCGGCAGACCAGCCGTCCAGCTCCAGTGGGTACGTGGAGACGGCGTTGGCTGCCTAACTGCACGCGGTGGCCTCTGGCGGCTGCAACCTGCGACAGCAGTGGCTGCCATCCCACATGGGCATCCCGGGAAACGAGGAGGCCGACGCTCTGGCCAAGGGTGCCCACCAGCCGGATACCCCCGTCTCCCGGGACGTCACGGCGTTTGACGCCGCACTACAGCACCTCACCCGAGTGGCCCTGACCACGCACCCATAGACCACTGAGCGGTGAGTGGCCAGGCCCCTCGGGTCCTCCCGGGGCGTCTGAGCAGAGACGTCCGCAGCCTGCTGCTCCGGATGCGACTCAACTGCTGCGACGTGGAAGCCCGACTGCACGTCCAAGGCCGCTGCGCCTCCCCCACCTGTGCCCACTGTCCCAAGCCTCACACGCTGGAGCACCTGATCTGCTCCTGCCGAGAGTTTGCAGCACACCGAAGAGTGCTGCAGACTTCACTCCAGCATCTTGGGCTACACCACCAGCGCCTCGAAGACTTGCTCTTCCTGACGGGCCCTGACAGCACCCGCCGTGACGTGTTCCAGCACCTCCTTGGCTACCTTGAGTCCGCTAAACTCGCCAAGTGCATGTAGATGGCTGACTGCTGTTCGCGCCATTGCTGCTGCTGTTTCGCTTAGTTTTGCGTAGAGGCCACACTTTTTCCTCTTCTAGCTTCCCCACCTCTTTTACCACCCTCTTTCTCCTCTCTCATCTTTCATCCCCCTCTTCCCCCGAACTTGGCTGTATGCAGGTGAGCCCCCAGATGGGCTCAACTCACCATAACGAATGTGCGGGCATGGCGAGGCCGGCCCGAGGAACTAATCCACCCAACCGGAACAAATCCGCACCTGCCTGGACGTCGAGTCCCGGTGTCCACCGCCTCAGCGTTAGCGGACGCTACCCGCTAGGCTAAAACTCTCTAATAGGGAGTTTTAGCATAGCGGGTAGCGTCCGCTACACTACGGTGCGCGGGTACCGGGACCCGGCTGGGAAGGTGGGCATTCGTTCTAATCGGACGAGCGGCCCGCATCACCGAGCCCACGAAAACGCTCCGGTGAGGGGTAGTCCTCCTGGCTGTGCCTGCGCGTGCATGCGCTGTTGGGTTCCGCTGCCCGCCGACCCTAGCGTAGTGTATACGCTGGCCGCTATGCTAAAACTGTCTAATAAAAGGCATCAGGGCCTTCCTGTTTTCACATAAAACAGCCCCAATCGCAATAAAATTGTCTTCCCAGAAATGCACTGGTTTATGATAGCAATGAATTTGGTTTACAGCTCTTTACATAGATGCATGCAGTTTTATAGAGGTGTCAAATCTTATAAAACCTCTTGTAATGGTCCAGAAAATTTTGTTTCTCACAACGCATTCACGTAAAGTAGTGGAGCCGACTTTAGGGTGCGGGGTGTATATAGTCCTCTCTACGAATGCATGGAGTCTTGGGTGTACTTGATAAAATGACATAGGACCTTTTCCCCCAATACCACACTCTCAACAGAACGACCCAAAGATGTCTTTCCTGCAATAAATTTCTGCATCGTAGTAAAGCCGGCTTTGAAAAGGCTCGGTGTATAGCACACCGGCTTTCACATTTATATGACAATACTATCACTTGGGAGTTTCTCTCTCTCCGTGGGTTGCTGCCAGACGACACAAAATTTTTAGCAACAAACCCCTAACAGTTCCCTGTAAGCACCCATTGGCAAAAGAAAATTCCTCGGGGCACATAAGTCTAGCTGCTTACGTGCAGGGGAGCCGAAAGTCTGGCGATACTTTTTAACACCTTTTTTAACTCCTTAAGCAAGAGCTACATCCATGTGTCATCTGCCAGTGTGCGTCGAATTTTTTGGTAGTTGGTAGAGCGGCCCACAGCATACTGGCATGCTATCACTTTGATCTACAAATATCCGGTTTGAATACCTTATCGTTTGCCTTGTCACAAAAGGAGTGCGCATTTCGTGAAAAAACTCATTGCCTTTGCACTCTGTGGTGGAGGATGACCAGCGAAGCTGGGCGTGGTCCAGAGAGTGCACGAAACAAAATACACATGGTTGTGATTTCCCATTGCCCATGCTTCCTAGCTAATTAGCTGAATGAAACTTGGAAGAACCAGAAAACATGGGGTGGGTCGTTTCGCCCCTGCGACGTAGGCATCTTGCTGTCTGTGTGACACAACCACACAACCCACACGACCATGGAGGACAGTCAGGTAGCTTGGGGCCGCAAGATATCCATGTTGAAGTCTCCCACCAGCACAATGGGCATGTCGTTGGCAATAGCATGAAGCCTGGCTGTCCCCCCTGCACCCGTGCATGTATACCGTATTTGCACGATTCTAATGCGCACCTTTTTTCGGCAAAAGTAGCCTTAACATTTGCGTGCGCGGTACATTCGGGCTCAAAACCAAAATCAGCTTTCAATGTTCCCCGTTTTAGTTTTACTTCTAGCAGGAGCTGGATAAGTAAGTTTATAAAGTACAAATAATTTTTGCTGCTGCAGTTGCGTGCGTCAAACAGAATGTCTTCTGCCAGGTATGTGGTGTCATGTCTCTTACACCTCTGTGGTAGAATCGGCATCAAAATTATTTTTTCGAATTTTCACCAGTCAACTTACTCGCACATTGCAATCAACGGTGCGTTAGAACAGCGCAAATACGGTAACCGGCGACGGGTGTAGTGCACGCGATTAGCCGTGAAAGACATTAGGCAAAGCGTTGCTCCGGAAGCGCTTCAAGCTGAAAAATTCCAGCAGAAACATCACACCACGAGCCCTTCAAGAAGGAAACGCAATACACCAGCTCTTGGGCATGAAAAATTTCCCGTCTACATCGATTTATCCACTCAATATATATGTGGGAACTGAGGCATATACAGCTTTGTTGTAAATTTAAGCGCTTTTAAACGCCGTACTTATGAAGCATACATGCACACGGCTTGAAGGGGCCAGAAGACAAAATGAAAATTTGGTTCACTCAAAAGATTGCCTCGTTAGAATCACGCTGACACCACTTTTAACGGACACTTCGCTCAAATAAGCTATATAATTAGGAAAAAAGGGAATGGCCGCGCGACCCACTTGCTCATTTCCCACAACAGAACCTATAATGTCATACCAGCCAGCTGTGCGATTATCGAAGGCCCGAAAACGCAAGCGAAAATTAGGCAGAGCTTATAAGCTTGCCGAACGATCTATTTGCGCTGAAATTTAGGGCACATTCTTTTTATATCAGTAAGAATGGCGGGACAAATAGTGGACGTTACGAAGGCACCCGTAAACGTAGAAGTACAGATTCGTACTGATGTTGGTACTGCGCGCACTACGCTTCGTTTAGATGCACAGCACTGCGGAGTTTTGGGGTTGTCTCAGACGACACTGAGCGATTGACGCAAGCGACGGTGTCTTACGTGACCATATTTGACGACTGAGCACCATGTTCCGCGAAACGATTATTTTCACCACGAACAAAAACAAGCCAGGTTTAAATACGGTCACAAACAAACCAAAGCCAGAAAACG
Organism: Haemaphysalis longicornis; assembly: GCF_048455015.1. Classification (NCBI taxonomy): domain Eukaryota; kingdom Metazoa; phylum Arthropoda; class Arachnida; order Ixodida; family Ixodidae; genus Haemaphysalis; species Haemaphysalis longicornis. The sequence continues at coordinate 96,641,732 of NW_027526225.1, read as the reverse complement.
GCTTGCCACGGTGTGGTGGCGCCGTCTAGGTTGACTAACCGTAAGCAAGTGTCCGCTCCGCACTAAGTTTAGTTGAAAGACCTGTTCTTATAATGTCACTGCGAACGTCGTTCAAACACGCGTTTTGGCGCGAGAATCAAAATTTTAGCTTAAGTTAATTAATGTCGCAGTGTTTAAAGCATCATTTGCTTCCAGACAAGTACTGGGGGCACTATACAACACGAAATATTTCGAATAAAACAAACTTGCATTTTGTCTTCATGGCTCCTTTAAATGTGCTGCTACTCTGCTGGGTACCTACCCGAACCCGCTGGCCTATAGTCACTTCCATCCAGAGATCTTCTCGGATAAGTGCAAGCACTGCGGCCACCGCGCAGACCTCACGCACATTATGTGGAAGTGCCAAAAGAAACCACGGAGCAAGACCCCTCTACCCCACATAGATATCAACCACCTAGAGCACTGGGAAACCCTGCTGCGCAGCTCTGATCCTCTAACGCAGCTACACCTTGTCCAGATGGCCGAAGAAGCCGCCAGGGACCAAGATCTCCTGGCTGACTAACGCGGCAAAGAGAGTTCAAGCTCTCTACTTCTGGGCGAATAAAGTTCTTTCTCTCTCTCTCTCTGCTGGGTTGAAGCAACGCGCTAGGTCGAAAAATTCTTCCCATTGATCAGTGCGCATAATGAGGCGTTTCATGACCCCGCATTCACCCCAAAAGTAGGCTGTTACCAGCCTGAACCGCTCTCGGTCTCCAGCAGGTCCCCCACATTCCTGATAGCAAGCAACTTTAATCGGCCTTGTAAAAAGGACATTAGAAAAGCACCGTATACAATGTAGAAGCTGTAGTAATGAATCACTAAACACGCAAAGAAACGCATAAATCACAACTGTATTCATGCTTAAGTGTAAAACAAGATTAATAGCTGGGCAAAATCCTTTTGGCCGCACCCAACATAGATCACAAGTTGTGAAAATACTTAATCCAAAAGGGTATCATTTTTATAGCAAACACCACCAAGAAGCAAATATCACATCAACAAATAAAAACAAAATATATAGAACATCTCACCATCAAAATGGCACGTGCACATCCCGGTCGAACACACATCCACACAATACATGAGAACGGCACAATCGGAACACTTGCTGCCTGTCCCCGCTGCCTAACAGTAAATTAGTGGCACCGTGGAAAAGACGCATCACACAGCGAGAAAAAATACGGAAAGAGGGGTTGATGATGAAGCATTGCTCACCTGCCCTCACTGAAGCGTGTTGCAGTGAGTTACGGAAAGGCTCAAGACGTGCAAAACAATGTGTAGGCACAGGTAGATTTGGTCACAGGTAGATTTGGTCACTGTGAAGGATTGTGGCGCACTGTCAAAACTACAGGGGTATCATCACATTTCACTCAAACGCATTTTTGAACTGAATGAAGACTCGGAAATCTCGACTTAAGAATTTACATGTGTAGTAGGTGGCAGCCGTTTATATGTTTACTTCCCCCTTTCAGCACGTCCATATTAATCGTTTGTGAGCCTCCGGCGGCAGCTGTCATCGTCACTGGCCATCCGTCTGCCTGAGTGGGTATTTGTGAAATGAAGGTAAGTATGTTGATGCGAAGTGAAATCTGACATCCCCATCAGTGCAGTCGCACGGCTAGAAAGCAAGCACAGCTTTCCCAGATCAAATTTTCCTTCGCAAAACGAGGATTTCCCTTAAATCTGGTCGATTAGGTATGATGATGCCGCAGTAAATGGGATCTCTGGTATCGTTGTTGCCACGCCAATAATGCCGACGCCAGATTATTGTAAAACAGCAGAAGGACAGTCGATTTGGCAAGTTGGTACTGGTTTATGACAGAAACAGCGCAAAGACGACCGACTTGGAAAAGAAGGAAAACAGGACACGTGCTGACTAGCAACTGCATTTTTTATTGTTGAAAATAGGGCGCATTATAAAACATGGACAAGAAGGAAGGACGTCACTGGCGCTTACCGACAACTGAAAAGTTTATTTTCACAGGAAACGCACGTACACATCCTCAGTGCCACCAAAACAGATACGTGTCACTGCTACACATGCGCATATGTGGGCAAGACAAAAAAAGGGCCGTGTATCTGCTCCGTTTGTTGAAAATGGCGACAAAAGGCGATAGTCTTTCGTCAACATCTGCAAAGCAAATGCCTCCCTTCTCTTTCCCGGTCACCTCTCATGCTGCTCCTCTTCCGTCACGCTCCTTCCAAGCTAAACAGGCTAGAAGTTTGCTCAAGACAATATAAATTTACCACGTTCCACTGCTCCAGGCCGGGTGTCTCGATGCCAGCGCTGCCGTACGGTGAAGACGCGCGTAAATCGAGCTGTCTTCAACGTTGATAGAGCCCCGTTGCCCTACTCCACGTGCGTTCCAAGCAGAACATGGAACCTATCTATTGGAACCTTTCATAACTGTTTCCGTTTGATTTATTGAGTTTTCCGCTAGAAGCTATAGTGGCGCGGGTGACAGCAGGTGACGGAGTGAATTTTTTTCATGCAGTAAATGCAGTATTTCATTGAAATCAAGCATCCATAAACTTGTTTTAAAGGAACACTGCAAATATCACTTATGTATTGATTTTCTGCCTCATATCTGCGTGATGTTGTGTTTTTGTTCAACAATGTCGACAAGTATGAAAATTACCACCGGACTTGCACGCTTAGATTTGGTTGTCGATATACAAACCTATTGTGCAGCTCATATTTCACTTTGTCCGGGTGGCTGAATCGCTTTACAGACAGACAGACAGAACAAAATTTTCTCAAGTAGGCCAAGAAAGACTATCGTCTTCTATGAAGTCTGCTGACCCCCGCTCCTACCCTCTTTCCTTAAGAGGTGTTACCTCGTTCCCAGAAATACTAAGAGAGGGTTGGCTAACACAGCTCGAGCCTTTAATCCTAATGTGGAATGCTTTGGCCAGTTGTATTGTTTTGCGATCGCGGTGCTTGAAAAGTACTTCCGTGTCGTAAAAGCTCGTCTCTTAGCTACATTCGCAACAATGTGTGGCCAAATGAGTGCAACATTTCCCCTTCAAAGAAGAGTGATGCTCCCTAAGGCGGACATTAATGTACTGGACAGTCTGGCCCACATACACGCGACCACAGGTCAGAATAATGCAGTGGACGACAGTAGTGCTGTACGGTACAAAACGCATTCCGTGCTGGATTGTACAATCACGTGTGGCAATACGCCCATTGGTATCAAGTGTGTTGCTAAGCATTGTGCATAAACTGCTCAGCTCAGGCCGAATCTTTCAGCTGTCTTTTTCAAACGATGTGACAGCGCGTGCATATATGGTATGACAGCCACTTTTTCACTTTCATCCAGATTAGGCTTGCCAAGTGCGGTGCCTTTCAATTGTTTCACACGACGCTGACAGACGGGCTGTAATGCAGAAACAGGATAGCCGGCGTTTCTCAGCCGAAAAACCTTCTCACAGAAGCTGCGTTGCGCCAGATGGTAACACGGCTTGTTAATGGTCGATTTTAGGCTCGTGAGTGCAATTCCGTTTTCTACTGTCTTAGAGAGGAAAGAAATGAAACTAAGGAGGAGCTTGCTTGACCGGGGGGCATACATCCAGCGCACATGTTGGGCAGAAAAATTTAAGCTTCGGTCAAGATACTCCAAGGTTCAATCTGAGGGAACCTCACATATGAAACTCAAGCCTCTACGGTAGACTGTGACCTTAAAGACGTCAAGAACATTACGTCTGAAAGATTCTATTTCAGCGCTACTTCCCAGGACCAGAAAATCGCCAACATAACAAAACCCTTTAAGTGCAATGCCTTGCAAAGCAAGATATAGGTCACACTAAACCATACTCATTAAATATTGCTCAGGACGGGGGCCACCTTTAACCCTATGCATACTCCAATGTACAAAAAAGCATCTATGCATAGGGTCGAAGGTGGCCCCCGTCCTGAGCAACAAGAGAACTGACCGAAGCATTCCACATACAGATTAGGGGCTCAAGCTGTTAGCCAATCCTCTCTCAGTATTTCTGAGAAGGATCAAACAACAGCTGTTAAGGAAAGAAGGTAGGTGCGGGGGTCTTACCCACATATGTGCATGTGCAGCGGTGACATGTGTCTGTTTTCCTGGCTCTGAAGGTGTGTATATGCGTTTCCTGTGAAAACAAACCTCTCAGTTGTCAGCAAGCGCCGGCATCATCCTACTTTCTTGTCCATGTTTTATAATTTGCACCTAATTTTCACCTACGTACGTTCACCAACTAGCTTGACTCTCCATTTTACTTCAGGGGCGGTATTGTCGTGTTTTGTCCGTTTTGTGTCCGTTTAAAAAGTGGCTGTTTTGAGCGAGCCCACATTGGCTAAAAGCGAACACCTGGATGTGACACCATACAAGCACGGTGGTGCTATGAGCCGCAGCTTCTCGGAGCCGATGATTGGAACAGATGATTTTTCGTCGCCTTGTTGTTGGTGCGCTGGCGGAACAATAAACACATAAAAGATAGTTTAAAATAGGTTTAGTCGTTTAAAATGTGGTTACAAGAACACTTGAGCCAAAGTCAACCCAAAGCCCGCCTACCACTGCAAGTACATCACAATAAAACAGACGCAAAATGGACGTTTTCAAAACAGACAAACACAAGAATACTGCCCCAGTTTATTTCTTGTTCTGAGCTCTTTTTCTGTGTTACCTAACCTTGACCTGAATTACCCCGGTGCACTGGCCCCCGTCATCGCCCTGTGTGCGTGCAAGGCGAAGGTCTATGAACGGTACCTTAGAAAGACTCCGGAGCTCCGGAGTCTGTCTGGTTTGCTGACCCCTTCGCCATCTCATTCGACGAGGCTGTGCAAGATGGTTCGTGCGGAGTGCGGGGAGCAGGACCGACACTTCAGGGAATGTCTCCGAGTGACCTCCTTGTCTCCCTCTTCTGGTAAGCTAAAAGCTGGACTGTATCAGAAGTGGGATTCACATGCTGATAAACTCACAGAACTCGTCTGGAACCACATCCGTCCAATTCCCAGATGAAAATTTGAGTGGGACCACTTTGAAGTGGGTTATCGAACAGGGACCACTTGTGAAGTGGGACCACTTGTAAAGTGGAACCACTTGGGAAGTGGAACAAATTGTGAATTCGGGACCACTTGGGAAGTGGGAACACTCGGGAAGTGGGACGTTCGCGCCAGCACTTTTGCAACACCTGAATTTTATCTGGCCAACGATATAGTTCACGACGGAAGAAAGGGTTGCTACTTGTATCACCTTTCTTGGGCTCTGTGGTGACAGTCTGCAGAAAGCCCACACATACCGGTCAACACCAGGGCTTCACTTCTGCACACCGAGTGGGACACACGCACTGTGTCCTCTCAGCCCTCTTCGCACACGTGCGACATCTCTGCTCTTCCACACAGGCGCAGTGGAAAAGACGACACGAAACGGCTACCCCAGCCGAATTCTAAATGCTCCACAAAACAAGTAAGCACCCCCCCCCTTCCCCACAGCACCAAGGGAAAAGCAGGAGTGGGCCACTATTCCTCATGAAGCCGGTGTAAGCAAAACACTCTCAAGAATTTTCCGCGACTACATTAACAACGATGTCCCAATGTGCGATACGCAAAGCCTCGCGAAATTACGACGGAAACGCACTGCCATGAAGCAGTGCCTCTAAGAAAGATGGCAGCAAATAGGAAGAGGTGGTGTTTCTGGCCGTTACATTGTTTACTCACTATGCGCAATGGACAACCAGCATGTGATTTTGTGTACCTTGAGTGTTGTCTTTTTGGCAGCGGATCATATGTATACATTTTTACTCATAGTACAGAAAAAGCTCGTCAATTAGACCTCGGTTAATTAGAACTTCCGGTTATTTCGAACTCCCGCCATTGTCCCAGCACATCCCTGTATATTTCAATGGGGAAAACTCCCGATAATTCGAACGCGTCAGTATCCAGAATGGTTAATTGGAATTATGCTTCCCTGGTTTCCATCGCTCCTTGCAGAAAAAGTCGGCCCAGAGTGATTACAATGTGTTGCAAGTCCAAACCAAAGCAAATTTACTAGAGATGCAAAACAACAAAACAGAAAAACAACAGCGTGGCCCCCGCGATACACCCCTGCGACAGCTTATTTCTCTTCTACAGAGGGCGCCGCGCCACCGCACCAGTGCTCCGGCGCATGCTATTATTATTTACGAAACATTATTTACGAGATCACCTGCCACAAACGTGTACTAGCGCCTAATTCGTGATAACGAGTCCAGAGGTGGCTTCTGTGTTCTGCCCACGCAGTGTGGCGCGATTTCCATTCATTCTAGCACTCGCCCGCTAATTAGAACTCCGCTTAATTCGAACAATTTTATGGTCTCCTTCGAGTTCGAATTAACAAGCTTTTACTGTACTTCCCATCCCTCGTTATTTTAAAAAGGTATATCAAGAAGGTTTACTTATTTTTTTCACCTTTCACATCAAAGTCACTTAAATGCAAGGCACCCCCAGAACATGTGGTAAATGCCTCTATAGGGGGAGCCATTGCACTTGAAATAAAAATGATCTTAAGTACAAAAATTTACATTAGGCCTTCACACAGAACAAACAGTATGCTAGCAGGTAGGTATTATATAACCATGCAGCGGTATGAGAATAATAACAAGTCTGACGTATTGTAATCCTGTAAAGGTGGTCACACATACAACTGGTCCCTTGCATGCCTATCAAAGTCCTGTGGGTTACACCGCACAGGAATGGACCGCACTACACTGCCTACTGCCCACTCCAAAATTGCAGTCTGCCTCTCAAGCAGCATTGCACGCCTTGCTTTTCTGTAACCAATCAGCAAGCCCAAAAGCTGCGCCTAGACTCTAAGAAAATTTGCTTTCGATGCCACCGTGAACACACTCCGCACTTTCTATGCCTCCTCTCTGAACAATTACACACACCCACGTGCATTCAGGCAAATGAGCACCCACTCTGGCACAGCAGCCGTCAAACAGAAAAGGCACGTTTTAAGTTCTGCAGATCCACCGTTCTTCAGTGAAGGGCCCCTTTTCCTACCCCCCCTTGTTTTTTTGCAAAAGGGTGCCTGGCTGAAGTGCCAGGCGTTGTGTCACTGCTTTCTGAGACTGGTACCATTTATTGTTTTTTCGCGCAAGAATAAAAATCAAATCAAATCAAAGAAAGAAAGGAAGATGCTGGCCTCCTGGAATGGTGGCGACGGTACGGGAGCCCCCTTCCCGTGGTGGGCAGGGTAGCCGCACAGCTCCGTTTCCAACGGAGGCCTGTGCCACGCCTGCATGATTTTTGTCAAGCAGAGCCGCAGGGAAAATCGATGCTTCGAGGATTGATGAACAATTGCACGGTGCACGTTCCCGGGCACGTCACAAAACTCCAAATATTACATGGCCCCGGCGTGTTCCTGTTTAAAGTGGTGTTGCATATCCTCTTGTCTCGCAAACTTGAGGTCACAAAAACGAGACTGCAAAACAGGGCACAGCATGTGCACTGTTTGGAATAATTTAACTGCACAAGAATGAAAAGGGCTCTGCTAGAGTAGATGCAGCACAATTTCATTACTACGAATGTGGAATGAATAAATTTTTCGGACAGGCAAATTTTTATTAAAGCCCTGTCAGAATGCACAGACTTCCAATGTGAAAAACTTTGACTGAAAATTTGAGAATACTGAATATTGCGTAATAACGTAGGTCACCTATTTATCGCCAGATCACCACGACTGAATTCCCGAAGCCTACACCCACTGCCACAATCATCATCAGCAGCAGCTATGCGCTTAAGCAACCCATTTCAATGGGTACAGCCTTAGCAACATTTGTACTATCGTGAGCATCGTCCTGATGAATGCATACAATGTATACATAAGCCTAATGGCGCCGCAATGATAATATAGCTACCTATCAGCAAGAACTCCGAAGTCACAGCACTGTGATTGCGTTAGTTCTTTTTGCTGACAGCAATATCTACCGATCCCTCTGTTTAAAAAGAAAGAAAGAAAGAAAGCAGTGGCAGTTTTGTTCAAAGCAGATGTTCACATTCTGATGGCGCTAAATGCTGAAAAAGCAAGTCAACTTATGCAGCAAGCGCGATACCACATTTCCAACAACGACTATTATATTTGAGGATCAGGAATAGATGGCAAAATTACGTCAACAGTTTCAGCAGGCATAAAATGGTCTGCACTCTCATAGCCCTTTCTTAAAAAAAAAAGGGGGGGAAACAAAAAATGGAGAAAATAAAAACAAGGCACAGATACATATCCTTAATTAGATTTACATAGCCTTAATTAATTACAGATACATAGACGCAGATACAGAAAAAAATGATGGTTATTGGGCACCCCCTATAACTTACCTCACACGGCCAGGCTGCAGCCCTTTTAATAAGCTCAACCACATCCCATTTCCCATCGGCATTACCGGTAGCGACCTACGAAAGACACGAATAAAAACAGATTAAACAAACTATATCAAGCAAACATGAAACAGACAAACAAAGATTCTGGCATATTTCTTTAGCTATACCTATCCAAATCTACCTATGTATGCAGCTGAAATTTTCAAGTGACAACGCTTCCTTGAGTGAAGACAAAGTCAACATGTTGAACTGCCCCCTACTAATAAAGCAGGGTGTATTGACAACTTTTATTCGTGGCACCTATTCACCAGGTCACATTTGACCGTGGCTTGAATGCTCACCACTGCATACCTATTAATTAACCCCAGACTACAGCCAGGAGATGCCAAAAGATACCGCAACTGAGTAAGTGAAGGCCAAAATACCCTTTGATTGCTCTAAACTCGTTTAGGTGAGGTGCAGTAGAGACATGCTACAATATAGAGCCCAAACTCCTTAAGCCTGGGAAGTGGAGCTTCAAACTTTTCTTCGGGAACCTCAGTCGACCATGGTCCAAATGAGGCTCGGCACACCTCAGGGCCATGAACTGCTTCTCTGCCTTTTTCTTTCTTATTTTTTGGCATGAAAAAACTGAACTGGGTGTGTGCCTTTTTACCTTTGCTAAAAACCTTTCACATTCTCTGCTACTGTAGAGGAATGTCGAGACAGCCAATGCAGTTTCTCAAATTTCGCCATGCTCAATTAACAAATGACCTTCAGACTGATGATCAATGACGACGAATCAAGCAAGCAGCTGCCTGACGTCCCCATTAGGTAAGCGACGGCATGATATCAGACCTGACATTAATATTAGAAAACTAAACTCGTCAACTGGTAGCAGCAGCGTGACGTACAATGAGTGTAACATAGTTGGGATTTCCACTAGGCTAGCATAATGTTAAGTTTAGCCAACATTAAGGCTGCCTGTATTATGCAGCATGTTTAAGGGGGCAGACGGGTCTTCGGGGGCGAAAAACGGTCAAAAAATCCTTTTCTGAAAAATGGCACTTTCGGCATCCACGACCATTGTTCTATCCGTCTGCAAATTTTCCCATGAAAAGGAATTATATTTTATTGCAATGAGCATCTTAAAGTGCACTCTACAACTCAGTTTCCGCAGAATTCGATGGTAAACGGCACTTTTTCTTGCAACGCGAAGCTAGCGTTTTGCCCTCGGATATCTCGGCACCTAGAGCAGGTGCAACTAATTTTTTTTTGCTTCTGATACCAAAATGTGTGGAAAATACAATGTTGGAAACAAAGTTTTCAAGTTGAGGCTCGGGAAAATCATTATTGTGTTCAAGCATGGTCTCCGCGATCGGCTGCCGGCGGCGCGCCGTTGCTCCGGCCGTCCCAATCACCCGGAAGGAGAGTAAGTTGAAAAGGGGGCGTGGCCGCGTCTTTCTCCGCACCGCGGAGCGCAGAGCCGATGGTTGAAATGAAAGCCGTGTGTGCCGCAGCGCTCCTCGAAATGGCGTTTCGTCAACTTTCGCTCTTCGTATCGCAATAAAAAGAAAGCATGCCTGATGTCATGGATGCAAAGCGACTCATAGAACCTGATAATGCCTTCATTTTAGCTAGGATTGCAGCTATACGGCTTCTTCAATATGTGCCGCATGGCGCCCTCGACACACGGAAAATATTCGCTGCTACCAATGGAAAATTTCTGGCGCGTAAATAACGTTCAGTTCGCTTTATAAACTTACTAATCGCTTTATAACGTATAACGTACTTTATACAATCTACATGGCCAATGCAGTTCAGTAGAGCGGAAGGCGCGATCGCGTCAAACCCACGATGGATGGCTGTGCTCTTATGTAGCCTTCGAATTAATGCCTGCTGGGTGGAAGCACCCGCCCTATTTTTAGGATTAACACGTTTAAGGAGTATTACGCTGAGCGATAGCATCAAGGAATGCGGCAATCTGTTTTTTAAGGAAGCTACGGTTTCAATTTCAGTCGCAACAAATAAAAAAAACCTTGAAGCAGATGCACCCCGATTTCATTGCATTCTTAACGTATTTCGGTGGCCACAAGCAAGCCCAATTTTGCCTCTTTTAGATTGAATATCCAAGACATTTAAATTTCTAATTACTGATTTCGAAGCACATACATGTGTTAAGCAATGATGACAGCTTTCATGTTTGCTTTGCACAAACTAAAAGTTAGAAACCAAATGTGTACTGAACGCTCGTCCAAGAGCTGTCTAGTTTGTTGAACGTCTATTTACGAACTACACTGCACTTATGTTCCCAAATGTACGTTTTCAAGGCATCTGCACGTCTTGACAAACAGAGCAGTTCACACATGAAGCACTTTGTGATGCAGGGGCTTGGAAACCAGTCTTTTTCCGGAATACACCCTAGTCCGTGACAGTTGCACCAACATTGGCAAGCAGTGGTCTCACAAACTTAGCCATATGGACAGAGTGGTTGTAGCGTATGTTCATCATTCCTTGCTGGGCACGTGAACAGAGGGTAACGTTTTATATGAGGCAAAATCAGTGTTTTGTAGCACAAGAAGCACGCGCTTTATCAGCCTTTAGGATATATAGAAGCTGCAGCTGCTTTCAAAAAGGCCCGTTCTTCCTCTACGTCAATATCCAAGACTTCTCTGTATAAAAAAAAAAGCTGGCGACAACAGTGTTTGCAAAATCTTTTGAGTTTGACAGCACAGCCTACATAAAACTCCTTATAAGATTTTCTGCGTTGGGGGGGGGGGGGGCAATTCAGAATGCCTGAGCTGCTTTCTTGAGTTGCATGCTGCATGCCGCTGAGTTGCATGCCGCAAAAAACGAATATAAATTAAAATCTTGTAGTAAATTTAAAAAAAAGCATGTTCGCAAGAATGTAATCACTAGGCTGCATAACTGGTGTTCCCTGAACGAAGTAGCAAACAAAAATATACAAATTTTCAATTTCTAACAATAACTGGAAGAAATCAAACACGGCGCCCATATACAAATGCAATCACTGTTCTCGATTGTTATCCATAACCCACCCTATGCGGAAATAGAAATATAACGGCTGTTCCAACAAGGAAGCACCCGATAATTCTGTCGCCGAAATGTTTTTGCACCGAAATTCCCGCGCGCCTGAATGTCCGCACCGAAACGTCTTGCACCGAAATGTCCTGTACCGATCAAAATCAACAATCACAACGCGATTAACTTTTCGCCGTACAGTGACATACCTTGGTTTCAGTGCTATACCTGCAAGCTGCTGAGACAAGCGGACTTCATGACCTGGTCGTTCGGTTGGTCAGCTCAACAAAAATAAAGCTGCAACACAGTTACGCGAATTCCGGCAACGAAGACACGCAGCAACTCACGCCCCGCAAAACCACCGAGAGGAGTCGGTGCAAGCTGCCGAACCATCGGCTAACACTTCCACCTCGCGGCGCGTTGCGGAGTTAGCCAAATTACAGGTTTTTGCTGAGGGATGTGCCGAATGGGACGGCCGGAGCAACGGCGCGCCGCCGGCAGCTGATCGTGGAGGCCATGGTTCAAGTGACACCACCTGTGAGCCGTTTCTGGCAGAGCGTGGGAACAGTGAAGTTCAGTGTGCTGTAAAACGACCAAAAATAGCTAAATAAAAAAAGTTCGTTCTTCGAACGCTGTATTCTTTAGTGATTTGTCTGCCTATCCCCGTGGTAATCGCCATTCTGAAAGGAGCGGTTATTTTGTAATTGTGAACCAAAATAACCAGAAAACCAAGGTGGAAATCAGAAAACCCGGTTTTGTTGTCCAGGCCCAAACTTCAAACTGTCGTAACTTTTGCTACAGACCAGATAGAATGATAATGTTAGTCTTATTGCAGTCCTTGATTTGTGCTCAGTTCACTGGCACATTGTTCAGCTGCATGCTTCCAGCAGTTTTTGTACAAAGTCGGCCAAATAATCTGATATAAAAATCCAAATAAATTTGAATATTTTCGTTTCGCACAAAACCAAACTTTATATCTACAATCAGAATAAGAAACTAAATATGCCCCGCAATTTTCATCATCATAACTGTAGAAATAAACTTTTTTGGGTTAACGCCAGTGTGCCCCCTTAAAGACGAGCCACCAGTTTGTGGCAACGTACGCCTGTCATGTCCAGAGGACTGCTTTGCAACTAGAATTAGTGACCGAATTGCCGCCTCAGGTGGTCTCGCAAAGCAAACTTTCATCATGCTCAGAACATCGCCCACTATTTACCACGAGACATTCAAAGCTGCATACCCCACTCCCACATACTAACCAGATTGCCCCTGACGTCCATACAAGTGATATTGTTCTTCTCGGCGCCATAGCAGACCAGCTTGCACTGAAGTTCCTTCTAAAAAAGAGAGAGAAAATGAAAAACAGAGCTACTTCATTCCCTTTAAAAGAGTCATTCCACGCCAAACGTCCCAGACAGTGTGCTCAACCATCTCCGATTACACTATAAAAAATCTTGGTCGATCACGTCGCTACGCCATTTGTTGTTTCAACCAATTCTTTGAGGAAAACAACACTGTATCTCTCTCGCGCAGCAGTTCTTTTGAAAATCATGGCTGTGATCAAAACCTAGGTTACGAGAAAACATTTGCAAAAATAAAGCATTATACCAAGCGTGCTAAAAAAATTTTCAGTAGGTAGAAAAAGCACCACGATTCCTTTCTACAACGCATTCACAGCTACTGGTGGGTCTCAAACTCCGCTGCCATTGCAGGAGCACTTGGTTGGTACTGTCGCACGGTGACTTCCCCCCCCTCTTTTCTAAGGGCCAGCTCAGCACTGCGTAGGGATGAGCAACCCTTTTGTAGCATAAGCTACACCGGCCGAGGTTGAGCAGTTTCGTGTGGGCCGTGAAGGGCTGTTCTGCGCAAGCACGAGGAGCATTGGATTGGTTTGGATTGGATCGGATTGGCTTAAATTGGATTGGATTCAATTGGATTGTGTTGGATTAAAATCCAATCCAGTTGGAGTACGGGTGTGTAGAGAATTGAGTCTGCACATTCGCTGGTCTGCGCATTCCAGGGGAAGGACGTCATAGCCGCGGGAGACGCACTGGCGCCGGCGCGTGCCTGGCTGTGCGCGTCCGTTCAGCAGTAGCCAAGTCTGACGCCGTCCCGGAGCCGCTTGATAGCCGTTTCGTGTGGCTCCTGGAGAGCTGTGCTGCGGGAGGAGCCATGCGCGAGGAACAGTGACCGAACCGGACTGGACTGGGATTGGATTGGATTGGTTTGGAAATCGTTTTAGCAACACTAAGCATGATAATCAGCTACTCCTAGACAACCAGGAAACCTAAGAATAACAAGGTGAACCTTAGCTCACGCTACGTATATCCTGGCATAGCCAAGCTAAGCCACTACTAATTTTTTTTTAATTCCTGCCTGAGTTGAAGGCGCAAGCGAGCGTTGCAGTGATAAAACACTGCCACGCAGCGGCCGTTAGGTGGTTCACCTAACACCACACTGGCCTACTCGGGCAGAAACAGAACCCTCTCTCGCCGAGATGCATAACCAGCGCCTTCCACGGGTGACGGTTTGAAGAAACCTCTCTGGGACATCCTAAGGCATGTCGTGGTCTCTTACTGTCCGGCCACACTTCCGTAGTACCGGAAAGCCCGCAAGCCCTTTCGGCTGAAATGCGGCTCATCTGGATACCTCGTCACGAATCCCTCAAAGGTAATGAGGCAGCTCACACCGCTGCCCGCGCGCTTATAGACCGGGCCATTAGCATAGAGGGACAAACACCGCTTGCGGCCCCCAAAACAGAACCGCTTGTCAGGTATTCTGACATTCGCATTTACTACCGCGAAGGCCGAAGAACCTTCCCGACTCCGCATTCCCAGTTAACAAGAGCAGAAGCCACCACCATTCGAAGACTACAGAAAAATGCGTACCCCCACAGAACCCTACTCCATGCGATTTACCGCACCCAAAACCCGTCTACCTGCAATTTCTGTCCAACGCCCGGTACACTGTACCACCAGATTTGGGAGTGCCAGAAGACCCCAGGCCTTGCCCCTATAAACCTCCCCCTTCTACAAGCAGTGGACGAACCGCCTGACGAGCCCGGACCTTGGGATCCAGCGTGAACTGGTGAAGAGGGCCTGGACCGCCAGCCGAGCTCAGGATATCCCGGAATAGGGAAGCCCCCCACCGGGCGGGTGCCCGAACATCTGCACCAGCTTGACAAATAAAGATTTATTCATCATCATCATCACCTTTCGGCTGCAGGCTCATGCATGGGTTGCTCCTTTGTCCTGACGCTTACATATAGGCTGTACCAACCCTTGATGATTACGGTTTGCAGGACGTGCCTGCAAGCAGACGAACTTTGTCTTTGCTGTGAGCCCATCGGCCAGCCTGGCAATGTGCGCACAGTTCTGCATGCAACTTCCTGCACTTTGCCCTGACTGCTGAGCCCTGTGTTCAGTGCAGTGACAATGCGCTCAATTGTGGGTTGCGCCCGCCTCACCTTTTTTCACCTAAGAGAAGCGTGTAACTGTAAACGGGGAAAGGGGTCGGTTGGCGTTATAATATAAAAAATGGTCGCTAAAACGTCGTTAGCGATGTACAGGGCAGAGAAATTGGTCTTCAGAAAGGAAAATTTCGACGATAATTCCCAGGGCAGTGCTTTGCTTTTTGAGGCTAGAGCAGGTTGCTTGCGAACTAATAGCTTTGTGGGGAAGTATTCACAAAATGATGGGGTATGCGTGGTCTGCGGAAAAGAAACAGAAACTGTGTGGTACACAGTGTTAGAATACGAGGGTATCCATCCAAATCCATATGAGGGAAATATTCGGCTTCCAGAAGCCCTAAGATTTAAGGGTAGCACAGAGGGAGTTAACTTCAAGTCGAGGCGACAAAAAGATCAGAATGCTGGTGGACTGAAAGCAGAGAGGGGAATATTGCCTAGAACAGTTACCACCCGTAACAGGAAAAAAAGTATTTTGTGTCTAATAAGTTTTTTTTTGTGCCTGTCCTAGGAGCAGCGCTAGAATTAAACGAAGAGTGTAAAACATAGGTACATTTGCTTTTTTTGGTAAGATGACACGTTATCAGCCCGCTACAAAGAGGATACCAATAGCAATCATCAATCATCATCATCACCAATAAACGTCTCTTTTTTTGTACCCTGGGCAGATTCTTTTGTGGCCCCTACTCCCCTTCCCCAACAGAGGCAATGGCGAATTTCCACAGTGGCGCTTCAGTCTAGTAAGCATTCTTAGCTGGCTAGAACCCATGGCAATGCATGTGAACGCTATCTTTGGTAAGGCTTGGGCTATACATACTGTAGAGACCACAGTGTGCACCGCATGAATTCGTCAAATTATTGCTGAATAGGAGACAAAAGGTCCCCTGAGAACAAAGAAAGCAGTGAAAAACCACGGCCTTCTCGCACCAGAGCCTAGAAGTGGTGGAAAGAGATCCAGCGTTTTTTCTTCTTTACAGGTTGCCGCACCAAGTACATACACAGCGTCAGGTAGCTGGCTACAATACGAAGCCAATCTTTTCTCAGGGCGGAAAATTGAATTGATGGCCACCAATGACAGCAAACCAGTGAAGACTTCTTCTCCCAGCTCATGGTGCAACAGCCTCACCAGTGTCGTATGTAGTGTGCACAGAGTGCGCAGCTAAGCATGATTGTTGATTTTAACCTCCTGGGTCAACCACATCCCTATGTTGGTGCAAAGTGGGACAGCAGCACCCTTATAATTACATGTCCTTCGGACATAAGGAAATGCATATCCCATGTACAGCCGTTGCTGGATGTACACTGTACATCCGAAAATGGACGTACAGTGGCCATCCAAACTTGGCATTGAATGTTCAGCTGTTTTTCGGACGTTCCACGGACATCCGTGATTGCTTTGCGTATACCTTATGTCCACATTCTTGAAATTTTGTTCCCCTCATCCCCCTTACAAGGAACCCTAAATACATTGGCTCTTCCCTGCCGTTGCCCTAGTGTATTCTGCAATAACGGTGGCATTTTTCCAAAAAAATACTATATAACAAAATACTATTTCTGCGAACCAGCGCAATTTTGTGCTTTATACGTAGGAAGGGCTGGAAAGTCACTGCTGACTCACCTCATCCTTGATGCGGTAGGCACATATCTTGCTGTCTTGAGAGCAATGGATGATATAGTCGCGGTAAAAGTCAATTCCCACCGCTCTGCCCTTGCACGCATAGAAGCCCTGCAGAATGCCATTCTGGTGAGCAGAAAGGAGGAAAAAATATCTTAATCACCACATTTTTACTGCATCCAGACATGTCGTATGAGCGCTTCCACTCTGGCCATGAAAGAGAAGGCCCAGACCGACAAAACGATCCAGACTATCACTCGAACGCTCAACAAGCCCTACTTCTACCAAACTGTGCCACTGAGGAGGCTAAGATGGCAACTATGCACTTCTGGCCACAAATTCAAGTCGGGTTCAGACGCAACAGTCTTTGAGAAAAAATAGAACGGCAATGGTTAAAGGGGCCATGCAGACAAAACACGTTGGTTTACTTGAAAGATTGCCTCGTAAGAACAACACTGACACCACTTTTAATGTAAACTTCGCTCAAATAGACACAACCTTTATTCGATTATAAGGTGGTCATGACGGCACAGTTTGGAGTAAAAAGACTGCCAGGTAGATATATATACTGAGCATCGAATATTAGGCGGGGCATCACTTTGAGACTACAGATTTTGGAAAAAACCTCACTTTATATTTGCATAAATACGGTATATATTTAGGAAAAAAGAGAATGGCCATGCGACCTACTAGCTCATTTCTCACAACTGAACCTATAAAGTCATATACCCAGTTGTGCAATTGCCTGAGGCTGGCAAAAGCAAATTAGGCAGGGCTTATAAGCTTGCCGAACGAGCTATTTGCGCTTAAATTTAATGAATATTCATTTTACAGCAGTAAAAGAATAGTGGGGTAAACAATGAAAGTCACGAAAATATACATAAACATTGAAGTACCGATGCGCACTGCTGCTGGCACTGGACGCACTGCGCTTGTTCTAGCTGCCCAGCTGTCCGCCACTTTGGAGTTGTCTTACGCGACACTGGCCAATCGGTACTACTACTACTATGTATATTTTATTGGCGCAAGGGCGTCTGAGGCCAAAGAGCGCCAAGACAATGTTTGTTTTGTCACATTTATTAAAATGCCATGGCGATGATTGTGATGTACTTGATAAAAATAGTGTATATATGGGTGTAAAGGGCCCTTACTCTAAGAAGCGAAGATGAATAAGATGAGGGATAACAGTGACGATGTTTATGTGTGTGCTGGGAGCGCCATAACATAGCAGGGATGGCGGTGACGTCCCTGGCACGTTATGAAAACGCTCAGAACCGCCCTCACTATTTGCATTGGGTGGCCCTGATGTCACACATGGTATGAGATGAGTGTTAAAAATCCAATGTCAGCGAGATAGGCTAAAAGGCGTTCACTTCTGATCGGGGGTTGATCAGATAAAAACAAGGATGGGTGTAAGGGTATCATGTAGGTGTATAGTTCTGGGAAGTGTCGTTTCCTTGCGTCATGGTATGCCAAGCATTCAATCAATACATGGAGGACTGTAAGTCTTCGTCCGCATTTCTCACAAGATGGTGGTGGGGTTCCGTTTAAAAGGTATGAGTGTGTAGCGTGTGTGTGACCTATTCTTAATCTGCATATTGATATTTCTGTGAACATGTTCTGTTTCTCTGTGTTGTATTTCCCTATGTGTGGTTTTATAATGTGCAGTGTGTTTTCGATTTGTGTGTCCCACTGTACCTGCCAGCGCCTCCGAAGCATACTCCGAACTAGTGGTTTCATGTCTAGGTAGGGCACATGTGGGATATCTACATCACTGCGGAGAGCCGCCACAGCAGCATTCTGGTCAGCAATTTCATTGCCTGAAATTCCACTGTGCCCAGGTACCCAGCACACTACTACAGTCAATTTTAGAGCGTAAGCAGACATTATGGATTTGATAAGACGGTTTAAAATAATGTTTCTAGTTGGTTTTCCTGAATGGAGAGCTAATACTACACTCAGGGAGTCTGTAAAAATAATGGAACTGTGTATTCTGGTTTCTGTAATGTGTTCCACAGTTGTTAAAATGCCGTGTGCCTCAGCTGTAAAAATACTGGTATTTTTGTTCATTGTCTTCGTGGTAGCAAAGTTTGGGCCATGTGCAGCGCATGACACAGAATGGGCGGACTTGGAGGCATCTGTGTAAAACGTTGTGTAGGGGTATTTGTGTCGTAGATGTAGGAAGTGCTGCAAGATGAGTTCTCTTGGTGCAGTTCTTTTGTTAATGGCTCTGAAAGATAAATCACAAGAAATGGGGGACATTTCCCAGGGAGCAACAAGGTCTGTGATCGAAGTTTTGTAAGTCTCGCTAAAGGAAACCCCAAGCTCTTCAGCATGCACTCTCACTCTCAACGAAAAAGGCATAGATATAGAGGGCCAACTGAGAAACGAGTGCATGGCAGAGGTGTCATTGACAATAAACGAAGAAGGGTGATTTTTTATGGATGTTGCCTTCATGGCATACAATAGATCTGTGTATAAGCGCTGGTCTTCCAGGCACCACTGGTGACATTCCACATATAGGCTTTGTGCAGGACTCGTTCGGAAGGCTCCTGACGAAAGGCGAAGCCCAAGGTGCAGAACAGGGTCAAGCATTTTTAAAGCGGTTTTCGAAGCTGACCCGTATACTACACTCCCATAGTCCAGCCGCGACTTCACTAAACTGTTGTAGAGACGCAGCAGGCACATCTTATCTGCGCCGTAGGAGTGGTGGGATAGGACTTTTAGGATATTCATTGCCTTTATACATTTTATTTTGAGTAGCTTTATATGTGGAATAAATGACAGCTTTTCATCTAGCACAATCCCTAAAAACTTGTGTTCCTTCTTCACAGGCACAGCCACTCCACTGAGGTGGACGGTGGGCTCAGGGTGAATACCACGCCTCTTGGAAAATAAGACACATGTGCTCTTTTGAGGATTTAGCTTAAAGCCATTTTCGTCGGCCCATTTTACAAGCCTGTTTGTGGCAAGTTGTAACTGCCGTTCACAGATAGACAGGTTACAGGACCGGAAACTGATATGAACATCATCCACGTAAATGGAGTAAAAAATGGTATGGGGCAGAGCTTTTCCAAGTGTGTTCATCTTAGCTATAAAAAGTGTGCAACTAAGTACTCCACCCTGAGGAACGCCATTTTCTTGCATATACAGCGCGGATAATGCAGCCCCGACCCTCACTCTGAATGTTCGTTCAGACAAATAGCTTTCAAGGGCATTAAGCATATTCCCACAAATTCCAAAAGATTTCAGGTCTCGCAGGATGCCGTAGCGCCAGGCAGTGTCATATGCTTTCTCTAGATCAAAAAATATGGACATACAAAACTGTTTGTTAACAAAGGCATTTTTCACATAGGATTCAAAAGCGACAAGTTGGTCTGTTGTTGATCTGCCCGACCGAAAACCTGCCTGGCAGCTGTCCAGAATACCATTGTATTCCAGGAAGTATAGTAACCTTCTATTGATCATTTTTTTGAACAGCTTGCACAAGCAGCTGGTCAGGGCAATTGGACGATAACTTGAAACACAGGATGCATCCTTTCCCTCTTTCAGCAGTGGCACAACAATAGCCTGTTTCCATGCCTTAGGAAAGTGCCCAGCACGCCATATTCTGTTAAATAAAAACAGGAGAGTATTGATTGTGTCTGTATGAAGGTGTTTGATCATGCCGTACGTAATGTTATCTGCACCTGGTGCCGAAGGCTTGCAACCAGCCAACGCAGTCATGAGCTCGTGAAGGGAGAATGGAGAGTTATAGGAGTCGTTTGATTGCTTGTGGTCACGTATGGACTTCCGCTCAGCTGACTTTTTGTAGTGTATAAATGTGCTTGTGTAATGTGAAGAGCTTGAGACGTGTTCGAAGTGTTGTGCCAACGCGTTTGCCTGGTCCTCCAGGGTGCCACCAGTGGTGTCAACAAGGGGTAAGCCATGTGTGCTTTGTCCATTTAGTTTTCTTATCCTGTTCCAAACCTTTCTTGTATCGGTGAAAGAATTTATTGAAGTTAAGAAGGACCTCCAGGTATTGTTTTTGGCCTGACGGCGAATGCGCCTTCCCATGGCTTTGGTGCGCTTGAACGCCACAAGGTTGTCCGCAGTGGGGTACCTGCGAAGAATGCCCCACGCCTTGTTCTGTGCCTGGCGTGCTTGTCGACACTATTCATTCCACCAGGGCCGCCTTAGGTTACTTGTGTCACCAGAAGTCTGGGGAATGAAGTTCTCTGCAGCGTCAAGGATATGTGCCGTGACAAGGCTACAAGCTTCATCAATACCCAAGTGTTCTATGGAACTGTATGCGAGTTGAGATTTCTGCTTAAATTTCTCCCAGTCTGCAGCGGTTTCTTTAAACCTTTTAGTTGAGGTGGGAGTGTAGGGGTCTCTGTCTAGGCATCTCAGGAATACTGGGAAATGGTCACTTCCAAGCGGGTTTTTCTCCACCTGCCACTCAACGAGTGGAAAAAGAACAGCAGAACCGATTGCCAAGTCTATGTGTGAGTACGTGTTGTGTGTAATGTTATAATATGTGGGCTGTTTTTTGTTGAACAAACACGCACCAGATGATACTAGGAAATGTTCAATCAAGCGGCCGCGAGCGTCAGTTCGCCCAGAACCCCAGAGTTTGTTGTGTGCATTTAGGTCTCCAACTAAGATAAATGGTTCAGGAAGCTCATTTACCAACGACTCAAATTCTGAGGTAGACAATTGATAATCCGGGGGAATGTATAAGGAACATATTGTAATCAGCCGACCAAAAATGATCACGCGGACAGCAACTGCCTCAAGGCTGGTGAGTAGTCTAATGGACTGGGATGGAATGGATTTTCGCGTCACAATGGCAACCCCACCAGATGAATGAGCAAAGGCATCTCTATCTTTCCTGAAGACAGTGTATTGTTTAAGAAAGTTACTTTGCTTGGGATTCAGGTGTGTCTCTTGGAGGCAAACAATACTGGATTGATGTTTATAAAGGAGTTCATATACATCATCCAAGTTTTTTATGAGACCCCTACAGTTCCATTGAACTATGTTTTCAACAGCTATTATGGATTAAAGATAATAAAGATGTAGTTGAGAAGTTGCCTATTCTGGTTCATGTCAGTGAGTCTTGTTTAGGGCCTGTTGTACGTTGAGGTGGTTTTCTCCCACGGCCAAAAGTGCCGCGGCGCTCATTTTGCGCCTGCTGGGCAGGTTGAGATGCCGAGGTGTCCGTGTCCTCGTCTGACAAATCAGGCGGCACCGACATGGTGTTCATCCGACATCCACCTCGCGGATTGGTTCCTGAGGTGGCCGCAGGCTTCTTGGTTGGAACCTGCGGTGCGGGAAGGGAAGGAGTACGTGTGGGGCCACCTGAGTTCATGCTCTCAATGCCCTTGGGTGTCGTGCGGGCCAATGGAGCTGGACTGGAAGAGGCCGGACCAGTCCCAACAGCGCCCGTCACCACATTCTCCACGGGCTCCGCAGACGTAGTGGCGGGGTGCTCGGCTGTGGACGGCAGCCCAGCAGGAGGAGGAACCACCAGGGCCTCTGCTGTAGAGGCAGGAGCTGGTGGTTGCTCGGAGGGGGTTAACGACAGCGACACATCAGCTAAGCTGCATTGTGTCGCAGTACTAACCAAACGTCGCCCCAACCCCCGGCGGGCGGCGTCTGCATAGGATGCAGCCGAAAACATCTTGTGCTTTTGGCGTGCTTCGGGGAAACTGATATTTTCGGTTACTTTGATTTGAATGATCTCTTTTTCTTTCTTGAAAGATGGGCAAGATCGTGAGTATGCAGCGTGTGAACCACTGCAGTTCGGACATTTCATGATTGTGTTTTTGCAGTCATCAGAAGAGTGATCATTCTCGCCACATTTCGCACAGGTGAGCTTGCCACGGCAAGCTAGAGTTCCATGACCGTAGTGTTGACATTTAAAGCATCGCCTCGGGTTTGGAATGTAGGCGCGTACACGACAGCTAAGGAAAGCTGCCTTCACTGTCTCTGGCAGGGTAGAGCTAGCAAATGTTAGGATGATGTGTCGGGTCTTGATCTCTGCTCCATCTCTTCTCATAATAATTCTACGGACGCCAACAACACCTTGGTCATGCAGTCCCTCAAGGAGATCATCATCTGTCTCATGGAGGAGCTCTTTGTCAGAAATAACACCTTGGACAGTGTTTAGCGTGCGGTGTGGCGTAACGGTGACGGTCAAGTTGGCAATTTTTTCTTGCTTCAGGAGGTTCTCGCTTTGGTTTTTTCGCATAACTTCAACAAGGAGGTCTCCAGAGGGCATCTTTTTGGCGTTGTAGTCTTTGCCGACAATGTTTTCAATACATTTGGCAATTAAGAAGACTGACAGGTCGGTGATAGGTTTTTCATCGGTCGAGTGTACAACTAGATACTTGCTGAAAGCTGCCTGAGGTGGTTGGGTGCGGAGTACTTCGGTGCGACCCCTTTTAGGAGGTCGATCAGGGTGTTTTGCGAGAGTTGAGAAAATAGCCATAGAACATGGAATCAATTCGGTGGCGAGGCCAGTCGCCCACCACCGAGCCCAACAAGGGAACGTGGCTTTGAAGCACACGTTAACTGTACCTCGCCACTATAACCCTATGGTCGGAATCTAGGGTGATGTCCTCGCACAGGGTTAACCCTCGCCGCCTAGAGAAAAAACGGAAAAATGAGGAAGAGAAAAGATGACAGGACAGGGTTAGGAAAGAACATAGGAAAGGGAAAGAATGGAGAAGAGGACAGGAAGAGGCGACTGGCTGATTCCCCCCAGGTCGGGTCAGACTGGGGGCACCGTCTACGGGAAGCGGGGGCCGAAGTGGTGTGTTGCCTCTGCCAGGGGGCCACGAAGGTCCAAAACAACCCTGGCTTTGGCTCAACCACCAGGATGCCCTTTTCCCCGGACACGGCAAAGCCACGCACAGCCGAGTGCGTGGGTGGGTCCAACCCACATGTGCTCGGGTCCGTGGTGTTGCAAGACACCAAGTGCCTACAGCAGTAGGCACCCCTGCGGAGCTCGGGACCGTGGTGGCGCTACTCACCAAAACACCTTGAGTACACAAGGTGCCCCCTGCGGGGTCTGGCCAATCGGTGTAAGCGACGTTACCGTACATGACCGTTATTCGAGCATACCCCATGTTTCACGAAACAATAACTATCTACCGTAATAAAAACAAGCCAGGTGCAAATACGGTAAAAAAACAAAGCAACGGTGGACAACGGTCCGCGGCTCAGTATGTAGCACCATATGGGAGGACTGATCACGAAAACACACAATTTCGCGGAAGAATTAAGATTTAACCTAAATTGATTTATTTCTCAGTGAATACGGGATTCTTTGCTGCCAGACAAGCACTGTGGGCACTATAAAATGCGAATTTTTTCGAATAAAACATACTTGCATTTTGTCTGCATGGCCCCTTCAAAGTGTTCGGCAAGAGGGGTGTGTTTTAACATGGCACTGATGTAATGGGCAGCGTAGAGCCTAGATATATGGAGCAAGAATACACGATGCTTTCGCTTGTAGCACATAGTGGCCCTGCTGGCTCAACTGCATTCTGGTTTCCACGACCACACCTATTCCCACCGATAGTATGTTATCGGTGAATACAAATTCAAATTTTGGCGCTCTCCAAGCACTTCTGGACAGCTAACGCCAAGTATTTCATCGGTTTCGCTTTCGAGTTTCTTTTCTCCGCTGCGGGGGTGAATTTTTAAAGGTCTTTTGCAGTCGGGCGCACGTGGTTTCTGTAGCGGCGTCGATGCCGCTTTCCCGATGCTCCACAGGAACGGCAAATTTTGACAGATTCCAATTAATCTAAGCATTATGTAATCTCTGGATGATGGTAGCAGCACAGACACGTAAGACGACTTCGATTCGCCAGACTTCAGTATGGACTGCGTAAATGCGTCAAACGGTCAAACCATTCCCTGATGTGCATTGATGTAAACATGTCCAGCCTGTTTTAAAGGTCACAGCTCTTATCTGCCAAGTGGCAACTTCGTTCGGGCGGACCACTTGGCGCCGGCTGCACAGTGGAGCCAGTGCCAACCTTTGTTTCACTGCATCGAGACACTGCTTTTCTCAGTGGAATGATATGCACTAGCTTATATTTTTGTATGTATGTAAACTTTTGTACTTACAGAGCTCATAATTGCAGTATTATTCTTTAAGGCATGTAGTAAAAGTGTATATTTCGATTTTATGTTTACCCTGTGCAAAGTAGCACTAAATGTTTTCGTCATTTTTTTGTCTTTTGTTACTTTTTTGTTTTGATATTTTTCTGACAATATTCGTTAAAAAATCTGTTGCTTGAAATTAATACTGCTGGAAAGCCCCATCCTTCCTCTATCATTTCATGCTTTACACTTGAGCATCAATAATTTTCTGTGGCAGATACAAAATTTTTCTTGGGACTACCCAAAAAGACAACCAATTTTTCCATGGTCACGAAAATGTTAAAGGATCATACAGTACTGCGGATGCAGAAAAATCTTTGTTGAAGTTTCCATCCATTTGCCTCACACATGATTCTTTGCCTCCTTGTTTACCATGACCGTAGAACACCGATAGACAACTACTGGCAGATTCAAATGCAGATTTGAAAAACATGCTAGGCATTTTAAAACCCCTGGTGACATTTGCCAAAGAAGTAAGCTTTCGTCTAATGTATAGTTCGTATTCTCTCAGCTAAGCAGCGGCTTTTAAACCCACCACGAAAAGCATGCCCGAATGGGACAAACACTGAGAGATGCAAAATTCACACTTTCGCTACATCCGCAATGCATTGTCACAACATTATGAGCAGCAGTGAGCTGCAAAAAATGTGGCATTATCGTAATTCGGTTCTGAAAGGGGTAATCAAAGGATTCAGCCTCAAGGGGCCATGAAGACAGAATGCAAGTTTGGTTCATTCAAAATATTGCCTGGTTAAAATCATGCTGACACCACTTTTAACGTAAACTTCTCTAAATTGAGCTCTATAATTTGGAAAAAAAAGGATTGGCAATGCGACCCACTAGCTCATTTCCCGCAACAGAACCTATTACGTCATACCAGCCAGCTCTGCGATTGCCGGAGGCCGGCAAAAGCAAGCGTAAATTAGGCAGAGTTTATAAGCTTGCAGAAAGAGCTATTTGCACTTAAATTTAGGGAACATTCTTTTTGAAGCAGTAAGAATGGTGGGACAAACAGTGGAAGTTACGACAGCACACAGCACCGATGCACACTGGTGTTGGTACTGCACACACTATGCTTGGTTTAGATGCACAGCACTGCTATGCCTTGGGGTTGTCTCAGATGACACTGGCCGATTGACGCAAGCAACGGTGTCTTACGTAATCATATTCGTCGAGCGAGCACTGTGTTTCATGAAACGTTACTTTCTCCCTGAACAAAACAGGCCAGGTTTAAATACGGTCAAAAACAAAGCCAAGGCAGAAAACGGCTTGCTACGGTATGGTGGCGCAATCTAGGTTCACTATTGGTAAACAAGGCTTCGCTATCGGCTGCAGAGCGGTCGGTTCCCGTGATGTCATTGCAGACCCCGAAAACACTCGATTTACACTCGATTTAGCGGTAAAATGAAAATTTTAACTTAAACTATATTTCTTAGTGAGGAAAGCGTCGTTTCAATTCGGACTAGCGATGGGGGTACTATAATACACGAAATCTTTCGCATACAACACACTTGTATTTTGTCTTCACGGCCCCTTTAAGCACTGGGGGCTGGTTATCATTAGATTCTGGATTCCCCTTTTTGTATGTTTGGCGTTCTCTGCAGCCGGTTTGGGTGCTTTATAGATGTCACGAATGTTATTTATCTTGTCTACGGGGTGCAAATGTCACGTGGACCAGATTTGCTGCCTTCTTGTCAAAGATTGGCATTTTGCCCCAGTAGGGACCCAATGGCATGTACATCCAAAGGGCTGGAAGTCATGTTTTGTAGCTGAAAAACCACTCAAGTTAAGACTTTTGATTTCACTAAGGATTTTGCTCATACATAACAGAAGACTTTGAATGTTTAAATAGTGTTATGATTTTTTTTTCATTTCGAGATTATTAGTATTGCATTTTTTCTGATGTTTCCAAACATTTTGCCTGGAAAATTAAATTTTGCATTTAAACTCCCTACTCTATTTAGAAGTCTACAGTAATAACAAATACAAGTACTTAGCTTTAGTTTTATGTGGCTTGTATGTTTTTGAGGCCAACCGCCCTTGCATTTAAAAAATTTACTGGAATTGGTCAAGAAAATCTTTCTGCAAGGATTGAAGCTGCAAGCAATTGTTTGCAGCTGACAAACAGCTCAAGCACAAAATTCAATTTTTACTAAAGATACTGCTAATGTCCTCCCAAAAAAACATTCTATATTTCAGTGTTTTTAAATTTATCTTCAGGAAATAAGCATAGCTTAACAAAATTCAAAGTTCACCATAGTTTTCCTTTGACATAAATCTAATTTTGCACTTTGCACCCTTACTTCTTTAAAGGGGCACTGACACAAAATTTTGAAGGCGAGATAACTTCGGAGATAGATTGGTGGGAACACATATACATCGTCTGCAAAATATCAGCGGCGAATACAGCCTAGAACATATTTAAAATCAATTTTGAAGTGCGCGAAACGCAACCGAGCAGCCAGCAGAGGACCACGCGCAATTGTAAATAAACAACATCCAAACACGTCACGAGTTTGTGTTTGCCGCTTCCGCACTATCGGCGTTTTTTGCCGGTTCGCCCGGCTCGCCGCTCCAATCGGAGGGCCGGAGGGCCGGAGGGCGTAGCTTCTCCTCTCGAGAACGAACGACCCGATCGTTGGCGGCGGAGGCGCCGTGATTTCGTCAGCTCATCGGGCAGCTGGCCGCGACCAAAGGTCTACAGCGATTCCAGGCACTCTGTTTCTATTACTGTTTATTACCATTGGATGCGAAAACGCGCCGGAGGCACGAAAAGCTCACTGAGCTAGCCGCACGGTCGCTGTGCAGGCGGCGGCCACGGCCGCGAAGTGGCCCAGGCCGGCGCAGGTAGCTCGAGTGATAGCTTGTTACCGCTGCACGAAATTGTCCCCAAGTCCCGACCATGGTGGCTTACATGAGAAAGGAGTTAATGATGCGATGGCGGGTTGCATTAAAAATTGTCATCTGCACCGCTTACGAGAGCGGCACTCGAATATCCGCCGCAGTGCTGAGCCGAACACATCTGTAGGCGGACCTGTAGGCAGACCGGCCGGCAGCTCCCAGCGCGCGTCTTGCCACCCACCGTCTCGAGCGTCGCGCGTCGTTCTTTAGCCGCGGTAGCATTTGCACTCGCAGCGCCTGCGTCACATCCACGGTCGCTTTTTAATTAAGCGCCTCACGAGATCAGTACGTGGGGGCATTCGCAGAAACTGCCGTCGATGCGGATTCGACAGTGCTACCGGTGCTACGGCGGCTCTGCTCTGTGATATCCCTCCGACGGTCACGTGGTCAGCTTTGTTCACACAAAGAGTGGGCGTGGGAGCAGTGCTTCAGGCACGATGGCTCACGAACGTCGTTTTCACCTGTTACAGGCAATCGCTGCTTGCTTGGTCTTTTTGACACCACTCGCCGATCCCGGAGACGCCGCCGAAGTTATTCCCCTGTTATCGTCGGATGCTGAAACGTGCCCGGCCGAGTTGTTCGACCCTGCTGGAACTTTTTCGCTGCTCCCGAGCTCGTCGCATCTTTTGCTGGCACCGCCGGCATTAGTGACGTCACCTGAGCGACACAATTTAAACTGCCGACCAGCACCATCGGACTTCAGTGGGCGTGGGAGCAGTGCTTCAGGCACGATGGCTCACGAACGTTGTTTTCACCTGTTACAGGCAATCGCTGCTTGCTTGGTCTTTTTGACACCACTCGTCGATCCCGGAGACGCCGCCGAAGTTATTCCCCTGTTATCGTCGGATGCTGAAACGTGCCCGGCCGAGTTGTTCGACCCTGCTGGAACTTTTTCGCTGCTCCCGAGCTCGTCGCATCTTTTGCTGGCACCGCCGGCATTAGTGACGTCACCTGAGCGACACAATTTAAACTGCCGACCAGCACCATCGGACTTCAGTGGGCGTGGGAGCAGTGCTTCAGGCACGATGGCTCACGAACGTTGTTTTCACCTGTTACAGGTTGGTTCAAAACCCTCCCTTTACGCTAGGAAGTCCAACAATGTCTGCTTGCTACTGTTCCCATGCCCACAAGTGCTGTGTAACTTGATTATTGAGTGTGTGGATCTTGGTTATCTATTGCTGTGCACGGGAGACATTGAATCAAATCCTGGGCCTAATAAGCAGCAGCGTATTAGAGGGGAGCCTTCTAGTAAACCAGGGGAAGTTGACACTAGTTTGAGTGCAGTGGACGCTGTTGATCAGGGTTCAACATCATCTGCCGAGTATGGCGAAATCATTCGGCTACTAACAGGCTTGCAGACCAGTTTCGCAGTACAAACTTCAAAACAGGACGAACTCGCTAAAAACATTGCAGAAATTAAAGGTAATCAAAACAGCATTAAGCTGAAACGGATGATATTGGCCGACGACTATCAACTGTTGAAAAAAAAACGGAAGCCATTGAAACTCTAGAAGCAGATATTAATGATACACGTGTTATGCTTAATAATGTAGCTGAACAATGCAATGTTGTTTTGACCAGGGCAGACGACCTAGAAGACAGGTCCCGGAGGAATAACTTAATACTGCATGGAATACCTGATTGCGAAGAAAAATGGGAAGAAACAGAGAAAAAAGTACTGGGCTTGTTATCACTGTGCTGCGACGAAAGTTTTTCTGCTGACAGCATCGAGCGTGCGCATAGGCTCGGCTCGTTTGCAGAAGGGCGTTGCCGACCCGTTATTGTGAAGTTTCTCAGCTTTAAAGTTAAAGAAAAGGTGTCGGCGGCCCGTTCGTGCTTCAAAGAAAACAACGTAACCATATCGGATGATTTTTCAGTCGGCACACGTGTGGCCAGAAGCAAACTCTTGGAATTCGCTAAATCTCTGCCAGACTCCCCTTCTTTTAAACTGAGACATAACAAATTGTTTATTAATAGAGCATGTTACGTTTACGACTCCATAAATTCCACTATTGTAAAAGTACATAACCAGACTCATCCCACCGTGCCTAGTAACCCTAGTAACCCTGTTAGACCATCTACCTCAAACGAAAGCCCTCCTCCGTCATAGCAGGTAGCTAGGAATCGGCCAGAATGCTTTCCCAAATTATCTTTACTATATTCAAACATAAGAAGTATCGTAAATAAGCGAGTTGCAGTTCACTCCATTATCGATACATGCCAAGCTGACATCGTGGTTTTCACAGAGACATGGCTGCATCGTAACATACTGGACACTGAAGTTTTAGAATCTTCGAATAACTTTAACTTGTACCGATGTGATCGCGTGTCTAAAAGGGGCGGCGGAACACTAATCGCAGTTAGCAAAAAAATCAAGTCGGCACCCATTCACATACCTACTTCTCTTGAAACCAACTGGGTTTGCATCGACACAACTACAAAAAAGATCGTTCTAGGAGTCTGTTATAGGCCCCCCAACTCACCTGCAACTTTTACTAGTGAACTTCATGATGTAATCAACCTTGTCATTACCCGATTTCAACGGTCACCTGTATTTCTCTTAGGAGACTTCAATTTTCCGCACATAAATTGGTCGCCAAACGGAGCAACTTCGCACTCGTGTGCAACGCTAGAAAGGGATTTTCTTGACATGTGTACCTTTTTTAACTTAAGTCAACTAGTTTATGAGCCAACGAGAATAGCTGAAAACGTTCAAAGTGTTCTTGATTTAGTTTTAACCTCAGCTCCTGATCTGTGTTCTGACATAACTTATTTACCTGGTCTGAGTGATCACCTTTTTCTACATTTTTGCTTGGATGTCAAAGCCCAACGCTCTAAAAATAAAACGAAAGACATTAGAGATTATAAGCGTGCAAATTTTGACGCTATAAATGATGAATTATGTTTATTTCTTGACGCTTTCCTTGATGAGTTTGATAATCGCTCTGTTCAGGAAAACTGGGAAATGTATGTGAACAAAGTTCGAAAGTTGTCCGAACAATACATACCATTACGACGTGTTTTTTCAAACCCCAGTGCTCCATGGTACAATCGGAGAATCCGCAGGTTATCTAACAAAAAGAAAAGACTTTACCGCGCGGCAAAAGCTTCCCCATCGGAACATCGTTGGCAGGCTTATCGAACTGCGGCTGATGCTTACACTAATGCTGTCAGCACAGCTAAAGAATTTTTTCAGAGAAATACGCTACCCTCTATGCTTTTGGACGACCCAAAAAAGTTCTGGAATTGTGTAAACCCGAGTGCATCACGCCTGGTTTGTCTTGCCGACGCCAATGGCGAAGCAATTGCAGATAATGACTGTCCCATTGTGTTAAACACCTCGTTCGCATTGAACTTTTCTTGTTCCGATTCTTCCGACATTCCATTGTTTAATGCTTATGATTACCCGGATATGCTTCCCATAACAGTTGATTCATTTGGCGTTGAGAAAATTATAGGCTCTTTAAAGACTTATTCTGCTGCTGGTGTCGATGGAATTAACGCGAAATTTTTGAAAAGTACTTGCACCTACTCATCAATAATTCTTTCAAAAATTTTTCAACAGTCTTTGCAGTCAGGAATTCTTCCAGATGATTGGATAATTGGGAAGGTCGTTCCAGTATTTAAGTCTGGCAACAAACAGTCTCCTCTTAATTACCGACCTATATCCCTCACAAGCATTCCTTGTAAAATATTTGAGCATGTCATATTCTCTAACCTCGTTAATTTTCTTGATTCAAACTCATTTTTTACTGAAGCACAACACGGATTTCGTAAGCACTACTCCTGTGAAACGCAGCTTGTATCTTTTACACACAAAATACACGCCATTCTTGATAACCATTCCACTGTAGATTGCATATTTTTGGACTTTTCAAAGGCGTTCGACAAAGTATGTCATAAATTACTACTCCATAAACTCAGTTGCCTTAATATAAATCACCACCTTTTAAAATGGATCGAATGCTTCTTACTTAATCGACAGCAGTTTGTTACCGTTAACAACTATGACTCACCCCCAATTACTGTCACTTCTGGAGTTCCCCAAGGCTCCGTGCTTGGCCCATTATTATTCCTTATATATGTTAACGACCTTCCCAACTGCGTTAGATCCAATATCCACTTGTACGCCGATGACTGCGTTCTTTTTCGTGAAGTTACCAATAATAATGACATGCATGCACTACAATCAGACCTAGATAACATTTCCACCTGGTGCGAAAATTGGCTCATGAATTTAAATATCGCGAAATGTAAGGCAATGAGGATAACACGTACATCGAGCGCCATACCTTCTTACTTCATTAAAGGACAACAATTGGGAGTAGTAAACAATTATAGATATCTTGGGGTCCACATATCCGACAATTTAACTTGGAATGTCCACATTGATCACATCATTAATAACGCTAACCGGACCTTAGGATACATTAGGCGAAACTTTCCTCTGGCACCCTCCTCCTTAAAGTTACTTCTTTATAAAACACTAGTTAGAACCAAACTTGAATACGGAGCCGCGATATGGGACCCAGACCAAACATACTTAATCAATAGACTTGAAATGGTACAAAATAACTCTGCTCGTTTTATTCTCTCCAACTTCCATCGAACCGCCAGTATATCATCTATGAAAGCTAGCCTCAATTTACCTGATTTAGTTACCCGTCGCAAAATAAAACGACTTTGCTTATTCCACAAAATTTTTTATAATCCCACATTAAGCAACAACCTAATTTCTCCACCAAACTATGTATCATCACGTTGTGATCATGTCCACAAAGTTGCCATCCCTATGAGTCACACGCGTTCGTACGCATGTTCATTCATCCCACGAACATCACGCGACTGGAACGGCCTTCCGGCAGCAACTGCGACTATCGTAAGCAATGACGCTTTCCGATCAGTTATCAACAATCAAAACCACTCGAATAACTATGAATGATTAATTTTCTCTTTGTGTTGGCTTGATCTTTTTCGTAAAAAAGTGTTGGCTTCTTCGTGTAGTTATTGACCCTTTGTGCACAGAAGTTGTGAACTTTTTTTTGTGGTGTGTTCTCGCGCAACTCCTCTTTTTTGTATGTTTGCTTGATATGCACTGTAAGCTGTACTTGTTCGTGAATCTTACACCCACTCCCCTCTATAATGCTTCGGCCCTGAGGGTACCTGTAAATAAATAAAAAAAAATAAATAAAAATCCATCGTTTCGCGGCACTCGCTGAAACCGAAACTGCGACTGGCCGCATTGAAAATGACTCTAATTAAACAACCGTCGCACGCTGAAGCAAATGAGGTTTCTACAGGTTATAAGTAGGTCACTAGCTACTTATCGCAACAAAAAAAACAAGATGCAAAATTTTTGTGTCAGTGCCCCTTTAAAGCTTTATATTTATAAAGCACCTTTACTTAGCTTCACTTTGATATGCTTTGTATACTTTTGTGCAAAACAGTTTCTTGCAAAAAAGTTTTTTTACTGGAACTGATAAAAAAGTCCTTTGATGAATATAGAAAAAACAAAACAGGCTGCTTGGACTGGAAATTCCAAACAAGTGTGCAAATATATAAAATGTACCCTGAATGATTGCTGAATCATGTTCGCTGTTTGAGTCAATTCACAGCATACGTTGACGACTTGAAGTAAGATTAGCTTTTAATATATGATTCGCCTGAAGTCACTAAAGTACCGACCAATTCTGGTTTTTGCGCACTGAGGTTGCTGTCCAGGGTATAAACCTATCTAGCAAGTGACACTTTTTAAATGCTAGACTTTTCCAGGCTTAATCTCCTCGGCCACCACCAAGAAACTTTCTGACCACAAAAATGGCAAAATTTGTGATTCCGCATTCCCCCCACCCCCCCAAGACACGAGCTGGAACACTAATACCTTTGAGTGCTTGCGATAGACTATTTAACACGAAAGTGTTTTATGCCGGGGTCCACCAAGATCTCACTGACGTCATATCCATTACGGAAATGAGACATCCAGAAAACCTTCATTTGAAGCGGCTGCGCTGGGACTATACCCACGAACTCTTCGGCCGCAACAGGAGGCACGAAACGCACTCCCAACTGCGCTATGATAAACGCGTAAGTAGGACGACGAACGCAGCTTATATCCTTCCCTTCAGATGGTGCTGCCATATAGGAGAGTCGCAGCGAATTAGTGCATCATACCGCTATTGAGCATCGACAGTTGGTGCCTCGATGCCAGCGCCTATAGTATACGTGTACGGGGAACGCACAGCGTAAGGTGACGAAGCCTGTAAGGCAACGACGCCGACTTGCGAATGTCGCACTCGTGACACGGTCTGCTGCTCCTTTTTGCTGCAGCAGACCGTGTGTTTACCAAACGATTCGCTGACAGCCCGTTTGGTCTCGTTCGCAAGGACGGTTTGCGAGCGCCTGTGGCTTCAGTCGGATTTACGCAATGCTTCGGCGCGTGCAATCCAGTGTATAACGTTGATGCGTACAACGGGGCCGTACTGACAAAATATAAATGGCAATGTGCAAGTTCATATCGATGCACCATATACATTCAACTGCTCCTGTGAAGGCAGATTTCACTTTCGTGTTTTACGAGTTCCTATGGAAGAGGAATCAACCACAGTTCTGCTATCAGAAGGAAATGGCGGAAAAAGGGTGCACAAATTACCAGATCTAATTGATCGATTTTATTATGAGGTTTAACACACCGCCACTACACAGGGGATGAGGCTCGCCCCTGAGCAAGAACAAGACAGGAGAGGGAACAAGGCTTCCCAGCATGGCCAGGTAACGTCGCAAGCGCTTGGCCGAGGTTATTCTAGGGACATCAGTTGCGCGAGAAGGAACTGCAGGGTCGCCACAATCCGCATTTCACTCCACAGCCATGGAATAAATTGTGGCCAGTATCATTTCGCCCATCGGGTGGCGCCACCCTTGCCATTGGTGCCGCTGCTACGAAGCTTCGTAGTCCGTGCCGGTTTTCAATGTGACATTATCTGGTTGCTCACACGTGCTGGCCGCAACGGGCCGTTTCGCCTTCTGTATGTTTTTACTCCATGAGCTCGCTGTAGTAAAGGGCTCCGGATTAATTTTGACCACCTTGGGATCCTTGATGTGCGTCGAAATCTCAAACACACTGGCCTTTTCACTTTTCGCCTCCATCAGAAAGGCAACCCTAGCATATCTAGTTAAAAAAATCGTCGCGATGACGATCTGATCCCCTGCCCTACTGCTACATTGTGCCACCACCGGAACAGGAGAGGCACCAAGTGTCTCCCTTGGGCGCCGCCTTGCAGGCAACTCACTAGATAGCACAAGCTGGCCCACAGCACTAAAACCCAGACATTTTGCCACAACAGTTAACTCCGTGACAAGTAATGCCATCACATTTACACACCATTGTAATCACTCAGGCCGCCCGCTTTTTTTCTAACTTCTTGGCAACGCTACCCTTTTTTTTTTGTGGCACAAGTTGCCGGAAGTAAACTTTTTCTTTTGTGGTAGCTTTTAATACAGTCTCAATCATAAATTTCTTGCAGTCGTGCATAAAACTGCTGGAAAGAAACCTCAATTATCTCAAACGACGATGCCTGCCTCACAAATTAAGCTGCCTTGTTGTGTGCCTCAACGTCTGTTTTTGTGAAAGAAAAAAAATACAACTACTCACTTCTTTACCGTGAGTTGCCACGGAATGCCGATGCCAATAACAAGGAATGCCAATGCCAAGAAATTATCTGTTAAAATATGACTCGAATCGCTAAAAATTGTGTTCAACTTAAGCCTGACCAAAGGGAAACCCTGAAAGTGACAGAATTAAAAAATTACCAATCAAAAGTAACGACTGAAGTTAGTGCTGCCACAATGCATGCGCAGTGTCTTCTTTCTATGGTGCAGTGTGCCATACATTAGTGATTCGTGACACTGCAGCACTGCTACTGGTGACAACATTCCCTTTGGAATGCAGTGGCTTCGGATAGGAAACTTCAAGGGAAATGCGTAAGCACCGTATTGATAATCTTGATGGCACATTACGTTGTCCATTTCGGTAATGCTGTAAGAATAAATTTTGCTTGAACTAGACGAACGTGGTATGCTAATAATAATTAATGTTGCAATTGTGTAAGAAAGTATATACTCCCCTTTCAAATAGCTCAATTTAGGCTTGTGATGCGCTGATATAACCTTTCAACACTGAACAGCCCCATGTACTAAGCTGTAGCGTCAGCAAGGTTATGACACCCAGCAATCAGCTGAAAGTCTATTGGCATGTAATACTATTGTAACAATAACACATAACAATATCAAGGAAAACCAAGCCACGCTCTTCACTTTGGGGACAGCTATGCATCATGCATCCATCAAGTAAAGTATAGGCACCCTAGTAGTGTATAGTAAACTCTGTGGTACACTCAGCGTAAAACAGGCCCTTCTGCCATCTTAAGGACTGCACATAAAAACCTCCAATGAGCCAGGAGGGCATCCCAGATGCACCAAATCAAAGGGCAAAGGTCTTTGAGGTCCTCCCCAAGCAAGGACAGCAAGGACTATGCTTTGAAAGTCGTGAAGTCGTTGTAAACTTTGAGTGCCGTTTTCTCATAAGTGTATTAGACAAGTTCATCGTTGCTAGTGGAAAGGATAGCATGGCAACAACTGGGCGTATTTTGACCCTGTCTATATTATTTCAATTCTTGAAGAGTTCTGCAGGGCAAGACAGTCTCGGATTTTTATTTTAGGAAGCAGTTGTTTTTTAATGGGGAATTTACAGCTAGGTCGATTGTGTCCTACAGGGTACACGTGAAGATATGGTTTTCTGTAAAACAAAAAGAAGGGTGTAAAAAAATTTTAAGACTGTCTTGCCCTGTAGTGTTCTTTCGGCTACAGTTAAAAAGTATTCAGAACTTCCTGCCACGTGTCAATACATCGCCAGGCTTTCAACAAGCAGGCAACATATAAGCACCTGTAACACAGGAACTACTGAAGGTATCATGAAATTTTAAATTTCGCCATTTGGAGTGTTTTCCAATGTGCGTGCCAAATTTAATCACTCTACACCAAAAAACAAAAAAAAATCACACCGATCCCTATGTCCCCCTTTCAATCAAAATTTTGATTCTCACACCAAATTGTGCGTTTCGTGAAGTTTGTGATGACGTAACATGGACAGGCCTTCAAGCGAGAATTAGTGCGCCGTTCACTCTGCAGCGGAGTGCCAAACATTTTTTTATTGTCTGTCCTCCAATATGTCGCCACCATTCTGCGCAGGACCGCTGTCCGCCTTTGCTCTGTTTTCTTTTTCAGCTAGTTGCTGCCAGAGCAAAAACAACCATGTCTGATAAGGCCACTGAACCGCCAGGTTCGATTAACAAGATCATTACAATAGATGAAATACTACTGAACGCTTGTATTTATAGGTCTCATCGATTTGTACTGCACTTTCTGCACAAGTTCAGAATTCGTTAAGCCAGTTCAGAGCAGGCGCCGCCACTGCAGAACTGGTCCTGCACTTTTGTCGTCTGCTTCTGCACCTCCTCCCTGGGAAGTGCAGGGAAAGCCGTGAACTGGTCCTGCACTCCCAAAATTGTCGGTAAATCGCAGAGAAAACTACAGGCACCGTGCACTGAACTCGAAAATCGAAGAGGCGAGTGCTGCACTACCTGAATGAGTGCAGCTAGCGCAGCCAAATCGTGACGGCATGGTAAGGTATGTGTACCAGTAGGAAAAGCTGCAGTGAGCCGATCATGGGCCAGGCGATCGACCGAGCCCTGCTCCAGTCGACAGTGGTGCCGATTTGATCAGACAAAGACCCTCTTTCACCGCGTGCACAGAGTGATTGCATAAACATCCCCCAAGTGAGGGTGGCATTGCTTCATAGCCAAGGCTGCAGATTATCCCCGTTAAACCTCAATCATGAGTTGTGAACGAGTGTGTCACGGGTCGACGAAGGCACTGCAACATATCGATGCTTACAGCGCCGCAGTGGTGGCCGGCCTGTGGCCCCCTCCCCCGCTCACCAGGCCGTGATGGACCTCAGAGTTGTCCAAGGGGATTACTTCTTCCTCCTCGAGCACCCCATCTGCGGGCCGCTCCGTGCGGGCCAACCCGCCGCACCCGGCCTCGCTGAGGGGGGAACCGCCACTGCCAGCGCTCTCCGCAGCCCCATCGCGATGTCCCGGGCAGGATGGTGTCCCGGGCAGCTGCACATAGTTCCAAAGGAAGCACAAGCACTGTTGGAGGCAGACTAGTAACTTTGGCAATGTTTGGGCTATGGTTTGGCCAATGTTTAAAGGGGCTGTGCAGACAAAATACAAGTTTGTTCAAAACATTTCATGTTTTGCAGTGCCCCCAGCACTTGTCCCACAGCATCACAATTCTTTATTCACTGAAAAGTGGATGAATTTAGTGGATGAGAAGTTAAGATTTTAATTCTCCCACCAAATCGTGCATTTCGTGACGCCTGCAATGACGTAACAAGGACAAACCTTCAAGCAAATGTTAGTGCGCCATTTATTCTGCAGCGGACTGGTGAACACTTTTTTGTTCTCATTCCTCCTAGATTGCACCACCATACCGCGTAGGACTGGTCTGCCTTTGCTTTGTTTCTGTATTTACTCCTGGCTTGTTTTTGTTACGGTGGGTAGTAATCCTTTTGTGAAACATCGGGTATGCTCAGCAAACAGGGTCCCGCAAGGCAATGTCGCTTACGCCACTAGGCCAGTGTCATGTGAGACAACCCCAAAGCACCGCACTGCTGTGCAGCACCAACAGGCAGTATGCACTGGTGCTTCTGTGTTGACGTGTGCTTTCGTAACTTGCATTGTTTACCCTAAAATCGCATGCGTGTTATAATTGGATACGAAACCGAAACTGCCGAAACAGCGGAAATTTCGTCCCACCCATCGTCATCGCAAGATGGCGTCGAAGCTTTTAGCAACGATTTTTCGGACGCAGGAAGCATAGGCGACTATGCTTTTCAATCAGCGTTTACAGAAATCGTAAAATTGTTCAGTGTTCACTTGCGCGCTTGATAACAGCAATGGCAGCAGCGGCTCTCCCGCGTTCAATCAAAACGAGCGGTCGGCTGAAGCGTGCGCCTCTAGAGAAGCTCGCGGGACGGGCGTGCGAGGCGTGGGCCACGATCCCATCGACCATGGTTGAACATTCGTTCAGAAGTGTGGCATCGCCAACGCGCTTGACGGCACCCAGGAAGAGATGGTGTGGTCAGAAGAGAGCGACGAGGAGTGAGATGAGTGAGATTACTTCGGGAAATAAATCGCCCATTTCTCTCGCATTTTTTTTTCTTGCTCACAAAGTTCCGTGCGCGTTACAATCGGAGGTGCATGTTTTTTTCGGTTTTTTTATCAGAAAAATCGAGTGCGCGTTAGAATCGGGTAAGTACGGTACATCTTCATCGAAACTCTCCGTTCGTGACCGCTAAGAAGGGGGGGGGAGGATGGTAACAATATGAGGAAGCATGCGGAGGACGCCCGGTCCTGACATCACTAGGAGGAGGAATAAACTTTATTGCAGCATGCAATTTAGGGGCGGGTGGTGCACTGTGACTTCGGCAGCCCGTTCCATCAAGGCTTTCTGGACCCCGGGGTCAGAGCCGCCCAATTCCGCCTCCTTATTGCTCAACAAAGAGGATTAGGGGTAAGGGGTTTCGAGGGCACGCCCACATAGCGTGGCAGATGGTGTCGACATCTCCGCAGTTGGAGCATAGGGGAGACGGTTACTGATCGTGGTATCAGCGATAAAGGTGTGCGCGGCACGGAAGGGTATTAGTTTGAAGGAGCCGCCACAAGCGTTCTTGCTTGTAGAAAGTGAGGAGTGGGCTGGGGGGATTTCTGGCAGAGGAGGCGGTAGTGCGCGGTGATAGCGGCATACGTAATAAGGCTATCTCGAGTAAATTGCGGTCCGTGGTTAGGGGTAACAGAAGGGCCTACTCGGACAGTAAGATCTCGAGTTGCTGTATGGGCCGCCTTGTTACCTCCTAAGCCGGTGTGGGCAGGTGTCCACACGAGCTCAATGGGCGTTTTGGGAGGATTGCGCAGAAGAATTTTGAGAGCTTTAGTTGATATGCGCCCTCCGACAATGTTCCGTACGGCACATTGAGAATAGGGCAAGGTGACTTTTGGGCTAGGGCTCTGAGAAAGGGCTAGCGCTATTGCCGCCTCTTCCGCCTCAGTAGGTAAGTGGGTGCGGATGGTTAGAGATGTGAGTGGGGGGGAGTTAGGACTGTAGATGACCGCCAAGGCTCTGTGGTTTCACTAACTAGCGGCATCCACATAGTGGGTTGCCGGTTTGGTAGGGTATTTTTCTGCCAGGTAACGAGCGCGTTGTTTCCTTCGAGAGACGTGGTTCGTGGGGTGCATGTTGCGATCAGTGGCACTGAGGTTGGTGTCTCTGTCATAGCGTTTCTGTCCCTTGTTTCCCACATGTTGCCTCGAGCACCGACTTACTGAGCTCCACTCAGCTTCCCCAAGGGGGTCAGGAGGAAGGGGGTGGGGGTCAGCATAAGCCTACTGATGAGACTGACAGCTCGATGTTTCTCTGAAAGAGTGCTTCAAAACTCCGACCAAGGCAGCTGCACGTATGTATGCGAAGGGCTCTCTCAGTGCATCGCCTGCATGGTTTGGCATTGCACGCTATTCCGTCACTCTGACAATCACTATTTAAAGCCCGAACTTCACGGAAGTCACTGTTGAAATCATCACTGGGGGAACCCGACAGCAGTTGAACGATAG
The DNA here is from genome assembly GCF_048455015.1 of Haemaphysalis longicornis. Classification (NCBI taxonomy): domain Eukaryota; kingdom Metazoa; phylum Arthropoda; class Arachnida; order Ixodida; family Ixodidae; genus Haemaphysalis; species Haemaphysalis longicornis. The sequence goes on along the minus strand of NW_027526225.1, from coordinate 96,601,479 downwards.
AAGAGTACAACGTTTTTCATATGAAAAGGGGAAAACATGAGGCCTCCGTCACACCACATGATTTGGTCTGCACCAATCACGAGATCCAGACATCTGGCACCCATAAGCGAGACAGCAAAACCAAGAACTGGCTAATGCGGCACAGTTTTTAAGAAAAAATTCAGCCCAGTCCCACCCAGTGTGAAATCTGCCGAAACAGTGGCGCTGTAGACCTCCTGTGTCGGCTCGAAGGTCAATGGTCCAAGAAGAGCAGCACGGTCGCCGCACAAATTCCACAGTTGGCACAAAGAAATTGGTAGCTAACTAAATTCAGGGGTGGAGCAGGGTACATGTGTTTGGAAGCAGACCTGGGAGCAGAACAGACCCGTCGTGTGTGTCTCCTCTTCTGTGTCCCGTCTCTAGCGCTACTTACGATGAAGGAAAAATTGCCCTTTGTAGCAGGCTCGGAGCAGCCAGAAAGGCCTTTCGGAGCAGGCTTGGAGCAGCTAAGAAGGTCGTTTAGCAGTGGGCTGGCGCAGCAGCTTGTGCTACCCCCCTTCCAATTGAATTTAATCTATTTATATACTATTTAAGGCGTTCTACCATGCACCCCGAACCAGGAATGCAGTTGTTTTACAATATCTGGAAATTCACAATATGCCTCCGCCCCAAGCGAGTGCGCCGCGTCCTCACCGTTCAAAGGGTGATAACACGCAGAGTTGAAGGAGATCAGATAACAGGCCTCGCTTCATGTCCGGTAGGCGGAAGAGTTACTGTATTTTTGCTCGTATAACCCACACCAAAAATGCGAAAATTTCAGGGGTGAAGTAGAGGGACGGATTATTGCGAGGTATTTCCTTTGGTGCAGCTTCACCGCAATGTGCGTTGGGCCGTGATGCCCCTACGGCAGTAATAGCGACGAAGCCACTGTTATCCCTTTGACAGTGCTTATTTTGCACACACAACTCAACACTATACCAACCTGAAAAAAAATGTATGCAGCAAGTCGCCTAGTTACGTAGTCAGCTAGGTAAGTTCTTTTGCATAAACAAATGTGTAACGTTGCTTGAGCAGTAGATTTGGTCCACCCTTTGGTGTATAAAATGAGCAGGCAATACGCGGGGATATATATTTTTGTTATTTGTCGACAGAAAGTGGGGGTGTGGGTTATATGCAGGGGCGGGTTATGCGCGCAAAAATACGGTAAGCGAACTACCCTTTGAACGGTCCTGTACCACTTCACTTAAGCCAAATGAAGTGCTCAATGCATACTTGTTTTTGTCTCCCACATGGGACGGCAAAGCGAAACAGATAAGATGATTCAAACTTCGCGAGTAAACCGGGTTGCAGCGAGAAATGAAGCGCGGTCTTGCTACAGTGACTTGCTACGGCGGCAAGCGAGTGACCCAAAATGGCGGCGTAAAGGCATACGCGTCTCAATCCTGTACGATGGGTGAGCAAGAATCGATGCACCCTAACCTCACAGCGCACTCCGTAAAACAAGGTGTTCGCTTGCATCTTCTATCGAACAAACGTTTCAGTTCGTGCGAAGCAGAACATAGCTTTGTCTTCACCCATCACGGGGTTGCGAGAGCCGATGGATGCACCCATAGAATACGTAACGGGAGCCTGCTAGAATACAATTAATGCTGGACCATCCTCCGAATAAGCGAAGATAACCCCAACGTTTACAGATGAAAATGAGTAATTACCTCACAACAAAGGCGAACCGAATCAACAAGCAAAGGCAAAGCGACCAAGACCCGTTTGCTGAATACATGCAGTTACGCTCGTCAAAAAGGGTTAAATAAATTGAAGTTCATCTTCAATAAACAAAAACCTTTCAAGTGAATATTATTGATTTTTATCTGTTTGCGATGCGACACAAAAATATTCCCTTACATTTGGTCATTTTCAATTGATTGTGGCGCAGTAGCCAGCACCGACAAAAAAATTGCAAATGTGGCACAAATAAATCCAAAGTGAAGGTGGAGAAGGCACGTAGTGCCTGTTGCCTTACAGCTAAGCGAAAGGCAACTTTCATAGCCACTCATATAGATGGTACTCACTGAAAAGTTAAGCTGTCAATTTCTTCGCTTGGCAACACTGGAAACGGCAGCCACAGACATGGCCGAAGAACCACGGTCATGACGGGGCTTGTGCCCCTGCACCCGCGCGCCGCAGAAAAAACAAATCGGCGTGCATCGTCTGCTCCGTTTCAACCCGATTCTCAACAGTTGTGTCAACAGAGATGTTATTGTCGCACTCACACTGGTGTCGAGGCATCACTTTGAGTTCGGTGGGCTAGAGTTTGGAACGGCCAACATACATTATGAGCTAATTAGCACGGACAAGTACCACCATCCCGCGGAGCCCAACGTAACCAGTGACAGCGCACTCACATGGTTGCCCGCATGCGTGCCTCGCCAGTGAATACAAGATATATACTTGATGAAACCGATACCATAACATTGAAACCGGAAAAACGATGTTTCAGTTACATTTTCGGGCACAAGGCACTGTGGTGGTCATATCTCGTGGCTCAATTCAGGCTCTGTGGCACAGGACGGCGCTGATAAATGATTTTGGCGCAATAGGGGCGGTACGGCGCAGGATGGCGCAGGTAAACAAGTTTGCACTCGCTGGTGCAAATGGCGCAGCTGTTCCACCCCTGTAAATGCCAGTGGCCCCTGCGAGACCATGGCGCCCTCTGTCACTGGGTCCGGGAACCTGCTTTTACCCCTGCATGACGCACAACATGTAGAAGATGGACGAAAAGGCTCGACCGACAACAGCTCCGCTGTTAATATGACATTACATCTCCAAAGGTGTGTAATACTCTCCTCATGGTGGGAAAGGTATTGAAGACACAAATCTTCCCATTCAAAATTTGCACTATCACTACCGCAGCCATCTCGATTCTCGCCATAGCCCTCGCAGCAGGTCATCAATGTGACCCTAGTACAATCACCCATTCGAAAGAAGCATGCATTCTTTTGGGCCAAAACACAGGCCACCAAAGCATGATACCTCTTTTTTTGCCATCAAAAGACCAGTTACGGTTTATTGGATCCCTGGGCACACTGGTACGTCAGGGAATGAAGGAGTTGATCTGCTTGCCCGCGAAACACTTCTCCAGACACCCGACATCAGTGACCTGGTCCAGAACCCTAACCCGCCTATCCTTGCACTCAAGGCCTATTTATCCAAAAGAGGCTTCTACTGTCACCTCATCCCAGACTGAGCTGGCAGGAACAAATAACCCTCTGACAAGCACAGACAAACACGCTGCTCACAACACCTCTACAGAAACCATTAAGACACACCCCTTTGAAACTATGCACGCTGTGAAGCACCGCAAGATCAAACCCACATCCTGTGGGACAGCCCAAACACCCAGCCAATTAGGGCACACCACACTAGATAGTGGCTGACTACCATAACCAAGTTAGTTGGAGGGGCAGAGGAGCCTGGTGGGCTTCGTCATGAAGGCCACCGGGAGCTGTCTGGAACGAGGTGGCTGTTAGCCTCCCCGCTGCCCCCTTTTCGTTTTTAATCGGAATAAAGTATTCTCAAATGCTTTCTCATAATCTATGAAGGCTATATTAGGGGTTCAGTATACTCCGCGCACTTCTCTATCACCTGATTGATCGTGTGAATATGGTCCATTGTTGAATAGCCTTTACGGAACCCCGCTTGTTCCTTAGGTTGACTGGAATCTAAGGTTGCAGAAATTCTGTTGGTAAGTACCTTGTACCTTGAACCTTGGTAAGTACCTTGTAGACGACTGACAGTAAGCTGATTGGCCTGTAATTTTTCAAGTCCTTCATGTCACCTTTCTTTTGGATTATGGGCTGGGCATGTAATGCCAAGGCAAGATAACCGTTGGTCATTGCGGGTAACAGAGTGGATCCCTAGAGAAGGAAAGCGTGGCAGGGGGCGGCAGAAAGTTAGATGGGCAGGTGAGATCAAGAAGTTTGCGGGGATAAATTAGTGGCAGTTGGCGCAGGACCGCGATAATTAGATATTAATGGGAGATGCCTTTACCCTGCAGTGGGTGAAGAAAGGCTGGTGGTGGTGATGATGATGATGATGAAAGTATTCTCCCTCACCTCAAGTTTGTAGAGGCTCTCCTCAACTGTGGTCACGTAGATGCACCGTTTATTGATGCCGATACAGGTTGGCACAAACTGGTTCCTATCAAACCTCCAGAGTCGATCACCGCTGTTGGTGTAGACTGCGACGTCGCCCCGATCGGAGGCAGCACACAGCAGCTTCTGCTGCCGCTCGGCCTTGATGCACGTAACTGCTTCCATGAAGCATCCGTAACTCTTCTTCTTTCCGGACTGCAAACAGAAACCAGGGAGGGCAACTTTGAGCGTCTCGGTGAAGAAAGCAAGCACTAGTGCACTGACGCAGACAACACATTTCAGCACCGTCATTGATACGTCCCTCACCTTCACCATTGGTGAGAGACAAGCCCTGTGGCGCCGCTAAGGGGGCACACACTGGTCTTAAAGCAACAATGTTTATTTTTACAGTTGTGATGGTACAAATTGGAGGCGTGGGAGCTTAAGTGCTTGCGCTGCTGAGCGTGAGGTCGCGGGTTCGATTCCCGGCCGCGGCGGCCGCTTTTCAGATGGAGGCGGAAAGCAAAAACGACCGTTTGTACGAGATTTCGGCGCACGTTAAAGACTTCCAGGTGGTCAGAATTAATCCGGAGCCCTCCACCACGGCGCGCCTCATCACCTGCGTTGCATCGGCGCGTTAAACCCTACAACCAACCAAAAATTGGAGGACATGTAGTTTATCATTCTGACTGGAGATATAAAATTTGCTTTTTTATGTGTGTGTAAAATGACGGCGTTCAAATTTCTTTCGAATTTTATATTTGATTTTTTGACAGCTTTTGTAAAATAAAACTGCTAGCGTGATGCAGCTGAACAAGGTGCCAGTGAACTGTGCACAAATCAAGGAGTGCAATAAGGCTAACAGAATCATTCTATCTGGTCTGTAGCAGAAGTTAAGAACGTTTGACGTTTGGGCCTGGAAGGCAAAATAGTTTTTTCTGTTTCGCACCTTCCAGGCCCAAACTTCAAACGGTCGTAACTTCTGCTACAGGCCAGATAGAATGATACTGTTAGTCTTATTGCACTCTTTGATTTGTGCACAGTTCACTGGCACCTTGTTAAGCTGCATCACGCCAGCAGTTTTTTTTTACAAAAGCTGTCAAAAAGGCAAATATAAAATTCCAAATAAATTTGAACGCCGTCATTTTACGCACAGAAAAACAAATTTTATATCTCCAATCAGAATGATAAACTACATATGTCCTCCAATTTTTACCATCACAACGGTAAACGTAAACATTCTTGCTTTAAGACTAGTGTGTGCCCCCTTAGGGGTAACTCAGCCTGTCCTTCTCCACTTCGTATCAGGAGCAGGAGACAGCAGCAGGAGAACCAACAATTCTTTTGCCCCACAAAGGATGCATTTTCAGTAGGGGTGCGCGAATGTTCGAAATTTCGAATACGAATACCGTAAAACCCCGAGAGATTCCCCACCCCCGAAAGATAACCAACCCGTGTTTTGGGCACTATTTTCCATGTTTTTCAAAAACACCGAAAGATAACCCACCCTTGACAATAGCATCTCCCAGCAGGGGATGACGCCCGCGAAAACAAGGTTAGCTAGCGTGGGGAGGGTGCGATAACAGGTCACGGGAACCTGAAACCCGGCTATGATAACAGGTCACAAAATCTAAAAAATCTAAAAAAAATTGTGCACGTTTAGGTTGGCAATGCAGCCCACACACATGTAGAACTGTAGCGAAATTCCGAACCCGGAATGCGACCACAACGCATCCTTGAACATTCCGGTCATTCGTCATTCGTCGCGAAGCAAGAACGGAAGGATGAATACAGTTAATACGAATGAATATAGTGCTAATAAACGCGTGTTCGTTCTTTGGCTGCGATACATTTCTCAACATTTTTTACTGCACACCGAAAGTTAGCCCATGTCATATTTTCACTCGATTTGCTCTCGATCATAGGTGGGCTATCTCTCGGTATTTTACGGTAGAACATTCTTTTTTCCGAAGCGTATTCTTTTTTTAAAATGCATGTAAGAAAATTCCCAAATAATCTGAACAACTTGTGAACATAATATACGTCTTTTTCTTTCCCCAGGAAACCGCACCCCGAAATTCCATGTACCAGCCTAAACAGCACTAGCCCTTGCTTATCGTTAGCGACATAACAGCGCAACTATGACAACCTGCTTGGGAGAACAAAGCGTCAAAAAATGTTCGCGGCAGCAGCACTGAGGAACTGGCCAACGGCGTGTACCAAATTTTCCCTTCGAACAAAGGCACAGGGCACCCGCACATGTATGCACGCAGCAACAACGCCAAAAAAGATCCGCAACAAAGGTGTTCCCCATGAAGGTGTGTTATCTACAAGGGGCAAAGGTCGTGTACAGCTGGGGTGTGCGGCAAGGGCTTGCCAGTGCTTCTTGTGTCGGTAAAAGAAAACGTAAGCTTGCTGATAGCAGAGCCCCTGCTTCGCCCCAACGAAGATAAGGGCAGCTAAGGTAGTACTGTGCACTGTGCCCCTTTCTACAGGTAAAAGGATCGCCACTCTGGGACGGCCTTGCACTGATTATTTTTATTTTTCTAAGGTTTTCCGATTTGAGTTTGGAAGGGTGCCCCAATGCATGGTTTGCCATAGACCGCGTTTACATGGCTGCAGTGCACAGGAGAGCATTGCAGTGAGCTAACGCAGCAGCAGTGAGATAACCCCTCCAAGCCTGGGGACGCTTACTTCGCTGCCACATCTAAGCGCAACGCGCTCTTAACGTGACATGCACGTGATAGAAACTGGGTTAACTGCGATCACACAGCAGCCATGTAAACGCGGCCACACTGCATGTCGGAACTTGTGGGTAGCGCAAGCCGCCGTAACGTCATAATAAATTATTTTCTTGCATCTGTAAATAGCTTGTACAGTTAACCCTGGATATAACAAAGTTGACAACAATTCGCAATTTTTTCGTTACATGCAGGTTTTCATGGCATGCAGGTTTCGAGTTAAGGCTTGCGTGAAGCAGAAACAAAACCAAAATGGTAGACCTCAGTGAATGTGAACTCACCCCTTGAAGGATTTATTCCACAGTGAAAAACTGCGTGATTTGTGTCTGCTGCTTTCTCACAAACTTAGTCCCTACACGGCACTCCAAAGAAAAAAGGTTTCTTACCCATGTATTCACAATGTTAAGCATCACTTTGGCTTTTTGACACTTTTTGGCGGCTTAACGTATTTAAAGGACCAAACTTATGTTGAAAGGGTGCCTTTTCACGATCTTGATTCCCTTTGCCGTACTCAAAATTGTTCGGCGGGTGCTAGCTGGTATACTGTACCGGGCGGCGATGCTCTTCTTTCTTGCCGGCAGAGACATCATTTAAAATTGCGAACTTGTCTTGAAAAGACAAAACTTTTCATTTTCTGGCAGCAGAACTCACCACCGACAAACCGACACAACACGTGGCAGTGGAGATGCGTGACTACACGCCGACAGGCAGGCCTAACACCTAAGTGACACCGCAATCCCATTGGACACGCACAGTTTGCGGTGTGGGCGAAGTTCACTAAATTAGTGTGCTTCTCCAGCCGTTTTTTTTTCAGAAAAAGTGCAAAAGACGATGGCTCATTAGCGTAGTGAATTCGTTACATCAAGTTTAACCGTCGCAACGCCTTCGTTACGTAGAGGTTGCCAACACATGGGTTTCAATGTGGTGGCAATTGGGAATTGAAAAACTTCGTTAACTCCACAAATTCTTTGCGTAGAGGTTCATTACATCCAGGTTTAACTGTACTGTGAAAAAATTGTGGTCTTATTCCTTTCTTTTTTCATTTGACGTAAATGCTACGCCCCGTAGGGAGTGCATACTTTCTGAACATGTTGAGCAGTTAATTTTTTGCTCTGCTTAATAATTTGTAATGAGGGTGTTACTAAAAATCTAGTAAGGTAAGGAATTGGGCTAGTTGGCTTTGCATGTTCGTAAACTACGCTTGAGGTTACTAAGGACACACTTTTTTAAGGAAAACAAACGAACGACGTGGACGGCACGAACGCAAACTAACAATTGATTTATTAGAAGAGAAAAACATTTTTGCTTGGGCATCAAAACATTTAGAAAGGGTTACAAAGTACAACTGGAAAGGTGCGGAGGGGGAGATGAAAGCACATGTTTTGATAAAAACTGGAGCTAAACATGGTAATCTGTTCAATGGCGCTCTATATCTTTGGTTATGTAACTGAGCTACAGCGTAATCTGCGCTTGATGCTTTTGTTTACCAAGCCTTCTTGTTATGAACTGTTCTTCGTGAATTCTATTTCAGGCGTGGCCAGCATGAATGAGCATGAGCTCACACCGTGCTGGCTCATGAGTCCACACGGTCTGTTGTGAGCATGAGCTCACAGCAACCCTTTCTAAATGATTTAATGCCCAAGAAAAAATGTTTTCCACTTCTATTAAATCAGTTGTTAGTTTGCGCTCGTGTTGTCCACGTCGTTCGCTTGTATTCCTTAAAAATTTGTGTCCCTTGTAACCTCAAGCGCAGTTTATAAACTTAAAATCTACTGCATCTCACTAAAACGCAGTTTCAACAATTTACTCTGGAAGGGTAATAAAACTACTGTTGCTTCTTGTATCTTGTTACTGCTACAGACATACTTGATATTTGATTCGATATTTGAAAAACAGTATTTTGCCTTACCCGTATTTTATTCGTATTTGAAAATTTCTGTATTCGCACGCCCTTAATGCATTCGATTAGGAACTCAATATAAAGTCTCTGTAAGAAATGTCGGGAGCAAGAGTCTCACAGACGCGTCCAAATTTTCAAACTCTGTTTGCCCATTATTTTAAAGGGGCCATGAAGAGAAAATGCAAGTTTGGTTCATTCAAAAGAATCATGCTGACACCACTTTTAGCGTAAACTTCGCTCAAATAAGCTGTATAATTAGGAAAAAAGAAAATGGCCACGCGACCCACTTGCTCGGTTCCCGCAACAGATCCTATTATGTCATACCAGCCAGCTCTGCGATTGGCGGAGGCCGGCAAAAGCAAACGCAACTTAGGCAGGGCTCAAAAGCTTGCCAAATGAGCTATTTGCACTTAAATTTAGGGTCCATTCTTTTTATAGCACTAAGAATGGTGTGACAAACAGTGGAAGTTACGAAAGCATACGTAAACATAGGAGTACCGATGTGTACTTCCGTTGCTACTGCGGGCACTATTGTTGGTTTAGATGCACAGCACTGCGGGGCTTTCGGGTTGTTTCAGACGACACTGGCCGATTCACGCAAGCAACGGTGTCTTACGTGACCATATTTGTCGAGCGAGCAGCATGTTTCACGGAACGATTATTTTCTCCAATAACAAAAGCAAGCCAGGTTTAAATACGGTCACAAACAAATCAAAGGCAGGAAATGGCTTGCTGCAGTGCAGTGGTGCCATCTAGGTTGACTAACAGTAAACAAGTCTCTGCTCCACACCAGGTTTAAAGGGGCCCTGCAGCACTTACCATCGACTACTAGTAATGTATTCTGGGGTAAAGTCTATTGTCTCAGCAATCCCCTCCCGCAAGAATTATCCGTTCACTATCACCGAAACTACGCGCGACGAGAAATCGCGCATAATCGTTCCCTCTCAACTCGACCGCGCAAAACGCGACGAAAGCTGCGCGCTCTCTTCCGGAGAGGGGTGCGGCTCGCGGCGTTCTCTTCCGTGGCCTTCGATATATCACAGGCCGGGGAGTTTTCTCCTTTTCTCCGCAACGTGGAGTGGTCTATTTTTGGTCCGGTGCCACAAAAAAGCTCGCATGGCTGCCTGCTAGCAAGCAAGCGCTCGGGCGGTAGGGTGTATTTGAAGCAATAAATGCGTGTTGTCGAGTGGTCTAATTGAAAGGGAAGTATTGAGCTCATCACTCAAACTCCGCGCACACTCAAAACACGCAAAAAAATGGCAAAACTGTCCCTACAGGTTGAGGGACAGAAAAGGTTCGCACCCAGCGCTGACAACGGCGGATCGTCACAGGAAATGCGAGAAATTAGCCACGAAGTTTACCAGTGACAGCCGATTGGACAGCCATGGCCTCAATGACGTCATTTAGGCCACGCCAGGGTGCGTAATGAGGAGAAAGGAAGAGAGCGTGGTTGGTTTTTCGCGTGTTTCACAGCGATTTGCGCGCTCACCGCTTCACGTGCACGTGTAATATTCGGCTCAGGTATTTCTGGTAGTGTAAGCTAAGCGTCGCGCAGGTTTTCTTGCACTGCTCAAAGAGTGTTGCAGGGTCCCTTCAACTGAAAGACCTGTTCTTATGATGCCATTGCAAATGCCGTTCAAACACACACTTTGGCATAAGAATCGAAATTTTTGCTTAAATTGATTAATTTCGCAAAAGCGTCGTTTCCTTCCGGACAAGCGCTGGTGGCACTATGAAACACGAAATCTTTTGAATAAAACGAACCAGTATTTTGTCTTCATGGCCCCTTTAAAGTCGATGCACCCCATGTGGAAATCTCTCTTCTTCCCTAGCATTGGATGCAACGCAGTCCGGAAATTATCTTTCACAACTGAAACCACCCCCCAGACAGTTTTTTTCCTCGACAGTATATTTTCGGCATGCAATTACAATATGTATTGATGAATATTGCATTCACCAATAAAAATACTAAACATATTTGATTTAGACATTTCTTGCACAGTTCACTTCTTTTGCACCACTCAACCAATCTACATGGCATGTGTATTACAGCTGATTTTCAACCTTGTTTGCTACTGGGTCATAAATTCAACCACTTATTTCCTCATTATGTAACTTACATATGTTCATATATTAGCTCGAAAAAAACCCGTTTTTTTTATTTTTTCTCAAACACAAACTTCATGTTCCCACAGAAAAACTCTGGTTACAAAACTCTGGACACAGGTGAAAACCACGCCAACTTTATAACATTACCATTAAAAAAAGACGGCGGTAAGATTTAATGCCAGTAGGAAGTCTCAAACGTGTGACTGTTATCTGACACTGCAGCTGCAGTGTAACTGCATCTCCTAACAATGGTCCTTGAACATATAAATTCCCTTACAAATGCTATTCCACTGGGTGAAAAGAGCAGAGGCATTCCCGGAAATGCTTTCCATTCATGCCAGCTGCCATTACAGGAATTTCCACAGCGCTTGCAAACGCTCAAGGCCAGAGGTACCTTGATGTCGAACGCAGCAATTTCGCCAGTGTCCAGACCAAGGTAGATGCATGCCCCGGACAGGGCTGAGCACCTGATACCTCCTCCAATTGCATACCTGTCCGTGTGGCCGCCACCAGTCTGCAAAAATGGGAAAGCCCTGGGAAATTAGGGAGGCAGGGCAGATACCATTTTTTTCTTTGCACAAGCAACGCACAGCCATGATCAAAAGTTTATAGATCAGGAAAATTGCAACTTTAGGTTATTTCTCTTCCTATAGCAGCCCAACAAACCGTCGAATGCATGTGAGATGTTGTATAAGTACTGCACTAATCAAAACTACCGCTGGTCAGGCTCCAGGTAAGTTTACTGTATGCAGGTGCCTATTTTGCCACTGCTTTTGTTTCACATCGTGCATTGGCATGTGGTTGAAAACAATGCCAAAGCGAGACCACAGCATCGTGCCGGGCCATAACAGACAGCCGATTACAGTACAGACTGTTAGGTAGATGACGTGGGCTGTTACTCCCATTTGCATTAACCAACATCATCTCAACTAGCATTTGAAGTGGAGCCAGTTCATTCACAATACACTGCTGCAGAATGGCACAAGAAACGGGGACTAACAACCAAGGGTACACAACACGAGTTCTGATGTTTGCAGTATTCCAATATCATTATCATCATAGTTTGCCTTTAAAGTAGGCTCCACAGCAAGTGCCCTTATGCTGCAGGAGAGGTAGCGAAACAGAGTTGCCGGTGGGGGAAATCATAGCAGCGTTGGCGGGTAATTGCAATGGCGATTTATGCCAAGTTATGCAGAAGGAAAGAACTACAGGAGCTTTCGAAGTTAATCAATAGGCGTAAGACAGCTAAAATACGGAAGTATAATATGGTCCGAACTGAGCATGCTGTACAGAATGGAGGAAGCCTGAAAGCAGTGAAGAAGCGTCTCGGCAAGGGGAAAAATCAGATGTATGCTCTCAAAGACAAGCAAGGCAATGTCATCACAAATAGGGATAAAATAGTCAAAGTAGCCGAGGAGTTCTTAGAGATCTGTACAGTAGCGACAACATCCACGATAATACCGAACGAGATAATACCGAACGAGGAAGTAGTACAGAAGAGATAGACATCCCACCAGTAACCGCAAAAAAAGTAAAGGGGGCTTTGAATGATATGCAAGGGGGCAATACATCTAGTGAGGATCAGATGACAGCACACCTCTTGAAGGATGGCGGGCAAATTGTACTTGAAAAACTGGCAAGCCTGTTTATGCAATGCCTAATGACCGCGAGTGTACCAGAATCTTGGAAGAAGGCGAACATCATTTTAATCCATAAGAAAGGTGACATGAAGGACTTGAAAAATTACAAGCCGATCAGCTTACTGTCAGTCGTCTACAAGGTACTTACGAAGGTAATCGCTAACAGAATTTCTGCCACCTTAGATTTTAGTAAACCTAGTGAACAAGCAGGGTTCCGTAGAGGCTATTCAACAATGGACCAAATTCGCACGATCAATCAGGTGATAGAGAAATGCGCGGAGTATACTCAACCCCTATATAAAGCCTTCATAGATTATGAGAAACCATTTGACTCTGTCGAAACATCAGCAGTCATGCAGGCATTGCGGAATCAGAGTGTAGACGAGCATTACCCAAGAATACTTGAGGATATCTACAATGGGCCCACAGCAACCGTCATCCTCCATAAGGAGAGTAGTAAAATACCTATAAGGAAGGGCTCCAGGCAAGGAGACACGATCTCTCCGATGTTATTCTCAGCATGTTTACAAGAGGTATACAGAACATTTGATTGGGAACAGGTGGGCGTAAGGGTTAATGGAGAATACTTAAGTAACCTCAGATTTGCTGATGACGCTGCCTTGCTAAGTATCTTGGGGGACGAATTGCAAAGCTTTCTTACTTTCTTACCGCACTGGACAAGCAGAGAAGAACCATGGGCTTGAAAATTAATATGCAGAAAACTAAAGTAATGCGCTATAACCTTGGTAGAGCACAGAGGTATCAGATAGGTGGCGAGGCAGCGGAAGAGGTAAGCGAATATATCTACTTAGGCCAAGTTGCGACCCCGGATCCTAACCATGAAGAAGAGATAATTAGAAGAATAATAATGGGATGAAGTGCATTCGGCGGGAATTCTCAGATAATGAATGACAGCCTACCATTGTCCATGTAGAAGAAAGCGTATGAGAGCTGCATGTTACCGGTACTCACCTACGGGGCAGAAACGTGGAGGCTCACTAAAAGGGTTCAACATAAATTGAGGACGACTCAGCGAGCAATGGAACAGAAGATAATAGGTGTAAAATTAAGGGACAAGAAGAGAGCAGAGCAGGTCAGGGAACAAATGTGTATTAAGGACATATTAGTAGAAATTAAGAAGAAATGGACGGGGGCAGGGCATGTAATGCGAAGGCAAGATAACCGTTGGTCATTAAGGGTAACAGAGTGGATCCCTAGAGAAGGCAAGCGTGGCAGGGGGCGGCAGAAAGTTAGATGGGCCGATGAGATCAAGAAGTTTGCGGGAATAAATTGGCCGCAGTTAGCACAGGACCGGGACAATTTGAGATCTATGGGAGAGGCCTTTGCCCTGCAGTAGGCATAGATAAGCTGATGATGATGATGATGATGGTTCCGAAGGAAGCAGGAACTGCATTGCAAGCAAGCGATTATTTACGCTTTGCATGATCATGTAGCTATCAATTTTCCCAGCAGAGCACCGCGTCCCTGTGGCCAATTCTAGGCCACGACAGGCCAATGCTGGCTATACTTCAGTTGTGAAAGACGTCAGGCTGTAGGATGCGCCAAGTTGTCAGAACATGCAGCCTGCACACTGACATTTTCGGTAGTTTGCTCATCTTGAAGTTAAACACAGTGCAGAATTCTTCCTCGGACATTGGGAGTTGGCTGCATTTTCACCCTTCGCAGCGATACCGAGGTCTAAACATTATAGCGTGCGCGCTGGCTGCAAAGAAAAGTTTCTCCCTTTCCTCCTATTACGGGGTCGATTCAGCTGAGTTTGAAGCCCCAACTATTATCATGAAATGGGTGCGTGCAAATGGGCTTTCACACCCCGTGCCAAGGGAAGCATACAAAGGCAAAGAGGAAAAGAGAAGCCTTACGTTGGGGTCGTATCGTAGCAGCTCGCCTTCCAGCGAAGCAACGAAGACGTATTCGGCTTTCGTTTTCACCATGTACACCTCCAGTGATGTTAGCGTCCTGCCTCCGCCCTTGAACTCCACAATGGGGTCACGGGAGACCTTTGTGTGAGAATGAAGTAAAAAGAAAGGAAATCGAGAGTAGATATGAGGTGGCTTCCCAATGTGCCCCGACTTGCCGCAACCTAATTCTAGCACTCAAAGGCTGCAAATACCGCAAAGAAAAGTAGCTACGATGGTTTGCTGCCCCTCACTGGGTCACGGGTTCAGTTTCTGCCCATGAATGCCACCCTTATGGCGACCCAAGGAAAAAAAGAAGCTCTGTACAAGATTCTTAAGGCTATTGAGAACCGACCCTCCTGCCTACATGATCCGCAGATGATGATGATTATGATGATTAGTGGCTCTCGCTTGATCGGGGCGCCCGTTGTCAGCAACAGACCTGCCTGTTTTATTACGCTTACTTGCCCTACTCCCGGCTAACCAAATAGATTTGCTTCCTCCCTCTCATCTCCCCCTCTTCCCTGTTTTAAACTCATCGCCCCCACCTCCCTTTTATGCAGAAATGCATTATAGTCGGGGGTTGTCGTGCGTCCCTTGGCCGGCGTGCGCAGCGCGTCTGATGATGATTGTGGCATGATGCCCCTAGGGATTGGCCAACCAAACAATCCATCACGAGATAGCTTCGCGTTCAACCACCATCGTCATCTTCCCGTAGGGGAACCGCTGGCTACGTGTGAGATAAGGTGTGTCAATAGGATCGTCGCCTGAAGTGCCGAAGAAGAAACTCGCCGAAGAAGAAGAAGAAGCAGGGGAAAAATACGCCCTAGAGGTTTGGCGCTGCAGGTGATCGGCCAACCGTCAGGCGGTTTTTGTTTCTTTGGTCGTTTGTCGCTTCTCTGTGTTGCCTTCCAGGTGCACTTAGCTGCGCAGGGATGTCTCGTGACTCGCCGGGCTTTGGGAGTTCCCCCTGGGCGGCCTCCATTCGACCTCAGGACTTGCCGGTGGAGACTCTAAAGCGCAGTGGAGTGACTTGCATCCCGGTAGCTCTGGTCCCAGTGAGCGGCGGAGCCATCCGGTTAAAGAACCCCCGAATCGTGCAGGCGGCGCTTCGGGCTGTTACTGAGAGGTTTGAACAAATATCCGAGGTTCGGCCGTTTGGAAAGGGCGGCATCCTCTAAGTCATCAGATGAGACCTGTATGGCAGACCTCCTCAAATGCACAACATTCGCTTCTCACCAGGTGAGTGCATTTGTTCCCCCCCACCTGGCATGCGTGAAGGGCATTATTCGCGGTGTCGATGTTCAGATGACTCCGCACGAGATACTCGATGAGTTTGCGGTGGCAGGAGTGACATCAGTGTACCGTTGCAGCCGCGTTGTGGAGAGCAACAGGGTCCCAACAGAGTCCGTGATCGCCACATTTGTGGGCTCCTCATGCCCCACTGAGATTAAAGCTTGGCCTCTGGTTTACCGAGTCGAGCGTCTCTCTCCTCGGCCTCTTCAGTGTCTCAGTTGCTGGCGTTTTGGCCACACTGCAAAGGCGTGCAAATCGTCTACCCGCTGTCGTTCGTGCGGTGAGAGACATTCTGCCGACTCGTGCTCCTCTGAGAACGTCAAATGCTGTTTATGCGGCGCTGGTCATCCAGCAGATTACTCTATTGTCCTGTGAGGGCTCAACAAGCCCAAGTGCTTGATATCATAGAAAAGCGCCGCTGCTCACGTAAGGAAGCGTTCGGCATTTTTAAAGAAAGGGCGCATGGCTACGTTGGAATAGCCGCCCAACAAACTTCATCGCTGACCGAGCCCGCTGTGTTGAACGCCATCGGTGCGGCAGTTGAAAAAGCGGTGTCCAAGGTTCAACAGCCTTCGCTAGCTGATCCAGCTTCTGCTTCGCTTATAGCAGCGGCTGTGGAGAAAGTTGTGTCCTCAGTGGTGACTCAGTTTTAACAGCTAGCATCACGGAGTGTGTGTCCCGGACAGTAGTGGCTCAGATGGCGCCATTCCTGCCGCTGGCTCCGGCCACTTACAACTCTCCTCCAAATAGCATTCCACAGGTGTCCTCTATTGCGGACATTTCGTTACCGCCAGCAGAGTGTTCTGCCCCCAGCTCCGCTAACGAAGTACCGGTTGTCACGCCTCCAAGAGATGAACCCGCGCAGCTTCCTTGTTCAGATGCAGGCTCCTCGTCTTATCCCAAAACTGGCTCGGAGTGCTTACCTCCGGCTTCCCCCACTTCACATTCGGACATGGAATTTCAAAGTTGGCCTCTGGGTTCAATCTCTCACTCCAGTAAACGATCGGGCTCCCCAGGTACTGGGTCCCTAGATACTCAACCGAAACCAAAGAACAAGAAAAATAAACCGCGAACAGTGATCAAAGAAAGCATATTAGACGGTGCAGTTGCAGCGGCTGGTCTCCCCGAGTCATAGGGTCCCTTAAAGTACTCCAATGGAACTGCAGATCTGTTACAGCCGGATTCGCGGACTTGCTTTGTCTGAGCTCCCAGTTCAATCCAGATCTAATTTTGCTTAAGGAAACCTGGCTCAATAGCAATCAAAGCTTTAGCTTATGTAATTACCACACGTTCAGACTAGACAGACTTTCACGAGGGGGAGGCCTTTTGATTCTAGTTTCAACAAAATTCGCTCATAAGGCTAAAGTATCCTTCCAGCTTCGAAGATCAGATTGTGAAATTTTGGTATTGGAGATCAGACTCCCTGGCTGTCTTCCTTTCTCTTTGGCGAACGTTTACTTTCCACTTCGGAACCCCTAGATCTCGCTCTTGCTGCGGCTGTACCTCCCGTCGTTGTTGCGGGAGACTTTAATTCCCATCATATTTCTTGGGGCTACCGAACGGATTCCTGCGGTCTTCGCTTGTTAGATTGGATTACGGACAACAATTTGGCATGTATAAATTCAGTTTCTCCTACCTACATACAGGGAATAACTCGATCTGTTTTAGATTTAACTATTTGTTCTGGGGGTGTTAAAGTTTCCTCATGGTCTACTGTTGACAGCGGGACTAGCAGTGACCACATTCCAATATTGTTTGAGATTCAGTCCCCTGTTCGCTCTCTCATCCGACGAAGTTGCACTTTTGTAGATTATAAGAAATTCCAAATCTCTCTGAAGGAGGCCGTATCTTCTCTGCCTGCAGAAGACACAACTGAACGGGCGACGGGTCTTTGTGCTGCCCTAACCACTTCGGCGCAGTCCTCGTTATTTGAAGTACGGTCTAAGCGAGCTGTGTCACCTAGCCCCTGGTGGAATGAAGAATGTACACGCAACTTTAGACGCAGGAAGGCAGCCTGGAAGAAGCTTTGCTATAACCATTGCCCGCTGAACTGGAGCAATTATAAGTATCATTCCGCGATGTTCAAACGAGCAGTTTCTAATGCCAAACAGGCCTATGACTGTCACCGCTGCTCAATTCTTTCTGAACGCACTAATAAGCTGGCCCTTTTTCGATTTCTTCGGTCTAGGAAAGCGGTTCCCCAATCTGATAATTTAGACTCTATAGTGTTATCTTCCAATGAAATCTCCGAGTCTCTAGAGTTGATTGCTAGGGGTCTGCAAATTCGTTTTTCGTCTGCTCTAGCTACCTCGCCTCCTCCACCTATAGTGGTAGAGGACTTCGCAGAAATTACGCATGCGGAGCTTTTTGATGCTATGTCAAAAATGCCAGCAGCGGCCCCTGGTCCGGATCACATTACTACTGAAATGTTAAAACTACTATACGATCATGCACCGGATGACATGCTGAGTATGATTAATTATTCTCTCAGGAATGCATGGATTCCCGATGTGTGGCAGATAGCTAAAATACTTCCTATACCGAAGACTGTTGGTCAGGGCCTCGCTGTTGATAATATCAGGCCTATCTCTCTGACTTCGAACGTAGTAAAACTAATTGAACGGATTTTGCTTCACCGAATTATGGAATTTTTGTCTGAGTATAATACTTGCCCGTCGATATAAACAGGTTGCGGCTCTAGTGACCTTGGATATAGCAAAAGCATACGACAGCGTGGAGTACCCCGTGTTAATGTCTCGCTTGCAGAAATTAAATTTCCCTAGATACATTATAGCATGGCTGCGTGAATTCCTAAACGACAGGCAGTTCTGGTGTGTGAGGGGTAACATTTGTTCCTCTCGGCACTCACAGAAAAGAGGTGTACCACAGGGAGCTGTCCTTTCGCCGGTTCTTTTTAATATCTTGTTAAGCTCGGTCCCTGTGGTTTCGGGTGTCCAGACTTATGTTTATGCCGACGATACCGCGTTTTTCGTGTCAGCTTCTGACATACACGAACTGTATGTATTAATGCAGTCATATCTGAATTCTTTAGATTCCTGGTTAGATAGCATCTCTCTCACAATAAATGCCAGCAAATGCTCTGTGCTAGCTTTCAGTCCACTTTTTCCTTAAATATCACTCTCTGTTACCGTGAGCACATCATACCCCAGGTTGATTCTTTAAAATACCTTGGGGTAGCATACACCAGCCAACTTGACTGGAGTCCACATATAGAGTACTAAAGGAGCACGTGCTGTGGGCATGTTGAGGCGCCTCAGCCATAGAAAGAGTGGAATGCGCCGTGAATCTCTTCTGATGATATACCGTATGTACGTGCGGCCTATTTTAGAGTTCGGGTGTGTTCTATTCTCGGGTGCTGCTACGTATAAGCTCCATCGCCTAGTTCTCCTGGAACGCCAGGCTCTTCGCTGCTGTTTAGGGCTACCTAAAAATGCATCTAATGCGTTACTTTATTTGGAAGCCCGAGTTCCCCCTCTGATACACCGATTTAGAATACTCACTGTGGATACTTTCCTGAGAGCCTATGGCGCGGGGGTTAACAGGGCACAATTTATCTTTGTAGCTGAGCCAGCTATGTTTTTGGCGGCCCAGTGGCCCAGGTCCTATCGACCGCAAGTTACTCTAGCACAAAGCTTGGTGTCTCCATTAGGGGTTGCGCTCAATAACGTACATCCATCTCTTGATAGGGGTCATACGATAACGGTCAACTTCCGGAACATCTTTCTCCAAAATGCTAAAATGCTACCTGCCAGACTGCTCAATAGTATCCTACAAGACCATTTGGCCTCAATTCAGCAAGGTACTATCATATATACAGATGCTTCTCAACGAGATGAAAAATCCGGAATAGGTATAGTTTCCCCTTCCTTAAATTGGTACTTTTCGGTTCGTCTGGTGGATTTTATCCCTATATTCTATGCGGAATTCTTGGCAATTGTCTTGGCAATACGAAAGCTTGACATATCGGTGTCGTCTCCACTTATAATTACAGATTCCCTATCCGTAGGCCTAGCCCTTTCTTCTCCGAAAGACTCACCTCTTCTACGGACGTTTCGATCCCTTCAACCACCTCATATTACTGAAATTGACCTTCTTTGGGTCCCTGGGCATGCGGGAATCACCTTTAATGAAACCGCAGATTCACTGGCAAGGGTAGCACTCTCCGGGCCTGTTGTCGATGTCATCGAGACAACGCCTTTATTAGCCGCTGTAAGATTCCGTAGATTGTTGAAGCTGCAAGGGCAGCACGAATCAGTCTTATTGTCAATGCGAGATTTTTCTCATCTAAAATTCTCCTGGAATCCGAATTGGTGCCCCTCACGCGACCTGGAGGCGATTGTAACGAGCCTTCGATGTCGTGTGCCCCAGTTGAACAGATACCTCCACAGGTCTCGTCTAGCGACTGCCATGTGCAGTTACTGTAATGAAGAAGAGTCTGTCGACCATTTCCTTTTGTCATGTCGGCGATTTTCAAGCCTCAGACGTCAGCTCCTTGAAGTGCCGCTTCATCGCCTGGGGTTGGTATTATCAGTGCCGGCTCTTTTATCATTTGGGGCTTCAGAAACGGGTTATTGCCGCCGGGATGTTTGTTCTGCTCTTCTGCGCTTCATAGAAAATTCCAAAAGATTTACAACCTAATTCGTATCTTGTTCTGGCTCCTCACCTGAGCCCTCCAAAAGCATCCATTTCTGATTTTTATTTTTATTTTTATTTTTTTTCTCGTCCTCTCCCTCCGTCTTCTTCCTCTTCTAATTTTTCTTTATTTAATTATTTATTTACTTATTTCCTTTTTTTGTTTCAATATTACCCAAATTCCAAACTCAATTCCTCCAACACAAGAAAAAGAAAAGCTTCCAAATTTTTATAATTTTCTTTGAATCATTCTAATTTTCTAATTTTCTTTGAATCACATTCGAATTAACCACTGATGTTTGGCCGATCCCCTGATTGGGTATGCGCCAATATACAAAGGAACAACAACAACAACAACAACAACAACAAAGCTGCGAAGAGGAGGGCTGCGTGAGTTTTGGCTACCGTTATCCTCCTCGGCCGGCGCATCTTCCCGATCTGAACCCGGTCGAAGAGCGGCTCATCGCGCCTCGACTCCCCTTCATGAGCATCAGGCGGCTGACTCGAGGCAACGGGCAGTTTGGAATCAAGGAACAGGCGGTGAACGTGCCCATCGACGTATCGAAGGTTGTGCGGTGCCTTCCTCGCATGGTACCCGAGGTCGTTGCGTTCGACGTTCGCATCAAGCGGAGGCTGATGAGTCCGGCAACGTACAAGCGCGGGTTGGTGAAGCGCGGCAACATCCTGGCTTGGCTCAAGCACCTGGAACACACCCCGCTGTATCGCGCCATCAACGTTCGGGTCGATTGGAATCGGCTCGATCACTTCGATGACGGCGGCGAACGAGAGGAACCGCAGGAAGACGACGTCGATGATGCTGACGGTGAGTTCGAAACGATTCCCGACGACTTTGACGTGAACGATCCTCTGCAGTTGGCGGTTGCGCTCAACGCGGTCTCGAAGACGCTTCTCTATAACGAAGCGGAAATGACGGGTGTGGGAAAAGAAAAAAATAAATGATTACGCTCACCCTCTCGCCTCTCTCTTCGCCATTAATCGCATCACACTCATCGGTGCACCCAATGCATTTCTGCATCCTCACAATCCCCATCGGGGAGGAGCGGGGGAATTTTTTCTCCCCTTGCTGTTCTTAAAGGGACCCTGCAACACTTTGGGATAAAGTCTATTGTCCCAGAAATCTCCTCCCGCAAGAATTATGAAAATCTGTTCACAATTAACGAAACTACGCGCGATGAGAAATCGCGCATAATCGTTCCCTCTCAACTCGACCGCGGGCAACGCGACGAAAGCTGCGCGCTCTCTCCCGGAGAGGGAGCGGCTCGCGGCGTTCTCTTTGGCGGCCTTCGATATATCAAATGCCGGGTAGTTTTCTCCTTTTCTCCGCAACGCGGAGGGGCCTATTTCCGGTCTGGTGCCACAAAAAAGCAGGCATGGGTGCCTGCTCGCAAGTGCGCGCTCGGGCTCGTAGGTCGTTTTTGAAGCAATAAACGTTTGTAGTCGAGTGGTCCCGTTGAAAGGGAAGTATTGAGCTCATCACTCAAACTCCGCGCGCACTCAAAACACAAAAGAAATGGCAAAACTGTGCCTACAGGTTCAGGCATAGAAGAGGTTCGTACACAGCGATGACGACGACGGAAATGGGAGAATCTACCCGCGAAGTTGACCAGGGACAGCCGATCGGGCAGCCATGGCCTATGTGACGTCCCTCAGGCCATGCATAATGAGGACAACTGAAGAGAGAGCGGTTTGTTTTTCCGCGTCTTTCACATCGATTTGCGCGCTCACCGCTTCACGTGCACGTGTAATATTTGGCTCAGGTATTCCTGGCAGTGTAATCTAAACGTTGCGCAGGTTTACTTGCACTGCTCAAAGAGTGTTGCAGGGTCCCTTTAATTCTCATCCGTATGATTACTCCGCCTGTGTACCCATCCTTTCCCTACTTTTCCGCCACCACCACTCCAGTCACCTCTTCGTAACCTCTATGGCCTTGAAGTTGAGGTTCCCCCACGCCCCAAATCCCAAAGCGTCCGCCAGCGTCATTTCCCCCTCACCCCGCGGTGGTCGTATCTCTGTGGAGCTCCTGACAAAAAATTCCCCCGCACCTCCCCGAGGGGGATTGTGAGGATGCAGAAATGCATTGGGTGCACCGATGAGTGTGATGCGATTAATGGCGAAGAGAGAGGCGAGAGGGTGAGCGTAATCATTTATTTTTTTCTTTTCCCACACCCGTCATTTCCGCTTCGTTATAGAGAAGCGTCTTCGAGACCGCGTTGAGCGCAACCGCCAACTGCAGAGGATCGTTCACGTCAAAGTCGTCGGGAATCGTTTCGAACTCACCGTCAGCATCATCGACGTCGTCTTCCTGCGGTTCCTCTCGTTCGCCGCCGTCATCGAAGTGATCGAGCCGACTCCAATCGACCCGAAGGTTGATGGCGCGATACAGTGGGGTGTGTTCCAGGTGCTTGAGCCAAGCCAGGATGTTGTCGCGCTTCACCAACCCGCGCTTGTACGTTGCCGGACTCATCAGCCTCCGCTTGATGTGAACGTCGAACGCAACGTCCTCGGGTACCATGCGAGGAAGGCACCGCACAACCTTCGATACGTCGATGGGCACGTTCACCGCCTGTCCCTTGATTCCAAACTGCCCGTTGCCTCGAGTCAGCCGCCTGATGCTCATGAAGGGGAGTCGAGGCGCGATGAGCCGCTCTTCGACCGGGTTCAGATCGGGAAGATGCGCCGGCCGAGGAGGATAACGGTAGCCAAAACTCACGCACCCCTCCTCTTCGCAGCTTTGTCTTCTTCTCCTTCTTCTTCTTCAGCGGTTCCCCTAAGAGAAGATGACGATGGTGAACGCGAAGCTATCTCGTGATGGATTGTTTGGTTGGCCAATCCCTAGGGGCATCATGCCACAATCATCATCAGACGCGCTGCGCACGCCGGCCAAGGGACGCACGACAACCCCCGACTATAATGCATTTCTGCATAATATTGTCTATCGTTTCCCGATCTTTGCCACAGCATGCACATGTTTCATCCTGCTGCCTGTAGCTACACTCTAATCCTTGTAACCCATAATGTAACTTCTAAATGGAAGTAACCTATAAAATAAAGGTTACAATGGATCCATTTTGATGTTTTCTTTATCTCAGTCCATTCTAAGGGTTACAAGCGTGAAGTTAAAAGCGGTTTATAGGTTACATTAATGATTTATAGGTTACATGAACAAAATCCGAAATGTAACCTTTACGTTGTAACCTATAAAACGCCCTGTAACCTATAAGAGATGCTCGTCGCGCCTTCTCTCCAGGCGGCCGTTGATTTCTCCGTTGCATGACGGGATATAGAGAAATGGCGGCGCCCGCCAGCCCGGTGGCCGCGTTTTCGCGCCACTCGAGCCTTTTTACCGCTGTAATACCCCTACGATGAAGCGAGGATTGCTGTTACAAGACTTATTTGTCGGCGTGAGTCGCGGAGGCTGCGGCGAGCCCATTTGTGACTGGCAGCGCTACACGGCCCGTTCTTCTACGACCAGCATCAAGTTCGCATGTTGGACCAATGCCCCGGCGCCAGTGAAAGCGAACTCGGTGAGTATATTCCCGTAACGGTTTCCGTGTTTTCATTGGATGTATCTTTTCGCTGGGGGCTTTTCAATTTGAAATTGCAGCATTAGAGAGGGATTTTCGTTACCCGACTGGTTGCTTCGCTGGACGTTTTCTGTTGCCCGCGACGGCAATTGAATGAAATAGCGGGCTTGCGTTCGTTGCGTCAAACTAAGCCGGACGATCGGGAAAGCCCGTACATTATAACAGATAACGGCGCTCGTGACCTGCTTTCTGCTCTGCGCGCCTTCGCCATGTGTTGAGCGTTTTGTTTACGGTGTTGGCTGCATCGGGCGCACTTGACGGGTTATTGGCCCATGTAATTGTCAGGTAGCTCTGCTTGAATATTTGAATTTTTTCCCAATGAAGTCTTATATTAACGCGCTTTTTTCTGGGTATTATCATTTTGTTTCAGCCGTCGGGAAATATTCATTTTTCTCGCTGCATATATTCGCAATGGTGTCTAGTTTATTGGTCTTGTAGTAATATATCTGGATAAACACAAGGTGTGTGCTGCAGAAAAGTAGTCCACTAAATGCTGCCCGAAATTTCTAGACTCACTTTTGTCCAGCACAAGCCTCTTTTTTTTTGTGAAAGTTTGCCCTACCGCACAATAAAAAGTTTTCATATGTACAACACTCTTCATTTTTGTCATTTTTTTCCTTGAGTGGGTAAATTTGGTGTTAGTCATTTTGAGGTAGCGGGGCATTTTCACCATGTTAAGTGGGTTTATTATTCTCATCCGCACAAATCAGTCGTTTATTTATTCGCGTGGTATTGCAGGGCAAATGGTTGTCTCGCGTGATACTAGTGCAGTGCAGTAAAGCGACTTTACAGAATGGTGGTATGTATGAGCCAGCATGCAGGCTGCTTGATTGTTGTTGTTTTTTGATGATACAGAAATTGTGACGAATTAAACAGAGACAAGTGCAGGTGTAAAAACGGGTGCTGCACCCTCATCGGTTCCTGGCTGTTTGTAAAGTGTGGTTGCATCTGGCTACCTATGCTATGACTTTTGAGCACTACTGTTTTTCTTGCAGGCAGTGTTCTTTGAGCTGACAATCAGGACTCCCCTGCGTATGACACAAGTTGAAATGAAGTCTGATTTCCGTGGAAACAACGGTATGAAAATGCAATAACTAAAACACATTTATTCAAATATTTTTTGTAAAGATGGCACCCAGGCCTGCACAGACAAACATATGAATCTCTTGTAAAAATGCGAGGCCTTACTTCAAGTGTTATGGTGTTATATTTCGTATCTTATTTTGCCTCATGTTTAGTGACTCTTTCTATCAGTTCGTTACTACATGAACGTTATGAATTCACATAACGATTTCCTCAGCATGGAGCTTTGTAATTTTTCAGCAACTCTACCTATTCTATAAGATGCGTGGTTTTGCAGAGCCAACAAGAAGAAGAAGTGAGGGCTTGTGCTGTGTTCTTTTCTTCGTCTTGTCAAGTTTGAAGTGTTCTTTCATTATGAATGTATGCCAACCGCCCAGCTCTAAAGCCTATTACATTTTAACCAAAATAACCCTTTGAGTCATTACAGGTACAGACCTCCCGGGAATGCCACTTGAAGATCGGTGCAAGTTCTAGATGTATCCTCTCCCACAACACATTTGGACGAAGAAAAAATGTAAGTTGGCGATTCCTTTTTACGATTAGCCGAGGAAGAAACCACCGGTAGAAGAACACTTTACTGAAATGAAAAACATTTCGGCTTCCACGTGGGATTATCGTTCAAAATGAAACTGCCAGTACAAGGACGGGGGGGGGGGGGGGGGGGGGGGGGGGGGGGAGATGTTTAAGTACAGCCAAAAATGTGACGCAGACGGCGTCAGCATCGTGAAAGGACGTTTCCTGGGTTTAGTGCGACGTTCGCCCCTTTTGCGTGTACTAGTGATTCCACATGAAGGCGTGGAAATGTTTTTGCTTTCTCTTTTGCAAATGTATGTCAGTTTATCTCGTAGCCCAAAGTTTCTGCCCGTTCTGGGTGAGCATGCAGAAACATTTCGCGAGATAAACAGGAACACGGCGCGATTAAAATTCGGGAAGGTTGGCCGATATGACTATAGTGGCTTCGCGTTGTTCTGAACAATGCGGCCAAATTACCTGTGTAACGAGAACTGAAATGATGTGAAATTATTTGAAAGGCCGTAAATCACTCCTCCTCTGGTGTGGCCTTTCATTTCATTCTCTGGTCTACGTCGTCATTTTCGTGCAATATATTTTTCGTACTTCACATGCCTGTGGTTTGGTGTGAGGGGCTCATGGTTGCACTGGATTTTGTTCTTTTTCTGAAATTTCCTGTAGATGGCTCTTCAAGGTGGGGAAATCCAAGTGACAGCCCCTCACATATATACCTCCATCTGCGGCAGCAGGGAACAAGTTATTCAGATGACCTCGGGAAATCTTCAGCGTGCCCTGATTTTGTGCCCGCTTGTGTACTACGTAAATTGCGAAGCTTATCTGTGAATTTTTCCAAGAGCCTTTTTTCATGCAGGAAATTATAGATCTCATTTAAAGTTTGTCCAAAAGACAGATTGCAATCGGCCTAGAAACTTGTTAGTGCTGCATAAAAAACGATAACTTGGCGTGGGAATCACAACTCAGGTGGAACTGTAAAGAGGAACCTAAGAGGGAAGTGTAAAGATGGATTCGTAAAGACAAGTGAATTCCAAGTGTATATTAGACTCTGAGTGAAACAGAGAATGTAGGGAACATAGCCATAAACACTGCTTTGTATGAAACAGTGAATTTGTAATAAATGTTCTTTCTACTTTCCCACATTCGGCGTCTTTTTCTGTGGGGAACCATGACAATAACGCTGTACTGGGAAAGTGCACCTCT
Organism: Haemaphysalis longicornis; assembly: GCF_048455015.1. Taxonomy (NCBI): domain Eukaryota; kingdom Metazoa; phylum Arthropoda; class Arachnida; order Ixodida; family Ixodidae; genus Haemaphysalis; species Haemaphysalis longicornis. The sequence goes on along the minus strand of NW_027526225.1, from coordinate 96,574,699 downwards.
GAGAACCATCTGATAAATGTAGCTCAAACTCGAATTCGTCTGAAATGGTTCAATTGCAGTACCAAACGATTCGAAATACTTTGCATACATCCGTGCAAATATTGAGGTAAAGAATCTGTATATTTGGCCATGTTTGTGAAGCTGTTCACGCAACATTTATTAAACAGGTTTAATAAGGATATATGAATAAACCGAGTTTTACCTGAAAGTCTAAAGCAATATAGGAAACACCAGTTCGCCCAGGAATCCGCACTCATCTAATACTCATTAAGGAACGATAATTACATTGGGGTGGTTCGCAGCTTTGCTTTTTAATAAATAGCCCACAGGAGTTTCATAATATTAAATGTGAATGTTCAAAACTACTGATGCCAAACTTCTGGAAATGAGCTCCTGTTAAATGCGCAAATATGTGTGCATGTACTGCAATTCCCTTTTGATAATCATGGTCTAAGTTGTCAGACAGGAATTTTTGGCTTAAGGCTATGTTATCATAACTTTGGCGTCCTTTTGAAGTATGCTATCAAGTGCATGTTTCCACTAAAGCTTGGTTTCACTAAAGCCTAATGTTGTTTAACTAAAGCTAAAATTCATGCCCGCAATTTACCAAAAGACCTATCATGCATGTTTGATACTGGTTTCTTAAATGGCACAAAGCTGATTCAAACATCAAATTTAGTTATGCCTGTTTATAAGACTTAAGCGTTGCCAATACTCACAAAGATTTTTGGGTGACAACCTGGGTAACGATTATCGAACAGGTAATGCAATGCATATATATTAAGAGAACATTTTCAAGCTTTTTAGCACCGCAATTTTAGGAATTATAAAAGTAACTTCTCTTTTAGCCCCAGCCGTGTGGCCGGCAGTTTATTCAAGGGACGAATAAAAGACACCTGACGCAAAAGTTTAGACGGCGCAATGGACAGCATGGTCGCACATATCGTCTTCCACTAACGCGATATTTGTTTACCACGCGGGAAAGGCGCCTTCGGGGCGTCGCCACAGCTGCGCCGGCGAAAGCGCGCCTGGCGCGCAACATGACACCTTCCAGGTGTGTGGCCTTGAACTGCGGTAGATGTAACTTATATATAGGTATACATGCTGAAAGCGGCAAAGTAACCCATAACTGAGTAACCCTTACGTGTATACGTATATAAGGGTTACGAAGATATAGGTTACATTTGTACCTTATAAATTATAGGTTACAAAAATTCGAAAATGTATACCTCTATTAAGGGTTACCCAGCTTAGAGTGTACCTGTGTATGCCCGGGTTCTCAGGCACCCTGCCCATGCCCCGAAGAGCAAAGCATTGACTCTCGTATTGCCATAGAATCCCTCCTTCTTAATTTCCAGTTTCTCTGCCCAATAAGTCTCCGGGTTTTTTTTTTCGCTTCCATTCTCCGTGCCCACTTCGTCGTTTCTGCTGCATTTACCTGCTTTTTAACATTTGTGTAAACCCCACTTTCCCCTACAGACTTTCCGTACCACTTGGTCAGTTGTCTGGTCCTCCGTCTCCACCGCATGTCCACGCTCCTCATATACAGGTACTTAAATACCCTCGCGGCCCATTTTTCGTCCTCCATGTCACGAAGTCTCTCCTCAAACTTTATCTTGTTCTGCGCCTCCCTCGCCTCAAAAAACGACCAGCCCATATCCCCTTGTACCGCTTCATTTGTAATTTTGCTGCGGGCCCCTAGGGCCAATCTGCCTACCCCCAACTGATTTACCTCCAGGCCCGCTTGGGTCTCTGGCTTCATACACAGAACCGAATTTGCAAAAGTTAATCCTGGTACCATGACTCCTTTCCAGACTCCCCTTACGACCTCGTATTTGCTGTATCCCCGGGGGGCTATATGCTTCATTATAGCCGCGTTCCGCCTTCCTTTCGTCTTAAGATGGGCCTCATGCGCCTGCGTGTAATCTTCGCTTTCGTTCAGCCATACTCCTAAATATTTATAATCTTTCACCAATGGTATTTCTACTTCCTGCACTGATACTGTTCCGTGCTCCGCGCCGTCGTAAAGACCACGATCCCCAATGTTTCTCTGCTAAAGGATAGCCCTAGGTGCGTCGCTTCTTCACTGCATATATCCATCAAACCCTGCTGAATTATCCAAATGTCTGCTATCAACAATATGTCGTCTGCATGCATTAGTCCCGGAACCTATTGTTCAACCACCTGCCCGTTTTTCATGTATGATAAGTCGAAACCCAGCTTACTGACTTCTAGCTTTCTTTCTAACCCCGCCATGTAGATCATAAACAGCAGCGTAGAGAGAGGATATCCTTGTTTTAAACACTTGTGGGCGTATACAGGCCTATTGTACGTTAGCCACTCCCACACTAATTGCACTTGGTTCTCCCGGTATAGCTCCCTGAGTAAGCTAATAAATTCTGCCCCAACTCCCTCGTCCTCCAGGATACTCCATAGGCGCTCCCTCTCTACATTACCATACGCCGCTTTAATGTCCAGAAAAGCTAACCACAAAGGCCGGTTTTGCATCTTTGCCACCTCTACGCATTGGCTTAACACAAATAAGTTGTCGTCTAGTCTTCTGTTCTTTCCAAACCCATTTTGAAGTTCCCCTAATATCCCATTTTCTTCCACCCACTGCTCTAGTTCGAACTTCACTGCCCGCATTGCTAACCTGAACAGCACTGATGTGACGTTTACTGGCCTATACGAGATCGGGTTTGTCCTGACTCCTTTGCCCTTGTTCACTAAGTTCATCCTGCTCATTTGCCACGCGGCCGGCATTGCCTTTTCTTCTATCCTTGCTCTGATGGCTTCTAGTAGCTTTACCTTGCTATTTGGTCCTAACTGGTTAATCAACTCCATCGGTATCCCATTCGTGCCTGCCGCGGTATTTTTGGGGACCTTTTCCTCTACTCTTTTCCATTTCAGCTTGTCCCCATCTATCTCTAGGCATTCCGGCCTACCCGCCGCGACATCTCTGTGTCGCTGCGGGGCCTCTTCATCCACCTTACCGAACTTCTCCACGATGATTTTGTGTAGGTATGCCAATGCTTCATCTCCCTTGAGCATCTGCCCCTGCTCGTTTTCTATAGTACCGCCTTCTGTGGGACTCGTGCGTTTCCCTAATGCCTACACATGGTTCCAAAAGGCGCGTCTCTATCCCTCCCTCAACCACAAAATGCCTCCTGGTGTACATCACCGCAACAGCCTCCAGCTGGGGCGCCTGTCCCACGACCCCCCAGCCGCCGGCACGCCAATTTTAAATTGCACCAAACTGTAATTTTAAGAGAATCGCGGAGTTCCGCTTCTCCAGCAGCTTGGCGTTTCATCTGCACTGTGTGAACGTGATTCGACCCCTCACTGCAGACTTTGTGCACAGTTTGGATAACTCTGTTGTTACCGCTTTCAATGGCAGCCTCGTAAAAAAAAGCTTTTCTTAGCACGTGTGCCTTTTTTTAAAGAAGAATAAGGAGTTTATTGAAGCGCGTGAGGAAAATGCACAAGTAAAAACACTACAGACAAGGGTCTCAAAGTCAGTGTCTGTACAGGGACCTTTGGCCATACCTTGGCAAAACTGGGCGCCACTCACTCACACAGAAAAATATATTTTTCTTCGCGCACTCTCTCACACTCACGCTCACAATGTGCCCTGCACTACTGGCCCCCACTCGCGCTCACACTCACCACTCGTACTCACTCGTGCTCACGCTCAAAACTCGTCTCCCCTCGCACTCCCTCACGCTCACCATTCGCCGTCACCACTCGCACTCGCGCTCACCATTCGCCATCACCACTCGGCGCTCGCACTCAGTCACACTCACCATTCGCCATCACCACTCGCAATCACGCTCAACACTCGTCTCCCCTCACACTCACTCACGCTCACCACTCGCCATTACCACTCGGACTCACTCACATTCACCCTTTGCCATCACCACTCGCGCTCACCACTCATTGTCTCCCCTCACACTCACTCACGCAATTCGCCATCACCACTCGCACTCACTCTTGCTCATCATTCGCTGCCACCACACGCACTCACTAACGCTCACCATTTGTCATCACCATTTGGCCTCACTCACGCTCACCAGTCATCTCCCCTCACATTCAGTCAGGCTCACCCCCCGCCATCACCACACGCACTCACTCGCGCTCACAATTTGCTGTCACCACTCGCACTCACTCACCATTCATCGCCACCGCTAGCATTCACTCGCGCTCACCACTCGTATCCCCTCGCACTCACTCACGCTCACCATTTACCGTCACCACTCGCACTCACCATTCGCCGTCACCACTCGCACTCACTCACCATTCGCCGTCACCACTCACACTCACTCGTGCTTACGCTCAATACTCGTTTCCCCTCGCACTCACACTCACAATTCGCAGTCACCACTCGCACTCAACATTTGCCATGACCACTAGCACTCATTCGCGCTTACACTCACCACTCATTGTCTCCCGTCGCAATCACTCACGCACACCATTTGCCGTCACCACTCGCGCTTGCGCTCACCACTCATCTCCCCTCGCACTCACTCACGCTCATTATTTGCCGTCACCACTCGCACTCACGCTCAACACTCGTTGTCTCCTCGCACCCACTCACGCTTACCATTTGCCATCACCACTAGCACTCATTCGCGCTTACACTCACCACTTGTCTCCCCTCACAATCACTTTCGCACACCATTTGCCGTCACCACTCGTGCTTGCGCTCACCACTCATCTCCCCTCGCACTCACTCACGCTCATTATTTAAAGTCACCACTCGCACTCACGCTCAACACTCGTCTCCTCGCACTCACTCACGCTCACCATTCGCTGTCACCATGCACTCACTCGCGCTCACGCTCACCATTCGTCTCCCCTCGCAGTCACTCACGCTCACCATTCGCCATCACCACTCGCGCTCACACTTACCACTCGTCTCCCCTCGCATTCACTCACTCACGCTCACCACTCGTCTCCCCTCGCACTCACTCACGCTCATCATTCGCCATCATCATTCGCACTCATGCGCACCACTCGCCATCGTCACTCGCGCCCGTGCTCACCACTCGTCTCCCCTCGCACATGAGTGTGTGCAGCAGACTCTCTATGAGTCATGAAACCGAACAGCAATAGCGCATTACGGTGCCAGAAGGCCATCCGAATCATATTCGTAAATCAACACGTCACCAGAGAATTCTACCATCCCCCACAGCAGGAGCTCAGTGCCGACATATTTCCGAAGCTAAAAGCAATCCCGCCATTAACAACCATCACAGCAAGCGGCTCCTGCGGCGAATAGCCAACAGCGAGTACAAGCGCAATAGTGGCGCTCACCGCGGTAAGACCCAGAAATGGCACGAGTAAGGCGACTGCACTCGCGAGTGGTGAGCGGGGCCCACCGAGAATGGTGCTCGCACTCGCGAGTGTGAGCACCAGTCGCAAGTGGGGCTCGCACTCATACTCACTAGTCCGCAACAGTGGCGAGGCTCACTCACCACGTACTCATGAATAGCGAGTGGGGGTTCTGAGAGTGCACTCGTGAGTAAGCCTGCCGACCTATGCCTTTGGCTGCCTAATTCACGAGCCCCTCACTCGTACAAACGACGCAACCCCTTGTGCCTTTATCCCTAGAGGTCGGAGGGGAGCAATTGCAACAAGTGCATGCTGCAGAGGGTCACCGCACAAACAGGCACCACTACTTTGTCTATCGCTGTTTCCTTCGAAGTTCCCCTTTCCTTCACTCCGTTCTGGGGAGCCAACATATTTCAAGACCCGTTTCACTCAAGGTGTGTTCACTACGCTTAGATCAGATGCAAGTAGCAATCCGACTCTTAGAAGCTTACACAGATGCATGCCTACTTGGCAGATAACAGCAGCAAAAAATTTAGACACACACGTACGTCTAAGTTAAGTTGTACTGCAAAAACATTACATTTTATATAATGAAGCACTGCCGCTTTATACAATCATCAGCTGCTGTCCTTCCGATGGCTCGCACATTTTAACCCCCAAAGGTAAGAGTCGGCCCATCTTGTACTTGGGCCTTTCTTTTCAGTCCGACAGAGCCCGACATGGCCCGACTGGGCCTGTCGTGCTCTGTCGGGGAGGCCGGGCCAAGTTGGACGCCGAGCGAATTCATCCGGCTGAGCCGTCCAGCTCGGCCATCCGACTCGAGTTGGCTCCGCCCATCGGCCTTCGCCAACATGGCGGCGGCGAGCTGCGGGGACGGTGTGCGCCGCACAACTTGATTGTGATATCAAAACGACAAGCACTTGCAGAAGTTACGACAGACCACCGCGGTCCTGAGTCGGCCACTGCGATACGCGTTTATCGTTGGTCTATTTCAAATGTTCGCGCTTTGTGTGGAGCCGAGGCAGAAAAGGCACCAGTACCAGCGTCTGCAGAGTGGTGCGACGTGCTTTCGTTCTCTATCAAGTGTGTAGAGATACGCTCGTCGCGCTCATCGCTAGCGCGAGACGACCGATTCCAAATTCATCGTGGCCCCGCTCTCGCGCGCTCCGAGCTGTCAAGGTCTGTCTCCGCGCTTGGATCATCGATAACGTTCAAAATACGGTCACTGTGAGTGAAAGCAACGCGCAGTGGCGGTCAGGGCATGTGTACAGTGCAAGTTTTTCATATCAAGTGTGTACGCCGTGCTGTTATCTGTTTGATGTGTCGAAGTTCGGCTCTCGCGATCAGCCGTGTGTGGTACGTCGCAGTTCTCCCGGAGTTGAATGTGTGTCTGTGAAGCTGCGGCGCCGCTAGCTCCGATACTGCAAGAAACACATCGCATCCGAGGAGTGCACCTTTTACATAACTTTCCCGTTGTTTATCTGCGCAGTTGGTAGCGATGTGTGGCGGTGTTTCTGCGTTTTGAATTGTGAGGGTGTTCCCAGTGCTTTAGTGCCGCTGGTGGACTGCAGCGTTCCCAAACCAGCGTCGTGAGTGCTCCGCTAGTTCGCCTATTCTAGTGGCCGCGTGATGTGGTGGCAAGTGTGCTTTGTGCAGCAACTGCAGTGTGTGTCCAGGCTGTGCTTTTTTTTCGCGTTCAGCACTGCCTGGTTACGTGACGTGTGCTTCATGTGAGATGCTGTTTCCGTTTGGGACTAGTTTGCATGGTCATTTCACTTGCAGCTGTTGCTTGTTTACGCATGCCGCGTATAGGCGCTAGGTAAAGCTTCCATACACCACTATCCGAAATAGTACCTTTACTAATGAAGCACATGGTTATTGTAATGTAATCATGCAGTAATGACATATTCCTGTGAGTAGTGTTTACACAACAGGTTCACAAAATGGTTTCTATCATAAACCTTTTCAAATGCCCATTTACGCTTTTGTTATAGTTGTTTGCTTTAAGCCACACCAAAGTTGGCTATGTTGTGGTCTTCCCTGAACTCTTAAAATGCCAGCACTCAATCATCAGTGAACATTCTTAAAGCTGAGTTGGGGTAATTCGTGTTCCGTGGGCGGCACACGTGACTTCTTTTGAGAATCCCTTTTTTGCTCCCCATATCCAGATTCGTTCAGCTTGATTAAGCTCATCGGATATGAGGGGTCCCAATTTGCTGCTTTGTTGTTTGGTTCTAGCGATGAACTGAAAAACCCGAGCTGTGACTCTGATTAGCTTTAAGATTTTGCCGTAGTGTTCCAGGTTGATCACGCCCGACTCAGTAGGTGGCGATGTTGCCGCTGGCAATGATCTTGTTTTCTTCCTTTCCCCTAGTTCGATTTCATCGTATATCGCTTTCGGAACCACTCATTCCCAATATGCATGCGGGACAAATCCACAGTGCTTTGCTCCGCTACAGTGCGTTTTTGGCCAGCTGCATGGCTGGGATCTCGCGTGCTGGATTTTCCCTTCCCGGATAATGTCTACATACGCACTTGTCCGCGAGGCGTTCAATTTTAGTGACTCGGTTGCGTGCGAACTGCTTCCAGCGGTCAACATCTTCATGAATCCAATAGAGTGCTGTTGTTGAATCTGTCCGTAGGTAGATGTTTGATGGCTGTTGCTTGAGGGCTTCCAAAATATAGCCACACAATCGACCAGCGAGCAGGCATGCCATCAGTTCCAGTCTCGCCAGTGTAATTTCCTTGCCTCGTGCAACCCTTTGTTTGCTTACTAGAGTTGTCGATCTTGTACCGTTTTCACCCTCCAGGGTGAGGTAGGCAACTGCCTCGTATGCCATTAGACGGGTATCAGCAGAAATGTGAAAGCAGTCCGCCCTCCCTCCATTTGTTTGTGACTTTTAGTACCGGGGTACTTGAACCTCGGGGAGATAGGGAGTCCGTCTAGCTACACCTTCCAGGCCGTCGTGCTGTTGTTAGGTAGCGTGCTGAGGTCGATGTTTTTACGCCCCACTTTGTGGAACAGGACCTTGGCATGGACAATGAAGGGAGAAAGCCCCCCCCCCCCCCCCCCCACCCACCCCCGCCCTCTGTTCCCAGTGGTTCATGTTGAACCTCAGTGCAAACGACAAGACGCAGTACGATAGCAGCAGGACACACAAAGCGCTGCTTTGTCCTGTCGTTTACGCTAGGGTTCAACATGCTTACCAACACTTCCAAGTTTTCACGTTGCACCCTAGTGGGTCACATATCAACGCCGTTGTTTGTAGCATGGGCGAATTTGTGAATGGTTCTATGCCATGAATACAATTCATACATGGAGAGAATGTTAAGTGGTCGGCACACGGGTCCCACGTACGTCGCAAAACCTTCCACACCCGACAAATAACAGAGATGCAGGGTAGCCCGGGAGTCACGTTGAAAATCACTGGCGTAGCATTGTACTGCTTCAAACATTTCAGTTGCATTTTTGTACAGCTTCACGGCAGCTTTCTCGCTTCCAGCTCCTGTGAGCACGTCATCCGTGTATGTCTCACAGTTTGAGGGTACTGCTCTTTGTTTAAGTGGTGTTGAAGCATTTCGAAAGTAGAAATGGGTTAGCCATCACTCTGAAAGCAAGTCAAAACTGGTGAAAGTGGTACACCCGGTTTTGGTATTGCTTGAAACCACAGGAAACGCAATGCATCTTTGTCCACCGGTTTTATGCCAACCTTTAAAAATGTTTGTTTGATATCCGACCCTTGTGCCACTTGGTCTCTTCGGGAGTTCAGCAATAGGGTGTATGCACTGGGCTTTTGACCATACAGCAATGCTACCTACATGACGGCCCCGACAACATATCCACGGTTGCATTCTGCCGTGCAGGCAGCATGTTTCCCGATGCAAAACGTGGTTTGCGGCGTGGTGTTGGTAAGAACGTTCGCGTGGGCAGTGTTTTTTTCTGCGTGATTCGTGGGTTGCGAATGCCTTGTCACAAGGAGTAGTCAGCATTGTTTTTGTTTCGAAATTTCGGACTGTGCTGTTCACACTTCCGGAACCACAGATCCGAAAGCAGGCCGCACAACAAAAGCAAGCGTTTCGCTTTTTTTTTTTTCTGTTTTGAAGCGGTAGCTAGAGCAGTGCTTGAAGACGATCTGACTTCATGAAACGAATTCGCAAAGAAGCTATCGATGATGGGTTTAATCAGTACCGAATCAGGCGTGCCCATTTTATTTCAGGTGGAGACGACGGCCGTCAAAGCTTTCACCTCATACCTTGCACATGCTTGTAACACGATGTGTTAAGGTAGCCGGCATACTTTATCAATGAGGCTAACCCGACTGTGCATCCAGCCCCAGCCCTGTCTACTTCCAATGTTTTTAGGTGAATACGTGTACATGAAATGCAACCTTTTTTCAGGTAATTGTGGGCATCCAACTCTTTTGTCGTCTTCGAGTGCTCTTTAATGACCAAGCGCGTTCTGTGCTTATGCACAAAAGCTTGACGTTGGCTATACAATTTGACTACTTCAAAAACAGCGCAGAGATGAAGACTTATGGATTGACAAACTAGAGCAGTATGGTTTATCGCTTGTCTCTGCGCTGTTTTTGCAGTATTCAAAGCGTGTTCCATAATCTTGTTTTGCTTATAATCTCCACCTCGTCTACATAAAAAAAAGCACTTGAAAATTATCGTTCGAATCTTTGTCGGCGTGGCTGCACCTAATTTTATATACATATGTCGTGATTGCTTCCACCCAGTACCTCTGCGTAATTGCTCACCGTCATTGGGAGCTTAGGTAGACGACAGTCATACGTTAAACACACCAGAACACTGTTGCCAGAGCACCTCACCGTCTCTCGCACTCCCCAAGAAGCGCGCAGCATGCCTGGGTGGCTCGGTAAAGCCAGTGCCTCGTCCCGCACGCCGCCACCATAGCAAATATCGTTGCAGCTTTGGGTGGAAAAATTTTTCTAACTCGAGACACTGTCCTTTGAAGCAACCCAAAAATAAGAAAATCAATGCATGGGGATCACACGGAGATAGTGCAAAGCGGACTACGTTATCAGCGCCTGTCCAACGGTTAGACAGGTGCGGACAGCGGTGCAGAGACCACTGCGCAATGTTTCAAGCATGTGACAAAATGTGAGGTGAAAGTTTCAAGGCCCGTCGTTTCCACTTGAAACGAAACGGGTGCAACAGATTCAGTACTGATTAGTCCCATTATCGATAACTTCATTGTAAATTCGTCGCATGAAGGCGGAATGTCGTCAAGCACTGCTCTATCCTAGGCTCCGAAGCAGCAAAAAAAAAAAAAGAGCGACACGCTTGCTTTTGTCATGCGGCCTGCTTCGGATCTTCGGTTGTAGCAAGCGTGCACAGCGCAGTCTGGAATTTCGACGCAAAAATAATGCTGACTACTACTTGTAAGAAGGCATTCGCAAACCCACAAATCGCTCGAAAAAAAAAACGCTGTCCACATAAACGTTCTTGCCAACACCACACAGCGGACCACATTTCACATCAAGAACGCCGCGGCCCATGCGGCAAAATGCAATCGTGCAGATGGCATCGGTGCAGCTAAGCAAATAGCACCACCACGCATTCGAAAGCCCATTGCATACGCCGATAGACTGACTAAATCGGAGGTCAGGTTCAGTCCGCTTTCAAAGTTGTTGAAATATTTCGGTGAGTTACTGTGCGATGAGGCGTCAAAAACCACCTGAAGCTTGTGAAAGTAACGTGCAACAGCCTAGTGCAGCATGTAGTAAACGGCATCAGCTTCACTCGTACTGTAGGTACGTTTTGCTATCCCAAGCTGATCGTAGTTTCTGATCACAGCGTCGGTAGTCCTGACACAATTCTGGGGAGTTTAGAAAGTGCCTTATCAAGTGGTATAGTGACATTGGCTTCCAAGGAAGCTCCTTCTTCTAATGTCCATCCATTTGTTTGATGGTCCCGCAAAACACAGAAAAATACAATAGAGGTGTGGAAATTTCTGAAATTTCAAACACTTTGCGAATGCTGTTTGCTATTCGATTTGCAGCGCACTTTTATAATTCAAAGTGCTGAATGTTTTCGAGTATTGAAAATTTGGGAATAATTGAGCAGTAAAAGTTGGCTGTGCCGCATAACATTCAAACTTTCTAGCTTCACTGCATGGCATGCCCTCTTTCGTTGACTTTTTGCATGACGCTGAAGTTGTGCAAAAAAGCTTAACACGTGGTCATACTATCACACTTAAAAATAAATGAACAAGTGTATACCAACTGGTAGAAGTTTCAGAAGTGTCAAAGGCGGTGGCGGTCAAGACCATCGCTAATGACATCAAGGTTTTCCAGGCTTTAACACACCATTTGCTCACTTCTCATTTTTCTTCCACTCAGTTTTTATGTGTACCAACTTTCAGCTTTTTGTCCACCTGCTTGAGGGTCTAGCTTCATTCAACAGCAGAAGATCAGAAAATAAACTAAAAAAATCACTCCACAAAGTGAACACCCTCTTCCAAAACGCTTATGCAGAGGCTGGACGTGCTGTAGAATGCAGAACGCCCTTACTCTCTGACAGAGAACATGTGTCATCTCTTGTGCTACTGCACACAGCATGCAACCCAACACGAAACAGCGAAAAGAACTCTTATGCGATTGCTACAAAAAAACTTTTCAGAACTAAATCACCTTTATGAACTGTAGCAGTCATGCTGACACTGCGCTACGGACAAAAGCTCTAGATTGGTCGACGTTCTTTAACTTTGAGATTCTGAGATCTGTTATCCTACTACTGCCATTTTTTCAAATGTTCCTGATTTATTTCATTCTCCCTCTTATTCATTGTTTCTACGTACTCTTTCCACATTTTTTTTTTCATTTACTGTGTTCCCCCTATCTGATGCAGCAAGCAATGCCATTTGTGGAGCTAATGTCTTCAGTATTCATTAAAGCTTTCTCTTTCCCAAATCATTTATCTAACATAACTATCATCATCTGGAAGGCTCCCGCGCAATTACAGCTTTCAGCCCCATTTCAACAGCAATGGCCTCGGTCGGCCTTGCGTGGTTTTTCCACTACACCACCCCTGTTGCACTAAGCTCACGTGCTTGCGCTTTGCGCATAAAGTAATCGACAGGTGTCCTGAGCTCGAGAATGCCTAGATTGGGCTGTGTGTCGACCTGCCATTCCAGGTGCAGAGGCACAAATGAACGGGTGTAGCACTTTGTCTTCTGTCTGGCGCCAAGCGTAGAGAGAAGTGGAAAAGGGCACTAGAACGGTCGGAAGCTGACTGTTTTAGCTGTGATTGTAAGAGCGTTTGATTTTATGAGGAGTACTTTGATGGTTTTGGCATTATAGCAACTTGCAGCTTTATTGGCAGCGGGCATGTGTTTTTGCAAAAAGATAAAGCAAGGCGCTGCAAATGAACTGTGTTTTCTACCTCTCAACTGGTTACATTGATTTGATTGATTGTGGGGTTTAATGCATCAAAGCTACACTTGGACTATGAGGCGTGCCGTATTAAAGTACTCTGTATTAATTTTGACCTCCTGAATATCTTTAAAATATGCCAAAATCTCGACATGAGCATTTTTGCTTTTTCCTTTATGGTCGGGTCCCAGTCAGGCTGCACGGGCAGTCAAAGCTCCTTTGGAGTTTCTTCGGAGCACAGAATTGGACAAAGTTTTGTGATTGAAAATTTTGGCCGCATCAAAAGACATCTTTCTATCTTCACGTTTTCTTTTTCTTTTTTTTGGTTTTCTTCTCTCATTTAGCATACCAAACCAGCCCGACGGCTCGGCTAACATCGCTTGTCTCCATTAAAGTTATTCTCTCTCTGTCTAAGCCATTTTATTGATGTTGAATGCATAGAATTTTTACTGATTGCAAGAACATAGTGTATGTAATGATGCTCAAGTATCAATTTATATTTAAGGAACCCAGGAGAAGAAAAATATGAATGGTGCAAAATGAAAGGATTCAACATGCATGGGACTACTTGATCATTACGAGTTGTGTGCCTATCGATGAAATGTCAATAAACCGGGCTGCAGTTTAGCGTCATCTAGTGCTGATCGTTTTTTTTTTCAGGTCTGCATAAACTTAACTTATTGTTGTATGTAGTGTTGTTCACTTAACCTTGTGTGTTCTAAGTCTGTAATACTTAGTACATTTGGTAGCATTAAACAAAGGAACTCTTTTTGTTGTGCCTTTATTTGCCTAACTTTGGCCGAAAAAGGCTTCATTTCAAAACAGAAGACCGCGTTATAAGTAGAAATTACGGAAATGAACTAGATCTTGGTAACTCATTGGGGCACCACTGCTCTTAACAAAATGTAGCCAGCTTTGTTTATAACTAAGGCTTATTATATAATTAATGTATCTATAAATCTCTGGGGCCTATCTGTTTTTGTACATAGCTGTCTTGTTTTGCAATAAAATTTGATCGGCGAGTTTTATTTTGTGTGGGGTATACACGTCGTGTTCTGCCGTGAGTCTTCTGCAATTATTGTGAGGCCAATTTTTCTTCAGCACCTACAGCTGGCCTTGTCACTAATTTTTTAAATTTGTATTGAAGTGCATACTGCGAACCAGAGGCCCAAGAAGGAGGGGCATAAAGATGTGAACAAGATCATAGATACCAGCAGTTCAGGATACTACATGTGGCAGCAATGAGAAAGAACAAAAGGCTAAAATAAACTAAACATTTGCTTCTATGTATTCAAATTAATCAAGACATATGTTCAGGTGCATTTTTACAGTCGATAATACATGTGGGAAAAAAAATTTTCCACCGGTGTGTAGAACAGGTGAAAGAATGAAAATGGTAATGATGAATATTATTTTGAAGTATGTCATGGTCTTGTATCTAGGCCAAGTTTGTAGCATAACAACAGCAAAAAATTTAAGGCATTAAGACTTCTTTTTTCCCTAGTGCTTCAATCGCACCAGTTTGCATGAGTTCATTAACAGAATCCGTGTGGCCATAGTTAGAATTCTGAACAGTGAAGAAATGTAAGATGCAAAAACTTTCTCCTTGACTAATATTTGAATCCCATAAGCTTATGTAATCTCACAAAGAGAATTTGTGCAATTATATTTAGAATAAATAACGTCAACAGCCTTTCTTAGAGCCTTTTCAACCAATTCCATATTATTTCCTCTAGGGGTCTGAGACTGTGCAGGCATACTGAAGTTTCTATCAAATTAAAGTAGGGTACAAAAGTAATCTAACTTTTGCTGGAGTATCGGTGAGTTTATGCTTTATAAAACCGACTTCATGACAAGATGAGGAAACATTGGTTTTTATATGTGACTTCAGCTCAAGTTGCTAGTTTATACAATAGCTAGACGAGTACATTTCTGAGCTTCGGGCAAGTTTTCGTGAAAAAGGGTAAAAAAGTGTGAGTGGATTCTTTTTGTTGATAAGAAGGGAGACTGCAGTCATCCGGTTTTAACCCCGTAGCCCACACATGACTCCAGGAAGGGATATTATAAGAAATAGTGAAATTGCCAATATATAGCGAAATCTGTCTAGGCTCATTTACAATGGAAATAATTCATTACAGAAAATTTAAAGGAAAGACCAAGGGCACTACTATGGGGACCATTAGAAGTAGGAGGAAAGTGTCAGCTATTCACTCCAATCCGATGAACAAGCAGTAACCCAGGCTGCAAGAAAGGAGCGGGGAGGGTGGGAGGCAGTATGTGAATTAATTTGGCCAGACGGCTGGTACCCCCCAGTAAGTGCAGGTGGTGGGACTGGCCTGCTCCTGTGAGGGATAAAAAAAAACTTCCATTCTGCTGTATGACTCGCTCATGTGTTCTGGTATATGGCCACCATATGCAGACGTGTATGGACGCCTATTTTTACAAACTCCGGACCAGGTTCTAAGCCTGTGCTAATTTGCAAACAAAATCTGTAGTGTCGGAATCAGCATAATTAACTGTAAACAAATGTACTTGAAACATGCAGCAAAGCGTTAAACGTGCCTATCTGTGTTTTCTGTGGTAGTTATTTACTATGTAAAACTGTTGACCTGGATGGGAGCCTTCGTACAATCGTCGAGAAAAGGTAATCTCGTTGTAGAACACAAAGATCAAAGCCAGCATCGCCATTAAAAAAAGAAGAAAAGAAAACACCACGGCGCCGGTCGGTGGAACTATTCCGGTTTTTGCGAGTTACTGAATACGATCGCTGGCTGCCGTAGTTCCACAGGCGCGTAATCGCAGGATGAGAGAGAGAGAGAGTACGTAAATATATGTTTAAGAGATGCGGACATGATGTTAAGGTAACAACTATGCTGCCGATATTCCCATACAAAAATTTTGTACCCTGCGTCGCAGAATTTAAAATACCAGCGCTCATTGCAGTTGACGAAAGAAGCGCTAACATTTGCCGCAACGACGCAAATTGACAGCTCGTGCGCACCGTATCAGAATGCGATGCGCTGAACGATCGAGAGCTTGTTTCTGCGTAATCATAGAGCGCTGCTACGTACGTGGACGCATGTTACATCGCTGGGAGAGCGTTACGCTTCAAAGAACAGTCTTGCCGCATGTGATTCGTAACAGCGGGAAGAATATATTTTGCGCCGCCGCCGCTTCATAACCCGAGCCAGAATGACCCTGCCCGAGTCAAGCTGCAGCATCGCCGGGCATGCACCGGTTTATGGGAAGCTCTCCAACGCGCTTGCGTCTACATAAACGTTACGGCTGCTGGCTGATAAGTCTAGCGAGATCAACATTCGCGCCATGCTGAGGGAAATAAACTCACATTTTCTCAAATTACCACAATAGCTGTTTGAGCGTAAACAAAAAGTACTATAAGGTCGGGCGAACCAATCACAATATTAAATTCAAGTGACGTGTTTGGCCCGACACTGCTGGCGGGGTCCTGCTCCCGAACGCAAAAGAAAACGGCCGCCCGACACAAACTCGCGTGTCGGACCGACAAGTCGGACCCGACATGTTGGATCCGACTTGTCGGACTAAAAAGAAACCACCCTGCATTGCCAAAGCTGTGTGCGACAAGCAATAAACACACAAAAAAGATTTCTCACCTTGTAAATGCTGCGAAATGCACTATAAGTGTAACAGTAGTAAATGGACTCTGGAAAAACCTGCAAAAAAAGAAAAAAAAAGATTATTTTAAGTGACCAGCACCCAAGGGTCAGCCTGCGAACTTTTGGGAACACTGAATGTCAATTTGATAGGGGCAGGGGAACCCAGTTAATCCTAAAGTGTTGGTATCTATAGCAGTATGCACTATACTTTGCATTCATTTTGGGGAAACAAACCTTCAAATTACTATGCGCGTCGTGGGGATAAATGGGGCACTTAATGTAGATCCCTTATGTGTTGTCAAAAAAAATTCCCCCGCATTTCCCCGAAGGGGAGTATGAGGAAGTGCGAAGCACGGGGTGATGCTATGAGGGGGAGTTTGTTGAAGTTTGGTGGCATTTTGCCCGTTAGTTACATTAACACCCCCTCGTGATCACGTTCGGCTTAACATGCCTCGTTTGTCCCTCTGCGGAAATCTTGGTGAATTAACGTGTATGTTCGAGAGATGTTCGAGAGGGAATGTAATCACGCACACACACACGCACGACGAAGACGCGCGCGCTACTACAGGAGCCGAGCGAGAGAGCACGCGCGAGCCGACCCACGGAGGTCTGGCCGTTTATTGCTGCATATACACCATTTTCCATAAGCAGCCGGGAAAGGGGGAAAATACTCTCAAACCAGTTCTCTCGGCGGCCGACCAGCGTTGCCTGTGCGCGCTGGGCTGTTAAAATCGCCCGGCGCGGTGGGCTCCGCAGCGTAGTTCAGCAGTATTTTGCACCTTGTGCTTAGTTTTTGCGGAACTTTCAACTGTTTTAGCCTATGCTGCGATGCCGTTCAAGGCGCAAACGTCGCTTGGCCAGCACTGCGCGGTGGTGGGTTATTGAACAACCAGAGAAAGCGAGAAACAGTCGCTGACAGCACGCATGTGCACGACACCGCCTGGAGAAAATGCACTGCGGTCGCGGCGTGTTTTTGCTGCATCACTTCCCAACGCACACCGAGTTGAGATATCGGTGGATGCCGTTGATAAACCGCAACAACTTTGTACCAACGACCAACTCCAGGGTTTGTTGGGTGCACTTGGACGGCAAGCAGACGGAGCAAAATCCATTCATTACACGCAATGCTGCGACAGGGAACCGAACCCCCTGAAATGTTAGAAGCAACTTTATCTTTTACAATACAGCATTGATTGATTGGTTGATTGATTAATTGATTCATCATGGTGTTTAACGCCCCAACGCTTCATGGGTCATATGAGGCGCGCCGCAGTGGAGGGCTCCGGGTTAATTTTGACTACCTGGGGATCTTTGACGAGCGCCGATACAATACAACATTACAATAACTTCTGGTTCTTGTAGTCAATTTAAAATACCATATATTGTTTGTCATTAAAGCCGATTGGCATTAAACAATCCCCTTTTCATTTAATGTAACCTTTAAAATCACGGCGTTTTGTTTACTTTTTTTTCAGGCCAACGCATTACACTGCCAAACGATATGAAAAGATAACTTTCTCCATCGCACACTGCTGGTCGATAGCAGGATAAGCAGGCAGCCCAATGTGGAAACGCAGCTGGAGATACGCGTGAACGATGCATTTGGAAAATAGCTCAACCTGTTCACAACGCGGTTAAAGGAAAAACTTCTACTCCTTTTGCGTTGACACGGCATCTAAAGTATTACAATTACAAAACAGTTACTGCTGCTCGCGTAAAGCATTTGTGGTGCAAGCAGCGGTTTCACAAAGGTGGGCTCCGAGCGACAGGCCACATGCGCTGCGCAGAGTTAGGTCAATAATAATCCCGATCATGATCAACCAATATTAACTCGCCCGAACGTCGACCGTTTGGCTCAACCTTCGAATAGTAATTTGACTGGTTGTGCGGTCGTGTTATTTTTCCACCCAGGTAATTTCGTTTCGTCAGTAACCGTCATAAGTCTAGTTAAGAAAAATTATATTACATTACAATGTCAACAGCGTCGCAATCGCCTCGTCGTAAGTCCATCGCGAGCAAGGATCACCGTGACCCACATATGCTGTGCGCGCTTTGCATTCGACGTCCGCGCTTCCGTAAACATGACTAATCGGCGAACATAACAAGCACGGTGGCATTGAAAACATGTATTTACTCCCCGATATCGATTTCTATGTCAGTCGGTGCCATACCGATTCGTTTGCATCGCGGAACTGCGGAGCACCACCGGCACCACCACCACACTGCTACTGCTGCTCGCAACAGCCGGGATCGGCATTTTCCGCTCTGGCAGTAAATTAAGACCTAAAATCCGTCTGCAGATGATGAAAACAAAACAGAACACACACACATACAAGCACTGCAACCGCTAACTTAACGCCAAACCACTACGGTTCACTTGGTAATGCACGGGTACCGAGCAGACGCACGGAAAGAACGGAGCACTTAACAGCCCAGCGCGGAGGTTTCGGCGGTCGCTTCATAGACGGCGCTAGCGGTCCGGTCAGAAAAAGCAAATGGCGGCGCCCACCTCTAGCAAGGAAAATGGTGTATATAGGGGAGTGTGCCGCGCCGAGCCAGGCGACTGAGAGAGAGTAGGCGCGAGGCGAGCGCGGCGAGCGAAGGGGAGAGGGCAGCGAACGCGCGCAACGGCGCAGCGGCAGCCGAGCGAGGGGAGAGGAGGCGCGAGCGCGTGACGTCACGGCGAGAGCGCGCGCCATCACATGGCGTAGTGACGTCACTGCGCCGTTGCTATGTACGCCTTCCCTCCGCTACCGCGCCGTTACTAAGGAGAGGAGGGCGCGATAACACCTGCGGGCGACGGACGGCGGCGGAAGGAGTAGGTCCGACTAAGAAGTGCTTCGCACTTAATAAGCCAAGGCACTGTTCAGCTGAGTGGATGGTGCGGCACATGTGAATTTGAGACACATGCTTCGATGCGTGCGTGCGATGCGTCATCAGCATTGGTCTGCCCGCTGCTTTCGCTCCATGGTTGACCCCTGTTAAGGCGCACCCTGTTCGATTTAGATATGTGCATGAGAAATTCGAGCAGGAAAAGAAAACATTTATCAACTTGAAGTAAAAATAAATAGTGCTATTGCATTATACTGTAACGGCGTATTTTGGTCAACACCTGCCGCTACTGTAGCATGATGATTGCAGTGAAGAAGTGGAAACGTCGAAGAAAGGTTTAAAGGTTAACTGATTTAATCTATGGTAACATTGATGCAATTAGCACATACAAACTTGAAACAATTGCACTTATTACATAGATAAAAAAGGCAGTCAAACGATTAAGGGTACTTAGCGGGACATGGCTGACGGGATCGCGGTCTCCCGGCGGGAGGGCACGACGACGAGCGGCAGAGTTTTTGACGTGAGCCCTGGTGCAGGCCGCCCCTCCCCCAATAGCCAGAGGGTCCGCGTTATATTTGCTTCAAGCGGTCCGGTGGGGGACGTATTGGGGGGAAAAGCGCATCCTGGCGTGTGCGGACGCCTGGGAACAAGTCTAAGGCACACCCGCAGCCTATCAGGGAGACGCTTCTTAGCTCCAATCAGACATGTCCCCGCCAAAGTGAAAAGGAAAAAATCACACACAGAAGACACAAAGTTCAAACTCGAAGGCGCCCGTTTCTGGCGAAAGAATTACTGGTGAGAATAAAGTAAAGGTATACAAACTCGAAAAGGAGAAAAATACAGGCGGCCGTTTAAAGGAGACCGGGGGTCGGAGAACATAGCGGCCCGTGTAGGCGCGCAACGGGGGGTCGGAGACGCCAGTGCGCGCGGTAACACAAGATGCGACGATGGTCCCCCTCGAGAGCCGCGTCTCCCGGGTCGGCCAACGGGCCAACACACACTCCGCATGCGTTTCTTAGAAAAGCTGGGCCTCGGTGGCCGCAAAGGGATGCAAAAAAATTGAAAAAAGCAAACGGAACGGGGGCTTCGCGACAATACACTGCATTTTATGTGTTCAGGAAAGCTGTGCAGGGACATTTTGCACCGAAAATTTCGCTCGTCCATGCTGTTGGTACCGCTGGTAACACGTGTCTGTATTGTCCAGGTGTGTGTCAGTGACAATACAGACACCTAGGCAAACACGTGCCTGTATTGTGACTGTTCATGCACGACGCGTGCCGCGTTGTTTCTATCTTCTCTGATACTCTGAGGCACGGCCCCTGGATGAAAGGCGCACTGACGTGCGGCCTGCCGCGAGCCTCCAAAGCGGGGTGAGTGCGCCTAGAGCCAAATACTGCCACCGCGGCGCCACCATTCCGATACTGGTTGCGGCGAGCGCGGCCCGCGGGACGCCGGCTTTCGGGCCGCTTATTTCGAAGTGTGGGCTTATCATCGGCGTTCCACGCTCCACATAAGGCATTTACCAGCACTAATGTTACGCCAAACACGATTAGCCAAACACGATTAGCGGCGGCCGAGCTTCATTTGGTCAAGATGCAAGTTAAATTCCTTTCGCAGCAGCAGCAGCAGCAGCATTACGCGTTGATAGTGTGCCTTCTGTCTCGCATTGCTGTGTCGTGTCTTACATCGCCCGGCATGCTCTTCATGACCTCACGCCCGGCAGAGATTTACGTTTTGTCTGCAAGCTGCGACTGCAGAGAATATATTAAAATTCCGGACAAACAGAAGCAATGTTTTTGTGACGGCGCTTGTTATTTGAGTGCCAACACTTCTCAATGTTTAAGACATAACTAACTTGTTTGTAGGTTTTTCCTGGTGGACTAAATAAAACACCACAATTCGTTTAATCTCACGGCACATATGAATTGATTACAAGTTGTTTAGTTATGAAGAAATACTACTATCACAGCTATGTCGGCCTTTTTTTTAATTTTGACAATATATATATATATATATATATATATATATATATATATATATATATATATATATATATATATATATATATATATATATATATATACAGTTGAATGAAAAGCGATTCCAGTTTCCACCTGATATTTTTACTTGTTCCCTGTAGCCTCAAAAAAAAATTAAGGAGAGCATATGAAATGTCCGGGTCGACAAAAAATTAAAAAAAAAAATTGGCGAGCTCGGCAAGCTAAATTTTTGCGCGGACACAAAAGAAAAAAAACGAAATTGTACAGAAATTCCCAAAATTGCCTAATAATGCGTAAGCATTCAAACACCGCTTTTCAATTTCACATTTTCTTCCTTTCTTTGCTATTTTAAACCAACAATTTACATCTTGAATGTCATAATTATTAATAGTTCTAACTGCGTGAATTACGCATTTTTTGTGCAGATAGAAGACATTACACATCTTGCTTTACGTAGAGATTATGCTTGGGTACTCAAAAAAGAAAGCTGACGTGATAACGTATGTAATAATTTCCTACGCTACGAAAATTATTTCGAATTGAAGCGCAGTATGTTCACAGAGCAAAACTACCGCAACGTCTTTAGAGTGCGCTAATTTGAGAACGTACTGGTGCTGGTCCAGGAGCCCGGCCGTTAGCTTCAGGGATAAATGCATATGGGTTTGAATCGGTGATGAAATAACGGAGAAACTGTACCTAGCGCTAGTTCTCATCGCAAAGTTTGAAAAATGCTTAGCAGCTAGGAGAGTGGACCGTACGCACTGTCTCTTGAACAGAGCACGGTGCATTTATTTTTCTTTCTATACAACCTCTGTAATCAAGTTTTCAGTAGCGCGTTTAAAGGCATTGTCGTGCCTGTGAAAATGAAACAACCCATATCTCTATGCGCGGCAAGACATGATCGAGCCAGTATAAAAGTATCAAAAGACACGCATAGCAAAATGTCTAGTCTTTTCAAATCCTTTTTGAACCATCCTATCGCGTGTCCTCGTTTTACGAGGTACGCATTCCGCCCGGCCAACATGTTTTTGCAAAGAAGTGTCTTTAAGGAAAGCTTTAATCCGTCACCGGCAAAATATATTCATCGCTCTCCCGTGTGTCGACACCGCTTTTCCCGAGAAAAGGTGACATTTTTGAAATTTCGGACGAATAAAGTCCCACCAGATACCTGCCGCTTGAACTGTAACTAATCAACTTGCGGCTTTGCAACGCGGTTTACGTGTTGTGTGTGAGACTTTTCAGACAAAGCTAACCGGTGGTTATCATTTTTTTGTTGAATATTATGTTTTTTAGCAATGTTGTCGGATATGGGGCAATTTTTAGATTTGTTAGATTGAAAATGTATTGCCTATATCTCATTGAAGAATTATTTTAACTTCTGGCTGCTTCAGTCACGACCGGGCGATTGGATCGAGCGACAGAGTGGCAGACATACATACATACGGACAGGCAGTTTTTGCGGTTGAGTATCCCAGGACTGACAACATCTTTAAAACCCGTGCGCTAACTGTCTCTCAGCCGGCGCAAGCGCTCGCCTGCGGGGACCACCCCGCTCCGTCGCGAAACCAGTCCCCGAACGCTAGCGCCACGAGGGAGTCAAGCGGCGGCAAACGTAAACACCGCCACTCACGCCCTCGCCCGTTGAAATCCGGGCGACGCGGCAGGCCGCACCTTGCGTGCGCTCTCATCCAGCGACCGTGTTTGAGGTGTTCGCTAGAGCTTTTTGTCACTGCAAACTTTGCGAAGCCACGACCCACTAAGACAAACCGCTTCTGAAAAAAAAAAAACATATAGAAGGTAGAAAAAAAATGGCAAGAGCCCCTTCTTCCTTCGCAGAAGCGGATCAGCAGAGAGCGTGCCACCGCGCCCCCGCGCTGCTCCCATTAAAGGGACAGACAACCGATTTTTGTTGAGTATTGTAGCGTGAGCTACACTGGCCTAGGTTGAGCAGTTTCGCGTGGCTCCTGGCGAGCCGTGCTGCTCATGCACGAGCAGCAATGACCTCTCACGACGCACAACCGCCGCGACTGTATTGCATTGTATTGGATTTGGATTGGATTAGAAATCGTTTTGGCAGCAGTAAGCATGACAATCAGCTAATCCTAGCCAACCAGGAAACCTAAGAATAACCAGCTGAACCTTAGCTCACGCTACGTATATCCTGGCATAGCCGAGCTAAGCCACTGCTAATTTTATGTTCTCTATCCCAAATGAAAGGGCATCCCTTAAAGCTAACCAGAGCTTGAAATGGGGCTAGTTGGTTTCTTACTCGGAACATTGCTGGCGCTAGGCGGGACAAGGACGACGAATTACAGACAACTGGAGCGCACATTTGTCTGTGCGCTCCAATTGTCTGTAATTCGTCGTCCTTGTCCCGCCTAGCGCCAGCAATGTTCCGAGATCCCTTAAAGCCCCTTAACCAGAAACGGTTTTGCTCATAACGCCCTAGAACTTTTTAAATCGAAATTTTTACATCTACGAGGCCTGTGTGTGTCCTCCCCAAAATTATGCTGGCAACCATGACACAGGCTAGTGCGGCAACATACTGTTGTCTGTGTGCGAGACGAAAAGTGATATTCAAAAACTTGTCCCAGGTAAAAAAGTGTGAATCGCAGGCTTTCTTATTAATTAATGTGTTTTTTGTTAACTCACAAGTCTATTTTGCACGAAGGCGCCATCTGTTGGGATGGACAATAGTTCGAATCAGGCTTCACGTTGTGGAGGTAGGCGAATTGATTCTCCCCAGGCGAGTCCTGCTTTTTTTTTTCAAGCTAATATTGGCGTATTTGGAAATTGAAATCGAATATTTCGGCAGAAGAAACGCCTCCAACTCAGGCGAAATCATCAAGGCTGCGTCTGCTGCAACTCGGGGCTTCCGAGCCGATTCCCCCCGAACTGGCTGCTGCGCCCCACAGAAGTGATGTACGTCAACAAAAAAATTGCGTAATTGCATTACATTGCAATTACTTCAATAATATTGCATATATTTTTGGCAGTGACACACTAATATTACAGTATCAAGATTTATTTTTAGCCTGAGTTTATTGTCTTTTAATATGACGTCACCTAGTCACCGTGACGTCATGAACATGCTTTGTAGATGTTTGCATTATATTTTTCTCTGCGAAACTCGAGTTTGTTATTGCTTTTGACACTCGCGTAGAAGAAGTTGTGTAAACAAAGCACTTTTTATAGATGTACCACGGGTTTTACCGATGACCTACGGACGAGCGGCATGGAGAAGAGGCCGAATTCCATCGAAGAGCGAATTTTGGCCCCGTATTGGCATACGTACGGGTAGAGTTCACTCTAGTACGGGCTTGTCTGTTCCGAGTTTGTTCCGTTGGCCTATTTCAAATATTCCGGCTTCGCGCAGTGCCGAGGCAAGCAAGAATGTTACGAGCGTCGGCGTTGTGTGGAGTCGCTCACGAGTGGTGCGGTGCTGCGCTGTGTTTTCGTTTCATATGAGGTGTTCAGCTCCAAGCCTGTGTCACCGCGCTTGTATCTTCTGCAGTAATTCACAGTCTTCAAAGTCCGATTACTATTCGTGGCAGCAACGCGAAGTGCTGGTCAGCGCTTGCGCAGAGCGCAATGTTTTCATATCAAATACGTACGTATCAGAACCAAATGTTGCCCCAAAATATGCAGTAAAGTACGAAGCACCGTGCTGCCTTCAAAACGTGACCGATGTGTGTGGTGCGTCATAGTTTTCCAGAGGTTTGTTTGTGTGAAGCTGCTGGCGCCGCAGTCATCGATGCTATCATCACAGTCATTGTTATACACGGTGTTGTGTCGGTATCACAACGCGAGGCAAATTTGATACTGCTCCGTACTCGACTTGCAAGTGTCCAGATTCGTGTCGCTGCAGGAGTGTATATGTGAATAATCTAGAGCCCCATCAGCTAGCAATGGTGCGTCGCAGTGACAGCGAGTTTTCGTTCGTTCGCTTCAACTTGCCGTGATCCCTGTCGTTACAAGCGTGGCCAAAAAATGCGCCGGATATCTGTCGTGGCATTTTCCGTGTGTGTTGTGTTCGTGTGCTCCAAAATTTACGATGTCGCCAAACGTACGTGATCGTGCCCATTTATGACAGGCTAGGTGATGCGTCAGTGGCTTCAGCAATAACAGATGCTACGTGCTGTGTTGAACTGTTATATCTACATTCTAAGCATACCATATAGGTGACTCTGCGTAGTTGTTGTGTCTATTTGCTCTAACCTCAGTTGCCTTGTTCATCTTTTTTGCAGGGTATTTTTATTTACTTGTGCACGCAGCATATTAGCACTAAATCAACCTTACGCACTTGCCTGTATATGCCATAACCCTCTTTGTAATCACGTGTGCATGTGCTACTGTTACCCTGCAGTATTTCGTCAGCTACTGTGCATGCTAGCAAAGATTGTTTGCATGTCGTTCTGAACCATTGCTAATAGCCTGAATTTCCTTTAGTATTACTAGCATACCTTTTTCTTTCTCACCTCCTGGCTTCGTGTTGCTTTTAAAAGGAATGTATGATTTAACGCTT
This sequence comes from Haemaphysalis longicornis, assembly GCF_048455015.1. Lineage (NCBI taxonomy): Eukaryota > Metazoa > Arthropoda > Arachnida > Ixodida > Ixodidae > Haemaphysalis > Haemaphysalis longicornis. The sequence goes on along the minus strand of NW_027526225.1, from coordinate 96,548,976 downwards.
ATGTCGGACAAACTTGTAAAAAACAATACACGGGATATACCTGCTAAATTTCTCAATGGCACAAAGCACGTACACTGATCGCACAGGCTAAAAGTATGTCTGACGTGCTCCACACTCTTCGTCTGCTCCTCAACGCAGTCATGCTTGATTTTTACCCAACCGGCAAAACCACTTCTGCTCACTGACGAGCCAGGGTCACTGTCACGCCCACTTCACAACATATAGTGAAAGCAGTCTGTTCTGATTTTTACCCAACAAACCAAACCACTTCCACTCACTGACTAGCCATGTAGAGTACCTGTTAATAATTAATCGTTACTAATAATTAAAAAAATCCAGATGTAACTGTAGCGATGGTGAAGGTGGTAGTGAAAGTCCGGGGTGGGCGACTGCGACGGCGCTTGTGGCTTTCAGTGCATTTGGACTAAGAACGGCTCTCACGGGGTTGAAGCCCTAACATCCTTCTGCTCGCAAACCCATAAAATATTTCTCTGTCTCGTTGTTTAATGCAATGCAAAGTAGAGGCCATTGAAAAGCACCATCAGAGAAACATGAGAAAGCGTTGCTTTTGCCTCCGTGGAATGAACCAAGGTGGACCCGCTAGGTATATCTGCATCTAAGCATACATTGGGTGCTACTGCGCAGCCGACTGGTACCCGTTGGCAAACCTGCTTCCCACACAACAACACAAACACATGCCTGTTGCATGCGGCCTGTGCGCATTTTATTTGTCTGCGTGGAATGGAATGGCTGTGCCAGCAGGAAATAATTCATGAAGCACTGCAGGGGAGTGCAACAGTCGCCAGAAAAAATTTCCATCGGCAGACTCGCATACTCGAATGGCAACTGGCAGGCTCCATGGTTCAACACAGTGGTAATTCCAGTGTGCCACTAATGCAACAAGTCTCTCCATAGTATCAGGAGATTCGAATATAGGTTAACAAGGGCGGTGTGACAACTGTCGCCGTGCTGAAAAATGCCGCTACAGGGCTGTATTGTGCACAGATTTTTGTTGCCACTCCCATCCCACCTAGTTGTGCCAGCTTCCAAGTTTACCCCGTATCATTTCAAATTAACTGACGTTTGCTGGTGTTTGATTGATAGATGCAAGCACCAGTAAAGTGTGTCTGTCATCTTTAGCAATAAAATCATGTTCTCAAGGGGAAACCGAGTTTAACGAGGTTGCGGACATGAAAACTGGCAGTGCTCATGGGGGTCGTAGCAGAAAAGTTGCAGCATGGCGTCGTGCTGTTTTTGCTATGTTGATGTTCGCATGGTATTTATATGGGTCATACATTTCAAACAAGGCACTAGCTGGAAGTCGTTGCTGTACCTTCCCTTTGTTACACTTTGTAGTCGTGCTCTTTGTTTGAAAAAATTATTAGAAACTAGCTAGTGTAATTACAATTATAGAACTAATTTTCTGTGAAGGAAATGCTGCCTTGTGCCGGCTAAAGGATATACACTGTTTTGGCTACACACATCATAAGACAAGATAGCAATGCAATACTCTACAGAGCCCGTGCACAAGCTGCTGCCTTGCATTGGTCTGACCCACAGAATTGACAGGAACAGCTCCCCAGGACTGATCCCGAGCAAAGGTTCTGGCTCGCTCATGCCCCTCAATGAAATCTTGTTACACAGTCTGCGGCTTAAAGTAGCATTGACCTGAAAGTATCTGCCCACAATCGGACGCGAGGACAGCCCAGACTGCCTTCTGTGTAAGGCTGTACAGAGACAATTGATCATTTGCATAGTTTTTGACCAAGGTATACTAGTGGGTGAAAAGACCTTGAAGCAGCCTTACTACGCTTGAATGCTTACCCTCTGTCTGAACGAAAGATTTTTGGCACGTGGGCTGACACGAAGAAGCAAGATCGAGCTGTCAAATCGCTGCTTGTCCTGTCAGGACTCTTGGGTCTATGTGGTGAAATTTCACAAACTGCGGAACTTTTTTTTATGGTCGGTAAATAAGTTATGCGAATTATGCAGTGATTAATCTGTTTCTGCGCCCCATACATGCTTTAAGTGTACAAAGTTCATTGGTTGATTTCACTGTCATTTCTCGTACCCTCAGCATTCAGTACCTTCCTTGCCCCAGTGGGATTTAAGTAGCAGGCCCAAGTTCAGTTTCTCAGGCTGGCCTCTTCTCCTTTCAGAAATCTTTTACTATCTCTACCTCTCTCTTGCCAGCATGCCAGGTGCTTGTAACGGTTTACTAGGATTCGCAACGTTCACCATACGATAAAAATTTCTTATGACTACTTTCATTGCTGAAGTTCACTGCACTCAGTGTACTATGGTGTTTGGCGCACAATTGTAATTATGACTGCAGACAGCCTACAGTTCTTAAAGCCCACATCGAAATCCTGCCACGGACTCGTTCTTGCCTTCACTTCGATAAGGCTGTCACAAATGGGTTGATCAGCCGAACATGCTGGAAGGGATGTTTTTCTACACTCTGAATTAATGTTTGATAATTGTGCATACATTAAATACATTAAAGCATTTTTGCTGGTTCTTCCTTTTTATCTCTTGACACCCAGTGCAACCAATAGGCTGGTAAAAGCTGTGGCTTGTCATATGTGTTTCCAGTTCATAATGGTGCTTTCTGCTTGTTGCCAAAGCCAACTGCAGAAAAGTTCTTCAGCCGTAATGCAGTGCTGGCGATGGTCTTTTGTGGGCTATAAAAGCAAAATGTACTGGTTGTTGGTCAAATAAAGTGAGCCAATTTTAAATGTTTCTTCCCAATGCCGGATGTGTTTTCTTGGAGGTTGTGTGTTTGCTTAGTCCTTTTGGGAACAGTTGAGCATGTATGGCTCATGTGTTGGCCATGAGACTAATCAGCATTTGAAGGTTCATGGGGCAGGTACAACTTGTACAGCTGGTGAGCGAAGGGATATAACTATTACATTTCCGATTTTCTTGCAACATGTCACTAGCATACAACAATTAGGATTTATAATTTAGCTGCAGTTTTTTACGACAATACTGCTATTGTGCCCATTATAAAATTAATAGTAATTACGACCAGCCACCATACGTTGCTGGCCGTAATGTGTGCGGCGTCATCAGAAAAAATCACGTCATAGTTACTCCCGCCGTTTACCCCGCACGTGTGCACGCGTTTTGCGATGAGCGTGCGGCATCAACCTGGCTTGCCCGTGGTGCTCGGAAAAGTACCAGGAAAACAGTCACGTACGTCTGCGCCACAAGGATGAGCACAAGACACCTCGCAGACGCCCAGCTCGCGAAGCCGGTTCTACCGCGTGCCGACGCATTTCACTTTAGGAGGAATGGAAAGCCTGCGGACAAAGCAATCCGGGTCAGCCAGTCATGCATGCGGAAGATGGATATGAAGATAATTTTAGAGACCTTATATGACGATGACTACTACTGCCACAGTGAGAAGCGACGACGGAACACGTAAATAAACAAATTTCGCAATACGTGGTGGTGTGTCATTCAGTGCTTCAGGACGATCTAAAAAGAAATCGTCCAGCTCGCCTTGCGTCACTTAGTGCAAGTTTCGCCAGTTTTAAAGACGAAGGTGTAACGTCAAACGCGAAGACTGACCGTACATATACGTGGCGTCGGCGGGGCCACCGCTGTATGGACTGGTGTACTTGAACTCATTTCGCCAGAGCAGCAGCCAAATCCTTTCACTACGGCGCTAAACCGGCACCTTGGCAGAATGGAACCTCGCTTCCACGTGCTGCCAGCTGCAGGTGCACGTGGCAGCACGCATACGCGTAAACGGATGCGCACACACAGCTCTGACTCCTGGGGAACTTCAGCGTGATGAGCATCCAGTCTGCTTGTCAGAAAGCGAAGGCTTGTATGCTTCTTTCTTTTTGGACAACAAACGTCACATGGCTGGCCGGTTCTTCATCACTTGCAGTGGTAGGCTGTTGGACAGCTGCTGCTATGACAAGAAGCAACATGCGCACTACTTAGATGACGTTTGTATACAAATTATGTGCAACAACGCTTTAATCAATTTGGTGTTGACAGGAGCTGTGGGCACAGTTTATGTGGGAGACTATATTGCCGCTACATTTGCTGCCCTTGCCAGCGTGTGGTACAGCGCTGTGCTCTCGCTGTTTATTAGTTACCAGCACAATTTTTACAACGGTGTGTGATGGTGAAATGAAGTACAGTGTATCTCCTGGGTTGGTCGGTGCTTCCTGCTTCGGCGTGATTCTTTCCAGGCCATCAGTAACAAGGGTGGCAAAGTTGTGCTTGTGCCAGAAGCCAAATTTTTTGACACTTTAATTGTGATCAGTACTTGTAGCACTGCAGTGTACCTTGTAACTTTGGAAGCTCGGAAAAGGTGGTACAACATGACCAAATATACAGAGTTGTAGGCACGACGAAAAGAGGCATATTAACACGCGTTTACTCCAAACATCTTTTTGTCACATCTAATATAATTCAGGCCTATTTTGTCCCAGCTGTGCTGATTTCACTCCCCAAAATAAGGCACCTGCTGGTCTTTTTATGCACAGAAAGTATGGTGAGGTTTCAAAACATTTCAGGCTGCTGCGCCAAAACTATACGGACAAAAACGCTGGTGTTCAGCGGCGCGTACTACAGTGCACCAGAGTGGAAGATCAAGTGCACTGGGCACCAGTAATCTAGACGCAAGAGAACTCTTGTCAAATGAGGGCCTTCAAAGGTATTCCTTCGGCCTATTCTTCTCCCAACAAAAGCCACAGATTCTATGATCTAAATGGGAGCGCAAGCAGCCTTCGTGCAACACTATTTAGACCTTTGCCGGCAGAGTCTTCAGCCAGTGCCCACGTTTGAGGACACAGAACCACTCTTCCCTATTGAGCCACAGCAGATCAAACCTGATGGCGTGATATGGGGCGCGCACACACCTTCCAAAATAAAAAGAAAGAAAGAAGTGCGGTTACAAAAGCCGGCGAATTTAAACGTGCAACACAATCCTCCGAATCCTCCACTCAGAGTGCTTTTGCCCACGACATGCCGCTCGTGGTTTTGCCTTGCCCGCAGGTGCGCCGTAGATAATACAACACGTACCGAACGACAGCCTATGTACCAAGGAATAGAGTTATCAGCCTGCGCTTACGGCGCGTACAAAAAGCGCGTGCTTTTCATCGTAAACAATGAAAAGCACAGCCGACCTAAACATGAGTGCCGGCACGGCCGCTTTGCACGGCCGGCATGGTACTTCGTACTAGTTTCGGCGATCAACAACGACGACCAAATCCAAGAAATAATAACAAAAAACAGGTGACGCCACTTCCGTGGGGCTCTCCAGCCAGCCCCGATCGGGCGAGGCTGGAGCACCCCGGGGGAAAGGATCCCCGGGGTGCAGCAGCCTTTGCCAATCATTCAAAGCTCCTTCACTGGGTCTATTTACTGAGCGCTGCGTTTGATTCTGGGCATGGAGGCTCAGTTAGCCAGCAACCCAGCGGCGGTGGGCAGCGTGTCTTAAAAATTTTCAAAATAATGTTTAAAAATACATATACAATTTAAACTTATACAAATGTTTGTGTTAAAAGGTTTTCAATAAGCGAATAAACGTTTCAGCACTTACAGTAGCAGCTAGGTTGGCAGGTCACGTGACCGGGACACATACTGTAGTGTCACGCTTCTACACTACGAACCGCCACCCTTCCGATGTCAGAAAGTTTGGTGCCAAATTAAACTTATTTCCACCAATTTCTTTATAAATTTCTTGATGTTTACCGGGCTATATAAAACGCTGGCTTTCGTATGAGCTAGAGAACATATACGTGACAAAAATCGGTGGTCTGTCCCTTTAAAATACATGGAACAGCCACTAGCGCCTCCCCGGGGCTTTGAAAGAAACTTTCAAAGCTTCAGAGTGACTTCATTATGATGACACCTTCGTGTTCTCATTGACTGCGGCCGCACGACGGTCGCAACGATCGTACGATTGCATCTGTACGATCGTACGATAATCGTATGATTGTACGATTACAGCGTGAGGCTCGCACAATTAGCTCACGAGACGAAAACCTGGACTGTGCGACCGTCGTCCTGATCAGTCGCATGCCAATCGCATTCTCTCATTGTGTATGTCTCGCGCTTTACAAGTACGCTATGTGGTGCTCCCTACGTAGTTGGACACCGATGAACTAGTAAAGACCATTCGAGGATCATAAACGCCATCTAGATTTCATAAACATGGGAATTTTTGTTCCCCACTTACATAACCTATGCCAGAAATACAGCCACCACCAGGAAAGAAACCCGCGGCCTTACAACTCGCACGCTGCTGCTGCATCTTTTGTTCCTATGAATTTAAGTGTCTACGTTACCAAATGCTTGAATATTCTTGTACTACATCACAGACTCTGATCACTGAAAAATAACCGCCCTACGACTAGCAACAAAATGCGAGAGATGGCAAATGTCTCCCGTAAAAGTTGTCGTACCCTGACAGCGACCACAGCTGTATTGTTGTTGGGAATTTCCCATGAAGGTGATGGTGGCTGCAGCTGCGATGTATCTGAAAAATGAAAAGCAAGGTAACGTGCTTTAGTAGAAGCCCTCTTAACATTTTGGCACAGCCTTATTTGGCACAATTGGAACATTTGGCACAACAGTACTACGTAATTTTGGCGTAGGAACTTACGCACATTCAAGAAAACTGACAGCCTTTTTTCTGCTTGTGTGATATAGAATGTCACCTCAGTTGCATATACACAATACAATCAGCTTATTATTACAGGGGCTATGCAAACAAACCGCAAGTTTGGTTCATTAAAAAGATTGTCTCGTTAGAACAACATTGACACCATTTTTACCGCAAACTTTGTTCAAATAAGCTACATAATTAGGAAAAAAAGGGAATGGCTATTCGACCCACTAGCCCATTTCCTGCAACAGAACCTATGATGTCATAGGGGCAAGCTCCGCGATTGGCTGAGGCCGGCAAAAGCAAACGCAACGCTTGCTAAACGAGCTATTTGCGCTTAAATTTAGGGCTCATTCTTTTTATAGCAGCAAGAATGGTGGGGTAAACAGTGGAAGTTACAAAAGTGCACGTAAACATAACCGTACCGATGCCATACCTGCCAGGTTTCCCGGGATGGCATAGGGAGATCTTACCGAGAAGGGCAAGGGGGGAGGGTAGTAGCAACAACAGAATGGGTAACTTTACACACATTTTCCTTATTTACTTACAACATAGCCGGAAATGAACTGTTTCTTCGTCCAAACTACCAAAAAGCTACACCAATTAAATGTTGGACGTGAGTGACGACGCCCTTTTCAGAAAGTCCTGGAAATACTACTGCCATGCGCAATACAAAACAGCAGGAACTGAACTGTTTTGTTGTTTCGTATAAACTATACAAGCTACACCACAGGAGACTTGCTAAGTCTTCGACGTGGCTGAAGCCGCCTTTTTAAGGAAGGCCTGGGAATACTGTCGCGCATAACAATGTTCGCCCATGTGGCACTTCGCCAAAAGAACGTTGCCAAGGGTTGTGTGGATGGTCGGATGGATGGATGGTCGGAATGGATGGATGGTCGGAAAGGATGGATGGTCGGAATCGGGTGCGATTTTTCTTTACTACGCTGAACTGCCTTTCGCATTCAGTGTTGCTGTGTTTTGACAGGATTCCAAGCATTACTGCTGAGATAAGGTCAAACTTCAGGAGTCCGTCTGAACCTTTGATATGGGAAATGGTGTTCCACTGGACATCAGCTCGCTCCTCTTGAAGCGCATATGGAGGAACGTCAAACGCATGCAGCTTCACAAATTCCATCTCCAGAAAGTTGAGAGCTTCGTCTTTAGACTCTTGCTGCTCCACCGGCAATAAGGCTGGATACCACTTCACAAAAAAGAGGATGCTCAGAAACGGCATGGTTTCGATGGATTTCAGGTCCGCTACATGTGCGTTACTGCGTGCATCGTGAGTCAATGGAAATTTGAGGCGAATATATGCAGTCACAAGCAGTGACGATATATCTTCGAATTGCTTCAAAAAATTGTTGTAGCTCAGTTGGCAAGAGTCTATCTACAATGTGTTTAGCTTCTTGCCCGACCGCAATGTCTTCATCATCCCTCTGTGCACCGGGACTCTTGTAACAAATCTCAAGTAGGTCCTTGTGCTCCTTTAGCAGGCCTGGCCTCACGAACCTTGACAGGAGCTCTTCAAGAAGACCAAAGAGCAGCGATCTCAGCACGTGTATTTGAGCTTGTGCTTTCAGGCGGCAGTTCAATGCCTCAAAAGCAGGGATAGTGGTCTTCAAAAAAAGGCAGCATGCTTTGTTGAGATCAGAGCTCAAGAACATGAACAGCCGTTCCTCACATGTTACACATAGTAACCCTTCAGTCTTGTCTGCCACACCAGTGCTCTTAGCCTTTTTCGATGTCGCTGGTGTAGTTTCTGTGGTCTTGTTTCTCTTCTGGTAGCACAGAATGGGCTCTGACTGTGCAGTTCGCGCTGACGCCACCGTCGTCATTGGAATCTGGTAGAACGACAGAAATTGTGGACTTGTGCCTTCTTTCTTCACCCCATGAAGGAAAAAAAACTTAACAGAGGTGCCCATTGATTAAGTAGCCTTTGCAGGCATTTCCCAGCGACAGCCACCGGGCGGGCGCGTGCTTCAGGATTTTTCGGAACTCAACGTTGTGTATTTCGTGGAACTTTTTAAGGGCAGCTTTTCCTTTTGCACTCTTTTCTAATTAAAACAAATATCCATGAGGACTTCTTCCACCTTAGCCGTGAGACAGGACGCTGCTTTTTCAGGCGCAATGTTCATCAAATGCCATGGACAACTAATTATGATAACATTTTCATTGGCCTCCGTCAGCACTGCCGCCACGCCATTTTTTCTCCCCAGTATTGCATTGCCGTTGTCAGAACCAAAAGCTTTGCAGTTAGACAACAGTATGTTCATTGAAGTGAGGGTATCTATAACCAATGCGCCAATGTCGCGCCCTATAGAATGGCCCTCCAACGTGCTCAACGCAAGCAGTTTGCTTTCGACCAAGCCCACTTCTTTAACGAAATACAAAACGACAATCGGGTACAGCTGTGCTTGGCTGTCGCTACTGCCGTCAATGGCAACTGAAAACACTCCCCTTTTCAAGGCGCTCAACGTGCTCTCTTGTGCGTGGCGTGCCATCTCCCCGACAATTCCCGTGCTTTTTGTCCTAGAAAATCCGTAGCGCTTCGCAACGTCCGACTTCGGATACATTTTGCACGGCAACGGTCCGACGTGCTCAGGTGCACTCAGCGGGACGTTGCGCTCCAGCAAGAAATCTGTGAACAGGCATTCTGCACGTATGACGTCGCTGTCGCTGTCTTCTCTACTGAAAAATTGTTGGAGACGATGTTGCTTCTCTTTGCTCTGAAGGTTGCTGGCGTGCTTCTTCGATGCAACGTGCGTAGCGACGTCTATTAATTCTACCGCCGTGTGAGATGCTAATATCATAATTGCACACAGTGCAGAAGGCATAATGCTCCCCTTTGCGTGACGCCAAAAGGCACCCAAACTCTGATGTAAACTGTTTCGGGAATGCTTGCAGATATTTTTTACGCTCTTTGCTCAACGCCATGGCTAAGCCATGCAGAGCTACACCAGACACCGGTGACCAGACTCGCCCGAAACCACACAAAGCTCCCGGATGAGGGTGGAGAAAGCCTAGTGCTGCCACTGCTGCGGTTGCATGGAGGAAATCCTCCATGTGCGGTTGCCTGCAGCACCAAGAGACAAACGGAAGTGGAGAAAAACCAGAAAAACTGCGATAAAAATAATCGGACCTTAGCGCCACCCAAGGCGCTGCGTATAGTCCAGAACGGCCATGCTTGTTTGTAAATAAAAGCGGCGGCGGCGCTGCATTTCTATACTAAAGTAAACCAACAATGGGACGAACAGGCTCACCGTCTGCGCACGGCCGACTACGCTTTTTAAGCACTTCACTGATAACTATGCCAATTGGTGTCGGGTTGGATTGTAAGGTGGCTAGAATGAGAGGTGTGAAAACCGGCCGCCCGAAGCTGGCTCACTTGCGCGTGCCTCCCGCGTGACGTACGCAGGACAAGGCGAACCTAACGACAAGGCGATAATATGGGCAGGGGGGATGTAGTATAGGTCAGCACTAAAACGTAGCTTCCCGTGTGTTAACTGCACGTTAGAATTAAAATTACAGGAAAAATGAAACTAGAGGCTCCTCTACAATTGCGCAATCATGTTTCTTGTATACGTGTTCATAGCCTTCAAAGGCGCTTGGAAACACCCGCGCTCTTTTTTTTGCTTCCGAACGGGAGGGGAGAGGGCATGAGAACAACCTTAGCCACCCTCGAAAAAAAAATTTGGCTACGCGTTTTTACCATCACCATGCACGCGCATGGAGACGACCGCCAGCTAGCCCGCCGACTGCTCCGGCGCGCGCCTCGTCTTACCGCGCCTGTCACCGACGCGCCCAATGCTCCCCTAGCGGCAGACCCGCGAAATGGGACACCGGTGGGCAAGGGCGCTGCTCCGCGAATTTCACACCTTCTCATTCTAGCCACCTTATCCATGGACTGGTATACCCAACGTTTTTAGATGAGGTCACTTGGCAAAGAGCGCGGCCTTCCAAGCACCGTGGCGCGGGCCGGTGCTGCCGCCGACCAGGCGGTGGCGCTGCGGTAGCGTTGAGATTAAGGTCCCGTTGAGATCGGTCTCGGCGCGTCGTCTGCTACTCCTTGCTTGGAAAGGCGCCGGTGAACGACCACCGGACACCGTTAATGTTCTTCTTTGACATGCGAAATCCAACTTAGCTCTACTCTTACGCTTTAGTGACAAGAGCTTTACATTTTTATCGACATTATGACGAGAAACAAGCTGTACACAAGAAAAACAAAGGCAATGCAAACACTGCACAGTCCGCTTGTCTTCGGCTGCTTCCCGTTCCATATATTTATTTTTCCATTTATTTTTCCCTAGTACGGGATCCCTTATAGCTCAATAATGTTTAAAGCATATCCGAACACGTCTTACGCTACTGAAACTGTGGGAAAGCCTACAACAGTCAGCCATCTACTTGGAATCAAGAAAAGACACCTCGACCCTTTTATTTATGCTGACGAAGCAAATGCTGTATTTCACAAGAACATATTTACAACCCCAACAAAACTGATCGAGTGAGCCGATTGGAAACCAAGTGTTGACGTGTGCGCTCACGTGCACGCGCTCACCATTCCGCGCTCAGCGAATTCTCGGTATTTTACTGCGGACACGAAAAATTACGATTTGTTAAACAGCTTCGCTGTTAACAAAGAAGATTGAGCCAATTATTAAACCAATATTTTTTGTTTGTTTGACAGGTATAACTGTGGTTTCTTAAAAGAAATAAACGTTTTTCTCGGATGAGAATGTTTGTCGTGGTGGTGGTGGGTGGAGAAACTTTATTTCCAAAAAGGGTCCTGATGGACACCTGACCGGTGTCAAGGAATGTTTGTCGTACTGCTATTCATTCTTGTTTGTTTGTAAATCTATTGGACTATTGGTTAGGGTCACAGAAACTTTCATTTATCTTCTTGTAGCCCTGATATGCCGATTTTTTAAAGCGTCTAGCCTTCATTTATCTTCTTGCAGCCCTGATATGCCGATTTTTTAAAGCGTCTAGCCTTCATTTATCTTCTTGTAGACCTGATATGCCGATTTTTTAAAGCGTTTAGCCTGGTAGTTTTTCCATTGAGCCATCGCTTATGCTATCTTCTGCGTTGATTTTTCCTGCTCGTTTCTTTTGCAATCTACAGATAGGCAACACTTCTCAGTTTTGACTAGTCAGATTGATTTATAAGAGGTTTAACGAGCCGCTTCACAGGCGATGAGGCGCGCCGTAGTGGAGGACTCCGGATTAATTTTGACCACGTAGGAGATCTTTAACATGCACTGAAATCTCGAACACACGGGTGTTTTCGCTTTCCGCCTCTATCAGAATAGCGGCCCGCGTGGCCGGGAATCGAATCCGAGTCATTTCGTCCAGCAGCACGGCGCCTTAGCCACCGCGCCGGATAGGGATCTGATCTGACAGCACCGTGAATATGTTGTGCCACACACACTGCATGCCCTTTCACGGTAGTTGTTGCGGATGAAACGTCTGGAAACAGGTAACATTTGTTCCAAGGGATGATCTTGGAACAAATGGGATTATATTTAAGGGATGATCTTTAAGGCAACAATGTAGCGAATAAATGTTACTACATTTTTCTGCCTTGTCAGCTGGGGGTGAATATTCCCATTTTTATCGCTGTAGCTACACGACGGAACAAGCAAACCTCTTGAATTAACTTCAACCGACAAGATTTGCCCCACTACTGCACCTTCCTCAATCAGCACAATTGCACCCAGAATCTTCGAGCTTGTAGAAGATAATAATAATAATACTTAATTAGCATGGGTAGGCGAAGTAAGTAATGGGTAATGGGTAGGCATGGGTAAGATAATCTGGGTAGGCGAAGCCTTCACATTCTACGATTGAAATGTCGGACATTTGCTGAAATCCTGCATAACCGCGAACCACAGCTCAGTTTCCAACGTACGTGCTGATTTCGGCGCTTTCTACACCACTCATACCTCCACTTACGCCAGTTTAATCGCGCAAAGGCCCATCATTTTGGCAGGACGCAACATAGGTGGGAACCACTGTCATTCATTTGGGTGGTTTTCGGCATGACTTTGGCGTTTTTGGTGCCGACAGATGCTCAGGTATGTCAGGGAAAATACGGGGCGCCGCGCCGTCCCTCCGAGTCCACCTGTCTTACGTTATTCTTACAGTTTGACCGTTCATGACGTGTTCGTAACAGTTGACGATGTCTGAAGGCTCACAATGAATGTCACAAACGTATGTTTATGGCGTAACCTTGAAGTTTTTCCGCGGAATCGCGCTTTCCCAAGCCTTCAATCCGTCAGGACCCTTCGGCGCTTTGAAGAAATGCCGCTGCACGGACTTTGCCGCTTCCGAAGCATACCCCGAACGGCAGCCCGGCGCGCAGCACGTCAACAAACCGCACCGACACTTCAGAGATACACTAAAATATGTATGCACCATAGAGTTTCTTACAATATAACTAGAGGGGAAACTGGCGCTGCGATCGTACGCCTCAATGGGCGTGATGGGTAGTTGTGGATTCGGATTGGCGCTCGATGGCTCGCGGAACTTACTATGGATTGCAGGCTGTTTCGTTTCCGTGTTGTATTTACGTGAACGCATTTGCCTAGGCGGGGTGTTGGGAGGAGTGATCAAAAATACGTTTCTCCTTGAACTGCATGCCTCGCGTGCACTGACGCCGCCCTGAGTGGAATTTTTTATAACCAGAGTTGCGAATTGGGTGGGTTATCAATGCATTGCCGCACAGCGAGCATGTTTACTGCGTTCCAATTCACGGACAGCTTGGTAGACAGTCTACGAAGCAGTCTAACCAGACGTCTAAAGGAATGAAATTGGAACGGCGTTGCGGTCGCAAACGCAACACCAGCGCAGACGACAGCGTCGGAGCAGACATGTTGAGATGAGCAACCCGCAGGTTTCGTAACTAATATTACCGTTGTTATTACAAACGTTACGTAATTTAAAAATCAGGCAAAGTCATGCTCATTACGAGTAATATATACTAAATATTTAAATAAAGGAATAAGTGTTTTTGTTTCAACATAAAAACGCAAAAAGGTGGCGCTGGCGTCGTTTTTCAGTTTAGACAGGAAGGTAGCCTGCATCGTTGCTGACTTCGATGCTGCCTCCTTGAATCAGTCTTCGTTGACTGCTTCGTTCGAATTGCAACGGTGTCCGCGAAGACGGCAACGAAGCTGTCTAAACGGTAAATTGGAACGCACCCGTAAACACAAATGACGGCGCTCTGTGCGGCGAAGTTGTCTGCTAATTAGGAGTTGCGGCGCTGCTCCTTCGACAGAGCAATGCATTGTCAAAGCTGGTCAAAGCTGACGACGGTTGCGAATCACTTGGAACAGCCACACCTTTCGTGCGAACGCCGGCTCCTACGGCGTAGAACAGCAGCACCGGCGGCTGATAGGAACGCAGCTTGGTGTATGTCACTATATAACTTCTCCAAAGGTAATCGGTTTCTTTTTTCTTATGAGCGCAAAAATTATCTTACTATTACAAACCACCAGCGCCGAAACTTTTACGTGTAGTTTTGAAAGAAGTCCGCGTCCTGCTGTTGTTGGCGAAAAATGGCAAACCTGCTCCACAAACCTTCTCGACTCCGCGTCTGCTTTTTATTTAAACGCGCCGTTTTATTTCGTAAAAAAACAGTTTTAAATGCAGAGCATTTCTTTAACTCACATGTAGCGTCCACCGTGCGTCCGCAACAGCTCAGCGCGCAGGCGCGCCCTCTCCCCCACTCCTCCTCTCCCGCATCACGCTACCCTCCTCGCTCTCAACAACAGGTCCGCACCCCTCCTCCTACACCGTATAAAAAAATAATACTTACCGACGCCTGGTTTCGATCCCACGACCCTGCGGGCGGAACGCAAGGTACATGGTGCTCTACCCACTGCGCCACAAAACCGACACAGAATGGAAGGCTACGAACGCGCCTTATATCCTTGACTCATTCAAACTACGTCAAGAAGCTGCTGATACAACGCATTCACTACCTGTGGGCGGAACGCGAGGTACATGGTCCTCTTCCCACTGCGCCACAAAACCGACACAGAATGAAAGGCTACGAACGCGCCTTATATCCTTGACTCATTCAAACTACATCAAGAAGCTGCTGATACAACGCATTCACTACCACCAACTCCCCAAACACTAAACGTTAGCGCAATACACCCACCCCTTATGCGACGCATTTACTCGAGTCCCCCTCGAGGGGAGTTTTTCGTCACTAACTTTCTTGTTTGCCATGTAATTTATAAACGGAGAACCGGGCAATAAGAGCTTTTTTGTCAAAAAACACAATTTGAGCAGCCATAAGCCCGTTGTGATCCTAAGCAATCAGGATCCAGAACTACCCATCATTCCCATTGAAGCGTAAGCGCCGCTGCCATGTTCGCGTTGACACTAGCGCCAGTTTCCCCTCTAGTTATTTGTATGAAACTCTATGGTATGCACAATGACAGCACAGAGCTAAGGCGCTAATACAGGCGTGATGGACCTGCGAGCACCAACAGCACAGCGAAAACACATGGCCGGGGCGAGCCTCGCTCCCCAAACTAGATCTGAACGCAACGCCAGCGCCACCTCTCGGAATGGCGACAAAATGGTGCCGCCTCTCGAGGCGCAGTTTGCAAACCACTTTCCTCCATGTTGCAAACTGACCTAATCTAAAAACGTTGGGTATACCATGGAGGAAGAAAAAGTTAGGAGACGGCATGACGTCACGCAGCTAGCCTTCGCAAGCCCACCGCTATACCACCGCCGTTGAAGCCGCTCCCTCCGCCGTTTCCCTTTCTCAAGCCGCCGGAGTCGGCCCAGCACGTGACCATGGCCGGCTGGGCCGGCGGCGGCGGTGGTCTCCGACTCCACCGCATCTCTCGTGTTTGGTTGGCGGTAGCTTTTCCCCGTCCTTCCTGTATTCGTCTGCTCGGTGATCTCATGCCCGCGTGCGTGCGGGCGGGAGTGCCGCGTACGTGCGAAAGTCCAAAGCCGTGTAAAAAAAAAACCATCATATAGCTGGCTTTGCGACAACTGGCCGCAGAGTAGTTTCGAGCAGACGAAATTGAGAGCACGAACCCCACCGCGCGCTCTCGCGGCGCGTGGCGGCGCGGTGGGGTCACGTGGTGCAGTGACGCCCTGGGCCGGCTTCGATTTTACTTTTTATGCATAGGCTTCACGTTTCTCCGGTGGCGCCGTCTCCTAACCATGGAGGAAGAAAAATGTTAGGGGGAGCATGACGTCAGGCGGCCCAGCTTCGGCAAGCCAACCTCCTCTGAAGCCGCTTTCCCCTCTCTTCGGGCTCCTCCCGCGCAATGCATTATGGAAAATCCACCACGCTCAGGCCCGCGGTAGCATTTAGTGGCTCCGGCTGGCTGCCGGTGGAGATAGAGGCGAGCGCCGTCGCCGAAGGCGCCGTACAAGATTGTTCGCCAGCGTTGCGCTCCAAGCTTCGTATCGTGGAAGTACTGCCGCTGTCGCTGTTCAAAGCAAGGCGAGACTTCGATCGCATTCTTACGAAGCACCCTCACGAGCTGCAAGCCGAATTTCACTTCTGACGTTGGATCGCTCGAACGCGCCGCCGTAAACATTCACAAGCATGGAGCGGCCTACAGCTGCGCGGTGTTTGCCAGGTGTGCTGTGACGTTTGCGTTTGGAATTCTGCTGAGTTATCGCGCGTAACGAGTGTCGTGTCGGCAGGGAGGTGGTAAGACTAGCTTTGTTTTCGCTCGCGCGCGCTTTTGCATACGTTCGCCTTTTCGGTGCTCCGGTGTGGTGGTACGTTTTTATCTACTTCAGTGCACTGGAAAACAGAGGATTCAGAACCCTTATGTTGGGTGTGACCACCTCGCGTCGCAAGCAGTACGCCGGCTGTTTGTCCGCTGAGGACCGCTCGATCGGTGCGATACGTATATGAAAAAAAAAAAAACGAATGCTAGATTACGCCTGGGAGGGACCTTGCTGAATTGTGGACTGACTGACTGCGCCTTGGCAATAAATGGTTAAAGAAAGGGTTGAAATGGTTGATCTATTCAACTTTGCCTGAACGGCAAAGTTGAAAAGATCATCTCCACATCTGCACGCGGCGGCGGCACACAACTCTCCGGCTGCGGCGTGAACTTCGACGGGTCCGAAAGCTCAGTAAACAAAGATGTTTTCTGCCTCTACCGTCCGACCACTTTGCCCGCACGATCAGGCCGCTGCGCGTTTCGGGTTGCAGGCAGAGCTGCGCGCAACGACTCGTCGACGAAACTCGAATACGCGAACGGCCCGGCAACCAAACGAATAGACGCACGCACGCACGCAGCGTCGGCGAAGAGCCACATGAGGCGCAAAAAACTACCGCTTGCCTGTCACGTGAATAGAACATCTCCCATCAGTCTTTCTTTTATTTTTTATGACTAGGCTTCACGATTGTCACGTGACGCTCCCTCCTAAACTGTTCTTTCCTCCATGCTCCTAACTTTTCCTTCCTCCATGGGGTATACCTACGGCGCATTGTGGCCAGACTGGGAAAAAGATTTGGCCAAAGATGGGTGCGTTTTCGGGAGATTTTGTTTCGGTCGTACAATCGTACAAAACCATGAAAATTCAGGAGTCTCCCGGAAAATTCGGGAAACCTGGCAGGCATGCGATGCGTACTGCTGTTGGTACCGCGCACTATGCTTGTCTTAGCTGCACAGCACTGCGACAGTGTCTTGGGTGACTGTATTCGTCAAGCGAACAATATGTTTCACGAAATGAATTTTTTCTACCTTGACAAAATTAAGCCGAGTACAAATAGGGTCAAAAACAAAGCAAAGGCAGAAAACGGCCCACCGGGGTATGGTGGTGCCATCTAGGTTTACTAACGGTAAGCATGCTCCGATTTGGCGGGAGAATCGAAGTTTTAACTTACATTGATTAATTTGTCAGTGAACAAAGCATGATTGCTTCCGGACAAGCACTGGGGACACTACAAAACATGAAATATTTTGAATGAAACAAACGTAGTTTGTCTGCATGGCCCCTTCAATGCTGTGGCAATTGGCCCTTTGTTTCTGATACAACCGAACCTTCACCATCCATTTGGTATCCCAATTAACGTTATAAGTTTCTTTTTTTTTCTTTTTTGCATCCCAAGCTGATCATTTGTGCCGTCCACTACATTGATGGATCGTGACATAGGTGATTCCTACCAGCTCATCTCAAAAGGTTTTCGGGAATGCACCCCAAGTAATTCAAAATTTCCCTTTCGCAATTTTGGAAAAGCATTCAAGGGTATACTGGAACTGTTTATATGACCACATTGTTTCGGAAGCCTGCCGAAACCACTGCACTGTGGAAAAATGAGTGCCTGGAGACACGCTACGGATGGTGCCTTGGCCATTAGCCTTTAGCATGCTAACTGGCCACAATAACTGCGCTAGCCAACCGAACATGGTCCAGTTGAACAGGCCCAATAGCGCCCGAAGATGTTAAAAAGAAAATTTTCGTTGCAACTAGCAAAATTCACTTCAGTCTATTTTTCTTTGTCATTATTACACATTGTTATGATGTTTGGCTCACTCAGCAATGCGTTAGCACACTGCTTGTGCAGCTGTCAACAGGAATTTTCGGAATGCCCTTGGGGTACACAAATCTTGTGTGTCGAAAAAACACAGTTTCAGCAGGCACTGCGCATTCCCCCCAACCCCACCAGCCGAACAGGCAGGCTGTAGTAGCTCGATGTTGTCAGGCACATCTTTTGCTGCAACATTGTGAACCCAGCAGTTCAGCAGTGCATGTACTATAGCCGAAAATGTCTCGCACATTCCAACAACAAAAGGGGGGAGAGAGCTGGAAAGAGAAACATTAGAAAAAAAATTTAAAAAGAAGCTCACTGATCCGTCCACTGTCTGTAGTCGAACTTGACCTGCTGTCCTCCCTGAAATGTGCATAAGTGCAAGGCTTGTATCAGCAACACCATAGTATAGATCTGTTCAGAAGCACTGTAGCCGCATAACTTATGGCCCCACAAACTTGGTGATCACAGTCAAGCACTGGTGGTAACGTAGAGATCACCAGTGCGAAATATACGGGACCGCAAATATAACCCGGATGCGCTAACTTGCAGGGAACGGTGGTGCCGCATTTGCAAATCGCTGAAAAAAGTTATTCGAACACACCTTGTAGACTCGAAGGCTGCAAGGTCCCTCTCAACCGATGATTGAGAGGGACCTCTGGGAACTGCCGTTTTGTTTTGTTTCCCTCTGGCAACTGCAGTTTTGTTTCCCTCTTGCAACCAAACAGGCAACTGCAGTTGGGAGTTGTCAGTCCTATTAAAAACTGAAATACTACGAAGAGCATAAAGATAAAGCTGCGGGCACGGGCCGCAGTTTTGCTATTAGTGACTTTCGCGCCAGCAGGTACTACCATGTAATTGTGTGGCAAGGTGAGATGTAGCTGTCATTCCACCCAGAAACAACTGGCTTTTGTGCATTATCGCCACGATTTCTTTTGTTTGTCTGATTACCAACATTTACCGTAACAGTTGCAGGCGATCTTTGTTTGGTAGAAGCGCATAAAAAAATGAAAGGAATAAACATGCCGGGGGAGAGGGGGGGGGGTCAGAAAATCATTAGTACTCACATTAAAAGCATGCTGCAAATCCAACATTGTAAAAACTGAAAAAAATAAGCCTGGCATCACAGATGCATTTTCGCATTACCGTATTTTCGCGCGTATCACCCGCACCCAAAATGCAAAAATTTCAGTGCCAAAGTAGGGTTGCGAATAATACGCGGGTTTTTTCTTTTGGTGCAGCTGCACGGCAATGCCCGTTGTTTCGTGAAGCTCCTACGCAGTAACACCGGCTAAGCTTTCCATGGCAGCGACTGCGCCATACATACAAGGACAAGGAAGAAAAAACAAGGACGAGCGCAATCTAATAACTGAATTGTACTAGTGAATTGTTACTTTTGCCTTGCAGTCAGCGTATCCTACTTGCTAAATATGCTTTTTCAGTCTGCATAGTATGTGATGTGCTGCTTGAGCAATAGCATTGGTACAGCCTTTCCTGTATCAAATGTGCGGGCAATGAGCGAGGATTCTTTTACATTTCCCGGCGGGCTGAAAGTGGGGGTGCGGAATATATGCAGGGACGGGTTATACGAGCGAAAATACGGTACTCTGGCCATCCGCCTTTACTTCGAAACATGATTACTAGGGTGCAGCAGAAACGTGCCACATACATCACGCATATAATGTATGAATACAAAATTTGCGGGGGGAAATTAATGGGACGCGACAAGCTTGTGTGTTCTCGCAGTTTAAAAAATGCCGATATTCCAAGGGTGTTCCTTGCTACTTGGCCTACTCAAATGCGTACAGCACTTTCATCCCTGATATTTACAACTTTCTGCAAATGCACGCCCCTAGGGCAATTTTCACGCACCCTATTGTGGCCGAGTCCAAAGTAGCTGTTTCAGTAGCCTTTTCTGAAGACGTCGGCAAAGCCAGTACTGCCAGGGGATCCCGAATGCCACACTGTGCGAGCTGTGATGCGACAATTTGCCGAACGCCCACTTCAGAGGCGGCAAGGCTGCCTGGTGCCTAAAAAACAATGCAAACAAAAAGATGACCTTACAAAACAAAAGTTCATGGAAGAAAACACAGCAAACCTACAATGCACACAGCCGCAGCCCCTAGCTGCAAGAACAAAACAAAACAAAAACAAACAAAAAGCTTTAAATAATGCTGAATCGAAAACAGCATGAGCTGTGTGCTGTGAAGAAGCAGGTTAATATTTAAGTGGACAGTCGATCTCGGATATATCGAACCAGGATACATTGAATTACCTTCTTTTCGCACGTATAACCCGCACCAAAACATGAAAATTTCAGTGGCAAAGTAGGGGTGCGGATAATATAATACGAGGTTTTTTTTCTTTAGTACAGCTTCACGGCAAGCCGCGTTGTGCCGTGAAGCTTCTACGCCGTAGCACTGACTAAGCCTTCCATGGCAGCGATTGCGGAAAACATACAAGGACAAGCAAGACCTTCTGTACAACAGTGACGACTACTAGTCAAGTGATAGCTCTAGCGAGAGCAGGGATACTGAGCGAATTGCGACTTTCGCGTTGCAGTCAGTGTATTCTACTTGCTAAATACATATACGCTTTTTTTCGTTTGCATAGTATGTGATGTGTTGTTTGAGCAGTAACTTTGGTGCAGCCCTTCCTGTATCAAATGGCCGGCAATGCGCGAGGATCTTTTTTTCTTTTCCGGTGGGCTGAAAGTGGGAGTGCGGATTATATGCAGGGGCGGGTTATATGCGCGAAAATATGGTATTGCCTATATCGAACAGCCCAAACATTTCCCTGGAAATCCCGTGTGAAAGTACAGCTCTTTTGTACGCGTGTATCGAACTATCGTCTACCGTCACATTACATACATCGAACGCTATGCCACAAGTGCACACAGAAGTGCACTTCTCCTGTTGAAGTTGTGGGCAATGCTGATGACTCCTTGCGCATCGTGTCACATGGGTGGCCTTTTTTTTAATTTTTAATTTTTAAGTTAACTCTGTGAAACTTGTCAGTCTTCCTTCCTTTTTTCCACTGATTTCAAATATGCCATTTTTTAGTAAGTCAATTATTTACCAAGGTAATTATAGATATTAGTCCTTTTTGGAGGAACAATGGGCAAAACATTGCTAGTCATTAAACCGTAATCTTAATATTTTCCAATATTATGAACCCTGGTGAACGCAATAAGATAATCGGTTTTTTTTATGCACCACTTGGAACTAATTTTACAGCTCTTTAAACCTTGGAGGCACCAGTGGCAAGGAACCATTTCAAATGTCCATTTCAAACACCAATGTTTATTGAGCAGTAAAATTGGTTCCACGTGGTGCATAAAAAAAACACCGATTCTCTCATTGCCCACACCAGGCTTCAGAGTATCGGAAAATGTAAAGATTACAGTTGTATGGCTAACACTGTTTTTCTATGGTTCCTCCAAAAATGACTAATTATATCAATTGTCTCGGTAACTAATTGACTTACTAAAAAAATGATGGCATATTTGAAATCAAACGAAAAAGTACAGAAAAATGGTGAGGTTTCACAGAGTTTACTTAAGTCAAAGTAAGCTGTTTTAAGAGCAGTGTCCCCACTTAATACTTGCTGAGGCAACCGCCGCGGTGGCTCAGTGGCTAAGGCGTTTTGCTGCTGAGCACGAGGTCGCGAGTTTGACTCCCGGCCGCGGCGGCCGCTTTTCTGATGGAGGCGAAAAGCAAAAACGCCCGTGTATACGAGATTTCGGCGCACGTTAAAGATCCCCAGGTAGTCAAAATTAATCCACAGTCTTCCACTACGGCGCGCCTCATCGCCTGCGTTGCGTCAGAGCTTTAAACCCTACGATCATAAATACTTGCTGAGGAACTCTATGCTCGACCCCTGCCATGACAGGCCTGCTCGGTGAGCTAGCATGGGAATAGCCTCCTGGCAACGAGAACGCAGGGTGATGGGATGAAAAAGGGGGAGGAGGGGAAACCGATGGGTGGCGTTGTGACACAGAAGCAGGCTAAGGCCCCTAAAATAAAAGAGGTAGCGCCAATCTGTGATCTCGCCTTTAGGGGCTTTAGCGGCGGCTCTGCTGGCATGGAGACCGGTGCAGCATGGTGCGTGTTTCGTTCGCGACGGCGTGCCTCCGGAGCTCAGGTCACGAAATGAACACAAGAATTCGGATTTAGCGACGAAGGCGTACACCATTAGACAGGTAGAGTCTAGTAAAATGTATTCGTTGCTCACAGAGGCATTTGAAATTCGAAATTCCTTGCAGCACGTTTTAGGACGACACTGCTCAGCAAGTTGACGTAAGGCAAAGGCAGCGCATCCTGGCCGTTCTGGAGCGTGTCATGTGCGGGTTCCTGCAGCAGGTTCAGCATAGTGGCTCCGTTGCGGCTCCAGGCTCAAAGAGGTGCTCGAACACAAAAGACGACGGCGTTGAGTGCCTCGAGAGTTATACAAGAGAGCTGTCAGCATTCCCATGCGCAATTCCGGATGCCGACACAGAACGTAAGTTTGTAAGTGTTGAGGACAACGTGCAGGCTGTGGCGAATTGCAACGAGGCAGCGATCACATGGGGTTCGTCCTTACTGAAGAACCTAACCCCATATACTTCTGATACCAAATTTTGCGTTTCGTGAAGTCTGCGATGACGTAACAAAGACAGGCCTTCAAGCAATCATTAGTGCACCGCTTACTCTGCAGAAAACTGCTGAACCCTTTTTTAACTGCCAATCCACCTAGATGGCGCCACCATACTGCGCAGGACCGCTGTCCGCCTCTGCTTTGTTTCTTTGTGTTTGTTTTTTCTGGCCCCCTCCTCCGCTCACCAGGCCGTGATGGTCCTCAGAGTTGTCCAAGGGGATTACATCTTCCTCCTCGAGCACCCCATCTGCGGGCCGCTCCGTGCGGGACAACACGCCGCACCAGGCCTCGCTGAGGGGGGAACCGCCCCTGCCAGCGCTCTCCGCAGCCCAATCCTGATGTCCCGTGCAGGATGGTGTCCTGGGCAGCTTAGGCGCCCCTTGGGACGGACCAGCACTCTGCACAGAGTTCCCAAGGAAGCACAAGCACTGTTGGAGGCAGACTAGTGGTCTGGGCGAGTTGGTAGAATTTCTGATGTTTGAGGGGGGAAATTGCTTTAAAAACAGCTTCTTTTAATTTTTCGTTAAAGGAGCCATGAAGAGAAAATGCAAGTTGGTTTTATTCGAAAGATTTCGTGTTTTATAGTGCCCCCAGCGCTTGTCCGGATACAAACGGTGCTTTATTCACTGAGAAATTAAACAATTTAGGTTAAAATTTTTATTTTCCCGCTCAATCGTGCGTTTTCATGGTCCCAAGTGACATCACGGGAACCGACCGCTCTGCAGCCTAGAGTACCTTCATTCACGCATCCGCCGTACAGGGTAGAGACACGTAACGCTGGCGCCGCCATGTTCGGTTGCTCGCTCGCCGCCGAAGCAAGTCATTGTGTCAAAACCGCGCTAAAATTATCGCCGCAACGCGGTTTACTGAAGAAGTTTGAATCATATTGTCTGTTTCGCGTTGCTAGGTCTCGTGGGAAACGAAAAGAATAACGCGTTGAGCCCGTTGGCCCAATTGCGGCGGCACGGGACCGTTCAAAGGTTGTCTCAACCCTGTAGCGGTGTTGGTTTGTTCCCGCGTTTCTTTACGTTCCGTAACCTAGATGGCGCCACCATACCGTGGCAAGCGTTTGGTTTGTTTTTGCCCGCATTTAAACCTGGCTTGTTTTTGTTCTGGGAGAAAATATTCGTTCCCTGAAACAGTGCTCGCTCGACAAATGGGGTCACGTAAGACACCGTTGCTTGCGTCAATCGGCCAGTGTCGTCTGAGACAACCCCAAGCCCCATAGTGCTGTGCAGCTAAACCAAAGCATGCTGTGCGCAGTACGAACAGCAGAACGCATCAGTACTTCTATGTTTACATGTGCTTTCGGAACTTCCACTGTTTGTCCCATCATTCCTATTGCTTTGTAAAGAATGTGCCCTAAATTTAAGCGCAAATCGCTCGTTCGTCTAGTTTGTAAGCTCTACCTAATTTGCGTCTGCTTCTGCCAGCCTCCGCCAATCGCAGAGCTTAGCCCATGTGACATCACAGGTTCTGTTGCGGGAAATGAGCTGGTGGGTCGCATGACCATTCCCGTTTTTCCTAATTATGTAGCTTATTTGAGCGAAGTTTACGTTAAAAGCGGTGTCAGTATGATTCTAACGAGACAATCTTTTGACTGAACCAAACTTGTGTTTTCTCTTCATGGCTCATTTAAGTAAACTCTGTGAAACTTGTGTCTTGCTGCTTTTTCCCCACTTATTTGAAATATGCCTTTATTTTTTCAGTTGGTCAATTAGTTCCCGAGATAACTAGTCTTAAAACACTGGTCTTAAAAAAACTTCTTTTAATTTTCAAGTAAACTTTGTGAAACTTGTCAGTTTTGCTGCTTTTTTTTCTCCTGATTTCAAATATGCCATTAATTTTTCAGTTGGTCAATTAGTTCCGGAGATTATTATAAGTAGCCATTTTCGGCCTAACAATAGACAAAACAGTGTTGGTCATAAATCCGTAATCTTTACATTTTTCAACACTATGAACACTGGTGAATGCAATAAGAGAATTGGTTTTTTGATGCACCACTTGGAACTAATTTTACAGCTCATTAAACTTTGTTGGCACCAGTGGCAAGGAACCATTTTGAATGCCTATTTCAGACACCAAAGTTTAATGAGCTGTAAAATTAGTTCCAAGCAGAGCATCAAAAAACCGCGTCTCTTATTGCATTCATTAGTGTTCATAGTATTGTAAAATGTAAACATTACAGTTTTATGACCAACACTCTTTTGTCTACTGTTCCTCCAAGAATGACTATCTCTAATTATCTTGCGAACTAATTGACTGACTCAAAAAATAATGCCATATTTGAAATCAGTGGGGAAAAGCAGCAAGGCTGGCAGGTTTCACAGAGTTTACTTAAGAATGAAAAGAAATAGTTTTAAGAGCCATGTCCTTCCTTAAAGGGGTCATGCAGACAAGACAAACTACAAGTTTGTTTGAAAGATTTGAAGTTTTGTAGAGCCCCCAGCGCTTGTCCAGCAGCAAGCAATGCTTTATGCGTTGACAGAAGTGGATGAATTTCAAGGGGCCATGCAGACAAAACATAAGATCGGTTCATTCGAAAGACTGCCTCATTAGAATCATACTGACACCACTTTTAACGCAAGCTTCGCTCAAATAAGCGATATACAGCAGAATCTCGATTATACAAATATCACGGGACCGCTAAAAATATTTTTATCATCTGAAATTCGTATGAACTAACAGGGACCAAGAAACTGAGCGCTAAAAAAGTTTCCGTTTGTTTCTTTTCTTACGTTCGTGTGAAGTAATCCGAGACGTCTTTCTGCTTTTTCGAACCTCCATTTCACTGAGAAGACCTTTCTGGACTTTCGTCTCCTCACTTGCAATGCCCAAGCTCACTACACGCCGCAACAGTCAAGGTGTGGAGCGCATGGTGTGTTTTTGCACGCGATTCATGCGTACACGTGCAATTTTTCGCGCCCGCATCGACAATTCCGCGCCCGCGGCTTCTTCTGCCTCGGTCAGAAAATTACGCGCGCAGCAGTGGGAGGAGCCTGACGACTTGCGCCAATAAGTTGGCGCGCGTCTCATGGCGGCAGTTTCGAAGTGCTCGAGACAGCCAGCTGGCTCCACCGGAGATGTTTAGGCTTAGCATCCCGGCAGTTATTTCGTGGGCACTTTCACTATCGTGTCGGATGATATTTTATAGTACCGTTTCCGCCCTCATTATCAGTCCCTTTACCGCACAAGCAACTTCGTGTGTGCCTTGAGCTACATTTTAAACAGCAGTTAGAAGCGGTCCCTCGAGCGCCATGCACCACTTCGCATCCGAAACCGCCGACATGTTAACGCCGCCGGCCGCGCCGCGCGTAGCGTGCTGGTGGTTCCACGGCAGCGTCATTTTGCCTGTGGCGTGCGCGGCGCCTTTTCGCGAGCAGAAAACAACCACCCGGCCATTCCTGGATAAAGGGTGACAAAGAGGGGACTGAGAGCACAAACGTCACCATCGCTTGCTTGCTTGGCAGTCGGGCGCCTCGCCGGCTCGTTCGCATCATCCGCCGGGCCGCGCAGGACCGTTCGTACCAGCCTAAACTTTTCTTTGCAAACAATGGAATTTTGCCAGGGCTTTTCAAAAATTCGTATCATCCTGAAATTCGTATAACCCAGAATCGTATCATCGATATTCCACTGTAATTAGGAAAAAAGGGAATGGCCATGCGACCCACTAGCTCATTTCCAGCAACAGAACCTATGATGACATACACCCAGTTGTGCGATTGGCTAAAGTCGGCAATAGTAAACACAAATCAGTCATGACTTATAAGCTTGCTGAACGAGCTATTTGCGATTAAATGTAATGCATATTTTACAGAGAATGGTAGGGTAAACAATAAAAGTTATGAAAATACACGTAAACATAGAAGTGCCGATGCGCACTGCTGTTGGTACTCGGCGCACTATGCCTGTTTTAGCTGCACGGAAGTACGCTGCTTTGGAGTTGTCTTACACAACACTGGCCGACTGGCGTAAGCAAAATTGTCTTACGTGACCCTGTTTGTCGATCATATACCCCATGTTCCACGAAACGATTACTTTCTAGTGTAACAAAAAAAAACCAACCAGGTGCAAATATGGTCAAAAACAAAGCAACTGTGGACAACGGTCAGCGGCCGACTATGGTGGCCGCCACCTTGGAATACTGACGGTAAGCAAGGCTGCAGAGCCGAATGAAGCACTGGAAGTTCGTTTGAATAGCTGCCCTCCTGACTTCATGGCAGACGTTACGAAAACACGATTTGGCGGGAGAATCAAAATTTCAGCATAAATTGATTAATTTCTCAGTGAAGACGGCATCGCTTGCTGCCGGACAAGTGCTGGGGGCACTATAAAGCAGAAAATTTTTCAAATAAAACAACCATGTATTTCGTCCGCATGGGCCCTTTAAGTTAAAATTTTGATTCTCTCACCACATCGAGCGTTTTGTGATACCTGCGATGGCGTAACGAGGACAGGCCTTCAAGAGAACATTTGTGAGCTGTTTATTCTGCAGTGGACTGCCAAACACTTTTTTATCATGATTCCACCTAGATGTTGCCACCCTACTACGTAAGACTACTGTCCACCTTTGCTTTGTCGTTTTTTTTTTTCAGCTAGTAGCTGCCAGAGCGAAAACAACCATGTTTGATAAGACCACTGAATGGCCAGGTTCGATTAGCAGGATCATTAGAATAGATGCATATACTACTGAACGCTTGTATTGTGGGGACCCTTGTTTCCCTACCTCCCCCGCACATGCTTTGGCGAGCTGGGAGCTGCCATTTTGGGCAGCCGGAAAGTACCCTGAGTTGCCACCTCTTTGTGACCCCATGCAACGGTCCGAACCGGCTTGCCGTGAGCGTGTGTGTGAGCGCGCGGTGGAAGGAGGACCAGCCTGTCGGCTTCCTTCGCGCCACCTTCTCCCCACCAGGAGAACACCTCCTCTCCCCCGAAGCCAACCTGCGGGACGTGCGGGCTGTCCTCTCGAGGTCGACTGGGCGATTTGGTTAGAATCGTTGGCTCGGTAGTGCCTACTCCGAATGCCCCGATGACTTGTTGGCTCCACGGGACTCTGCTAAGAGAATCAGTCCTGACCGGTCGCAAGGGATGCCTCCCCCCTCCCACGACTGCAATGACAGGTATCGAGGTCCGAGTCCCACGGCGTGAGCGAACGAACGGAGCCACTGTCTCCCCGCAAGCGATAGTCCTGTTGTCTGAGACATGCCCTCTATCTGCCGGGCAATAAAGCTTCACTTTAGATAGCCGGAGTCCTCTACCGCATGTGAGTACCCGAACCCGTGCGTGAGCCTTCGGATTCTTCTCGAGCTAGTGTAGTGCACATAGCACTTTCTCTAGCGAAGCTAGCCGGGGTCCTCTGCTATCCCGTACGTTAGCCAACAGTATTTATAGGTCTCTTCGATTTGGACTGCCTTTCCCCATGAGTTCAGGATTAGTTCAGCCAGTTCAGCCAGTTCAGCGCAGGCGCCGCCACTGCAAAACCGGTCCTGCACTTTTGTCGTCTGCTTCTGCACCTCCTCCGTGGGAAGTGCAGGGAAAGCCGTGAACTCATCCTGCACTTTCTGCGCCGTCGATCAATCGAAGAGAAAACTGCAGGCGCCGCGCACTGCACTCGGAAATCGAAGAGGCGAATGCTGCACTACCTCAATAAGTGCAGCGAGCGCCGCCTAATCGAAGACACCTAATTTATCACTCGACGCTTTGGCAAGGCACGTGTACGAGTGGGAAAACCTGTATTTTCATTGTTTACTGCACCATTCTTACTGCTCTACAATGAATATGCATTACATTTAGGCGCAAATAGCTCATTCGGCAAGCTGATAAGCCCTGCCTAATTTGCGTTTGCTCTTGCTGACCTCAGCCAATCGCATAGGTTCTGTTGTGGCAAATGAGCAAGTGGGTCGCATGGCCATTCCCTTTTTTGCTAATTATATAGCTTATTTGAGAGAGGTGTGCGTTAAAGGGACACTGAAGTGATATGTAAACATTGCGGGATTACTTGCGCAAATTGTAGTCCGGAGTCCCCAGGCCATGTTTCGACCACCCTGGGTGCGTTTACGCGATTTTATTAAGTAGAAAAATTAATTCGAAAATGCTGTCCTCCTCTCTTTACGCTCGCCCATTTTCTGCGGCGTTTTCGTGTGACGTCAGGAGGGGATAAGCTGGCAATCGGCTGCGCTACTGCACGGCTCCCCGGCCTTCAGACAGAGTCAGTCGGCCCAGCGTTTCGTCCGCCGGCCGCCGACGGGTCGTCGCAATTCGTTCGCTCAGTTGAAACGAAGCCAGGACACGTTAGTGAATGGTAGAATTTGCCTTTCTTTACTTTGTTAGTTTGTACACTGTATCTAGCTCCAAGTCAAGGTCGCTTCACACAAGCGCTGCACAAGCGCACATGCGACGCTTCGCTGACTGGTATGCCAGTAGGAAAATATAAGGCCTCTTGAAGGCGGGAGAAGAGTCAGCGAAGTCAATATAGGTACTAAGGAAATAAAATCAATTTATACTTTTACCGTACAGAGTAAAACTAGGGTGCGGGAAGCACTTTTTTGCGCTGGGCGAACAAGCACAGCGGTCAGCAGCACGACTACGCATCTGCGAACGCTTTTCCGTCTACGAAATGCAATTGCTAGACTTGAGCTATTGTGGAAACTCGGGCGACGCTTACTGCACGAGCGCAATACAACAAATAGTCACCTAAGCTGCTTGAAATGCCGAAACTAAATAAAAGTGTAAAAAGGTTGTACAATATATACCCTATATTACCAATGCCAGCGGAGCCCGCTCCGTGGCCGAGCGGTCTGGGTTGCTAGGTATGCCACCGCAAGTATTTTGCAAGTCACGAGTTCGAATCCCCGCGGGTACGTGCTTTTTTTTTGTAAGTTAACTTTTTCGTTTTCCGCCGATGTTTTCTATATTGAGTTCACCTTTTTTTGGGCCGCAACGTTCATGGCTCCACGAACTAGTTCACAAAACGCGCGCAGGCTGGCACTGGCGCGCTAGCGAGTTCTCGTTGGCGTGCTGTTGCCATAAGCACCGACTGCTTGCAGGCAGTGGGCACAGGCCAGAATGAACAGACCCTTGGCCTGGTGCGAACACGCTTTTTACGGCACAGGCATAAGGGATGCAAGCTCCAAATATGGGGGAAAAGCGCATGACATTTGGGCGTCTGCGGGTACGCGGAGGCCGTTCATGCACTGCGTAGGTTTCGGCTAGTGAATGCTACGATTCCAATCCGTCCTAGGAGGCTTATCTTTATGCATTTTTACAGCTGACAACATGGCAGAAGCGCGGTACGATGATTACTGAGTTATTGAGAATGCCCATCCAACAACGCCAACGGTTGTGTTTTACAGAACCGAAACCGAATCCGAAACTTGTTTGGTTGCTCACCTTGGGCATCGTCCAATCACGGTGCCCGCTCCTCCTAACGTCACAGCTTTAGTTGGTGCGGCCGCCGCAAACCGCGCATGGTAGTTTTTCTTCTTTCGCGCTTTGTAAAATAATTACCGATTTGTCAACCGAATAAATGATGAAAAGTGTGCTAATTTGAGCCAGTCTACGCAGTGCAAGCAAAAACGGGAGCTTGACAAATTCACTTCAGTGTCCCTTTAAAAGTGGTGCCGGTATGATTGAAATGAGGCAACCTTCAAAATGAAGCAAGGTTGTGTTGGGCCATGCAGACAAAGTAAAAGTTTGTTCGACAGATTTGATGTTTTGTTGTGCCCGCAGCACTTGCCTGGCAGCAAGCGATGCTTTGTTCACTGAGAAATGGATCAATCGAAGCTAAAATTCTGATTCTCACACCAAATTGTGCGTTTCCTGAAGTATGCGTTGACGTAACAAGGACAGGCCTTCAAGCGAAAATTAGTGCGCCGTTCACTCTGCAGCGGAGTGCCAAACATTTTTTTATTGTCTGTCCTCCTAGATGGCGCCCCCATTCTGCGCAGGACCGCTGTGCGCCTTTGCTGTTTTTTTTTTCAGCTAGCTGCTGCCAGAGCAAAAACACCCATGTCTGATAAGGCCACTGAACGGTCAGGTTCGATTAACAAGATCATTACAACAGATGAAATACTACTGAACGCTTGTATTTATAGGTCTCATCGATTTGTACTGCACTTTCTGCACAAGCTCAGAATTCGTTAAGCCAGTTCAGAGCAGGCGCCGCCACTGCAGAACTGGTCCTGCACTTTTGTCGTCTGCTTCTGCACCTCCTCCCTGGGAAGTGCAGGGAAAGCCGTGAACTGGTCCTGCACTCCCAAAATCGTCGGTAAATCGCAGAGAAAACTACAGGCACCGTGCACTGAACTCTAAAATCGAAGAGGCGACTGCTGCACTACCTGAATGAGTGCAGCTAGCGCAGCCAAATCGTGACGGCATGGTAAGGTACGTGTACCAGTAGGAAAAGCTGCAGTGAGCCGATCATAGGCCAGGCGATCAACCGAGCCCTGCTCCAGTCGACACTGGTGCCGATCTCATCAGACAAAGACCCTCTTTCACCGCGTGCACAAAGTGATTGCATAAACATCCTCCAAGTCAGGGTGGCATTGCCTCATAGCCAAGGCTGCATATTCTCCACGTAAACCTCGAATGTGACTTTGAACGAGTGTGTCAGGGGTCGACGAAGGCACTCCAACATACCGATGCTTCCAGCGCCGCAGTGATGGCCGGCCTGTGGCCCCCTCCTCCGCTCACCAGGCCGTGATGGTCCTCAGAGTTGTCCAAGGGGATTACTTCCTCCTCGAGCACCCCATCTGCGGGCCGCTCCGTGCGGGACAACACGCCGAACCCGGCCTCGCTGAGGGGGTAACCGCCACTGCCAGCGCTCTCCGCAGCCCCATCCCGATGTCCCGGGCAGGATGGTGTCCTGGGCAGCCTAGGCGCCCCTTGGGACGGACCAGCACTCTGCACAGAGTTCCCAAGGAAGCACAAGCACTGTTGGAGGCAGACTAGTGGTCTGGGTGAGTTGGTCCATGCAGATATAATACAAATTTGTTCGAAAGATTTAATGTTTTGTAGTGCTCCCAGCCCTCGTCCGGCAGCAAGCGATGCTTTATTCTCTGAGAAATGGATCAATTTAAGGCTGGACGCCAGGATCAGATGGTGAAAAGTGGCCAAAAAATTGTTTTTGGGGAATCCACATTTTCGGATTGCTTGTTTTATATTCTATGCATTTGCAAAGTTTCCTCACCAGGAACCACCGTGAAGTGCCAACGCAAAATATTTATGCAATCTGAGGTGGAGAAATATTTCCGCAAAATGAGAAAAACACGGCAATTTTCGCCGCGCAGTATCTCCGGACATCGCCGGAACGACGTCACTGGGCGCCACCATCTTGGTCGCATTAGACCGGCCGAGTCTTCAACTTCCTCTTTACGGTCTCTGCTTTCATTGTCGCTCACTCAGACACGCACAAACGGCAGTAAAAGAGAGACGGTGAAACCAAGCAACCCATCTACTACTACTACTACTACTAAGTGGTTCGAGTGAAAAGGAAAAGAGATGCACTGGGGATATTATTGAGCCCAGCTGGGGGCTCACCTGCATACAACCCAGTGCGGGGGGGAGGGGGAGGAGGGTATATAAAGATTAGAGAGGAGAAAGGGAGTGATAAAGGGATACCCATCCATACTAAGACGCGATTGGCTATTCCGCCGCGTTCGCTGAAATGGCTCTACTATAGTGCCTAGAATATACTGGCTAGTGTCTCGAGCGGAGCGCTTCGCTATGGGAGAGCGTGGCGCCGTTTGCAATGTAAGCCCACCGCTCCCGCAGCTCCTAGGATTTTAGCCACTGGAGAACAGCCCCTCCCACGGCGGCTCGGAACAGCAAACCACGGGGGCCTTGGTGACGGTGGCCAAGAAACGCCTGAGCGAGTGGTGGACCATAGTGCGCCGGTAATTGAACTGAACCTGCAGCAACCGCTCCGCAAAGGCAGCCTGAACTCAACGACAGTGTGTGTGCGCGTGAATCATAGTGCGTGATGGACCGTCACCGTACGCACCGGCTCCCCGGAGAACGAAACTGAGCTCTCCGAAATTGTCATTTCGTGTGGTTTTGTGTGCTGTTTTTTTTAGGTTTGTGTGTGAACAGTTTATACGGTCTGGGCACCAATGTTGGAGCCCGCCCGATACAAAGGGTACGACCACAGATCATCATCATCATCATCATCATCATGCTGCTTTAGCAGACGATGCAGTTTTTTCGCTTCGGAAGGCGGAAAGGTGGCCTTGTGCGTGCGTGATTAAAGAGCTTGTGGACGTATTTTTTCTTCGCCGAGAGGCACTGTTTATTGTTCTGCGTGGGTGCTTGGACATGCAAGCCATTCCGTCAGCCCCTCCCAGCCGTTCTGGGCTGATATTGCACTGGTTCGGCGGGCATGCGCGAGTATCCGTGCCACGCCAAATCGCGGGCTGTGTTCCGGGTTGTTGTTTTCCTGTCGCTGTCACTAAAACCGCTTTGTTTAACTGTAAACCAAGCGGACAATGCCAAAGTGATGGTGCAAATCGACAACATGCGAATTGCGCCGCTGTGTAAAAGCGGTATACCGCCCAAACAAGGGACATGTTTACCAATTCCGCGGATGATACGCGGCTTGCGTAATAGGAACGAAGCATCAGAAGAAAATACAGAAGGGTAACGGAGGCTGCAGTTGTTTGCGAAAAGTTTGTTCAGAGCAGTTGTACCGAGCAAATGCTTATATATGTTCACGTGCATGTTCTATGCACTATAGCGCTGCTTATACGGAGCGTGCCAGCTGCATATATTAAACAGCTGCCTGATACTGCCGGATACCCACCGGTTTTTTTAAAGGGTACAAGCGTCCCCGTACCGTAGCTTGTCTCGACGGTGGAATAAACGCTTGGAGCTTGACCACAAGCAGCCGTAGGAGGCGATGTGGGAGGTCCCTTGAACCCCTTCGCGCGGGGTAAGGAATCGCTGGGCACCCACCAGTCAAAAGGGTACAAGCGCCCCCTGTACCAACCTGGCAGGGGATAAAGGGCTTTGGACCCGCTCTACCACTGCGGCATACGTGGGAGGCTGCTGCTCCGCGACTTCACTCGCTGACCACCCACCAGTTTGAAAGTGGGAACAGGCGCCTACCTCGGGGGTTCCTGGAAACCGTAATACCACGCCGTACCGTATCATTTGGTTACAAGAAAGTGGTAGGTACTTCTGTACCGCTGGGCACCAACCAGTATAAAAATTGGTACAAGCACCCCCTGAACAGGGGATCCAGTGCTTGGGAAGTTACCCGACTTTGTCGGGAAAATGCCCCAGTGGAAGGGGTCGTAACTTTTAGCACCGACGACGATGGTCGAGTGGTAAAACACTCGTGTCTTAAGCGGGAGGCACCAGGTTCGAATCCTGGGCCGCCGGATACCCACCGGTTTCTTTAAAGGGTACAAGCGTCCCCGTACCGTAACTTGTCTCGATGGTGGAACAAACGCTTGGAGCTTGACCACAAGCAGCCATGGGGTGCCATGTGGTAGGTCACTCGAACCCCTTCGGGCGGGGTCTGGGATCTCTGGGCACCCACCAGTTCAAAGGGTACAAGCGCCCCCTGTCTCGGCGGGGGATAAAGGGCTTGGACACGCATTACCACTGCGGCAGACGTGGTAGGTTCCTCTGGAGCCGCTGGTCACCCGCCAGAATGTAAATGGAGACAGGCGCCCCCCGTACGGGGGATCCAGTGTACTGTAAACCGTTCCACCACGTCAGTTTGTACCATGGGGTACGAGAATGTGGGACCGCTACTTCGGTACCGCTGGGCACCAACCAGTGAAAAATTGGTACAGGCACCCCCTGCACAGGGGATCTCGTGCTTGGGAAGTTACCCGACTTTGTCGGGAAATGCCCTGGTGGAAGGGGTCGTAACTTTTTCTGAGTTGTGCGTTTTCGTGTTGTAGCTGTTGCATGTGAGGGTCATCAATCGGTGTTGGCATTTCGAGTTGCTTTTTTTTAGTTTTGCGTTTTCCCGTTGTAGCTGGTACGTGCGAGGGTCGTCAAGGCAAAGAAATAGCCACCAAACACCTGATACTCACTTTTCACCGCTGCACACTGCCCGAGCATGTCAACGCAGGTTTCATTCGTTCTTCTGTCTGGCCGTACATCCGAACCCGCGGGGCTGTGTCAAGTGCCAGCCGTTCGGGCATGGTACCAACTCCTGTCCCGGCAGAACAACATGTGCCAAATGCGCCCATCATGATCATCTCAGCAGCAGAAGGAGCTGTTTATTGATTCCGCTTGTGCCAACTTCAGCTCCAGATTATGGCAAGCGTCAAGAAGCAGCGAAATGAAAGCACGCGCATTTTGTTCCGCTGTGCACTAGCGAGTACCGTTCCAACAGGGAAAATGTGTCGCTCTTTAAAGCACCGACTAAACTCGCCGCGGTGGCTCAGTGGCTAAGACGTTGCGCTGCTGAGCACAAGTTCGCGGGTTCGATTCCCGGCCGCGGCAGCTGCTTTTCGATGGAGGCGAAAAGCAAAAACGCCCTGGTGTACGAGATTTCGACGCACGTTAAAGATCCCCAGGTGGTCAAAATTAATCCGTAGCCCTCATCTACTACGGCGCGCCTCATCGCCTGCGTTACGTCGGCGCGTTAAACCCTACAATAAATATTCGAAGCACCGACTGACCCTTCACGGTTGTCAGAGTGGGAGAAGCGGATCAAGAGAGCGGACAGGAAGCTGACGCCAATTGCGGTGAAACTGCGCGCCCGCCGCTCCTCCAGCCCGGCCGTGTCCCGGCGCCCGCCTCGAGCCCGCCCTCGGTGCAGTGGTGCAGTTCACACGCGGTCCATTTTGCATATGCTTTCCTCGGTTTCGCGGTCGACTCGGTTGCCGTTGAGTGGTTTCATCATGCCTTGCGACTCTGTGCAGTGACGTTATTGTTATCACGACTGTCATTATTGTTATCATGTGCCAGCTTACGAGAAATTCGCAGCTCGAAAGACGCATCGAAAACGTGCCCGCGGTATCCCCGTCGTTTGTCCTTGATTGGGAAACGCAGTGTATGCGTCCACAATCGTGGTTCATAAAGTGAACTTTTGGACTCATTGCGATGTTATAAAATGCTGAGTTATTGCTGTTTCACAGCGCGCTTGCGAGCTTTTGGGAATGTAACTGTCACGTTGCGGCACGCGAGGCACAAGTTGCAGTGTGCGCTGCATTGCGGCAACGTGTTCAGGCGGCGCCCGATTATGGGACTGGTTGGTATTGCACACGAGTAATAAAAATTGATGTGTGCGAAGTGAAATTTAATTCCAAACGAGAGGTGGCTATACACAGCAACGTTACCTAAATTACGATCGTGGTGAAATATGACGAGAGGGGGGTGCAATGATCCACCACGTCGCAGTGAGCAACTTTTGACGTGGCTCTACACTCATTCGTACAGCGCAGTCTGGGATTAAAAATATTATTTTCGGCGTTTCGATCATTCAAAAATACATGTTGAGGTTGCAGCAATTGGCAATTGATAATCTTGATGGAACATTACGTTGTCCATTTGGATAATGCAGTAAGAATAAGTTTTGCTTGAACTAGAAGAACGAGGTATGCTAATAATAATTAATGTTGCAATTGTGTAAGAAAGTATATACTCTGCTTTCAAAAAGCTCATTTTATGCTTGTGATGCGCTAATATAACCTTTCAACACTGAACAGCCCCATGAACTAAGCTGTAGCTTCAGCAAGGGTATGACACCCAGCAATCAGTTGAAAGTCAATTGGCATACAATACTATTATAGCAATAACACATAACAATGTCAAAGAAAAACCACGCCTCCCTCTTCACTTTAGGGACGGCTATGCAGTACGCATCCATCAAGTAAAGTATAGGCACCTTAGTAGTGTATATTAAACATCGTGGTACACTCAGCGTAAAACAGGCCCTTCTGCCATCTTAAGGACTGCATATAAAAACCTCCAATGAGCCAGGAAGGCATCCCAGATGCACCACATCAAAGGCCAAAGGTCTTTGAGGTCCTCCCCAAGCAAGGAAAGCAAGGACTATGCTTTGAAAGTCGTGAAGTCATTGTAAACTTTGAGTGCCGTTTTCTCATAAGTGTATTACACAAGTTCATCGTTGCTCGTGGAAAGGATAGCGTGGCAACAACTGGGCGTATTTTGACCCTGTCTGTTTTATTTCAATCCTTGAAGAGTACTGCACGGCAAGACAGTCTCAGATTTTCATTTTAGGGCCTAGTTGTTTTTTAATGTGGAATTTACGGCTCGGTCGATTGTGTCCTACAGGGTACACGTAAAAATATGGTTTTCTGTAAAACAAAATGAAGGGTGTAAAAGAATTTTTAAGACTGTCTTGCCCTGTATTGTTCTTTCAGCTGCAGTTACAGAGTATTAAGAATTTCCAGCCATGTGTCAATACCTCGCTAGGCTTTCCACAAGCAGGCAACATGTAAGCACCTGTAACACAGGAACTACTGAATGTATCATTATGAAATTTTAAATTTCGCCATTTGGAGTGTTTTCCAATGTGCGTGCCAAATTTGATCAATCTCCGCCAAAAAAAACAAAAAATTCACACCGATCCCCACGTCTCCCTTAAAATCAAAATTTTGATTCTCACACCAAATTGTGCATTTCGTGAAGTCTGCAATGACGTAACCAGGACAGACCTTCACGCGAGCATTAGTGCGCCGTTTACTCGGCAGAGGAGTGCCAAACATTTCTTTTTTTATTGCCTGTCCCCCTAGATGGCGCCACCATTCTGCGCAGGACGGCTGTCTGCCTTTGCTCTGTTTTTTCAGATAGGTGCTGCCAGAGCAAACACAACCATGTCTCATAAGGCCACTGAATGGCCAGGTTATTTATGAACAGCCAGGGTAATTATGCCCTCACCCCCTTAAACTTATAACGAGGTCTTACCCTGGTAGCGCCTTTCTACGGCGAAAAGGCAGTGGAAGTCAATGAGCACATCAATGATGTGTCTCAGATACTGATGGTAACAGTGTGAAGTTCCTACAGGTGGTGAAGATGCAGGAGTACAGGGCCATTTGCCTAACACATCAAGATGGTTGTGATAACAGATGACAAAGGCAGCGGTACAGGTGAAAACGCAATGTGGAACTTATACGCATGCTTTCTGAGGAGGCAAAATCCACAAGGGTTTCCCAACACACAAGGGAACTCCCGGTGCACTTCTCTCGGCGGGGACCTCAGAATACACGTGGTACAAGATGAGCTTCAAAGATACGGTTTCCTCATCACACAACGAAAGGCAATTGGTCACAAACGTTGGTTCTTCCATTAAAAACAATGGTGAATACGATGTAATTTTTGCAGGAGTACCTTTTCGCATTGCCTCAGGACACCCACTCAAGCAGGACAGGCAGAACAGAAGGCTGCTCTGAGCATTTGTCTTTTATGAATAACCGGGCAGCATGGTTTTTTTTCTGAGTCTGTTCAGCCTCTCAATCTGCTTATGCCCTTTTTGCATGAATGAGGCGCATGCACTGTACTGTGATCACCCGCAGAAGTGGCTTCACAAAATAACAAAACAGACACACTTATTTAAGAAGGCAGATTGGTCTTTGCGGCCGAAAAACGTCCGTTTTCTGAAAAATGGCATTTTCGGACATCACGGCTATTTTTACTATCAGTCTGCAAATTTCCGCATCAAAAGGCCCCATATTTCATTATAAATAACATTTTAAAGTTCACTCTACAGCTCAGTTCGTGTAGAATTCGATGGTGAAACGGCACACTAGCATTCCGCCCTCCGATATTTCGGCAACCAGAGCAGGTACAACTGTAATTTTTAGCTTCTGATACCAAAATGTGTGGGCAATACAATGTCGGAACAATTTTTTTAAATGGAGGCTTTGAAAAATTACAGGGTGTCTAGCAAATTGCCTAATTCAATTTCCCTGACTTTTCCAGGTTTTCCATGACCATTTTAGTTGAAATTCCCTGACCAATACAACACGCGCCATTTTGTGGAAACAGTCTTTTCTCTATGCATATAAAAAGCGTAGAGAAAAGACATTCTATTATACGGAAAAACACATTATACGGAAAAACCGAAAATATTCGCAATCACAATTAAATATCTCAAAAATATTATATTTGCAAAAAATTTAATTGCAGATTTGAAATTAGCTCAGAAAACTCCATATTCCTGTGCAGTTAGATTAAAATTGTTTATTAAATAAAAAAATAGCTGCAAGAAAAGTCTGCCCCCTTAAAGGGCCCATGAAGACAAAATACAAATTCCTTTTATTCGAAAGATTCCCTGTTCTATTGTGCCCCCAGTGCTTCTCCGAAAGAAAACGATGCTTTATTCACTGCGAAATCAATCAATTGAAGCTAAAATATCGATTATCGCGCGAAATCGTGTGTTCGAACGACGTTTGCAATGGCATCATAAGAACAAGTCTTTCAGCTAAACTTGGTGTGGAGCAGAGGGATGTTTACTGTTAGTGAACCCAGATGGCACCCAGGTGGCAAGCTGTTTTCTGCTTTCCGGTTGTTTGTAACCGTATTTATTCCTGGCTTGTTCTTGTTCATGGAGAAAATGATCGTTTCATGAAACATAGCGCTCGCTCGACAAATTTAGTCACGTAAGACACCGTCGCTTGCATAAATTGGCCAGTGCCGTCTGAGACAACCCCAAATCCCCACATAGCTGTGCATCTCAACCAATCATAGTGCCCGCAGTACCAACGGCAGAACACTTCGGTACTCCTATGTTTACGTGTGCTTTCATAACTTCCACTGTTTGTCCCACCATTGTTACTGCTATAAAAAGAATGGGCCCTAAATTTAAGTGCAAAAAGCTCATTTGGCAAGCTTTTAAGCCCTGCCTAAGTTGCGTTTGCTTTTGCTGGCCTCCGCCAATCGCAGAGCTGGCTGGTATGACATAATAGGATCTGTTGCGGGAAACGACCGAGTGGGTCGCGTGTTCATTTTCTTTTTTCCTAATTATACAGCTTATTTGAGCGAAGTTTACAATACAAGTGCTGTCAGCATGATTCTAACGAGGCAATCTTTTGAATGAACCAAACTTTCATTTTGTCTTCATGGCCCTCTTAAGTCAGGAGTTGACGGGATCGGCGCGCTGCTGTTTTCACGAACCGCTTGAAAACAGTCTCCCTTGTCAAGGCAGAGCCCCAGTGCGCATCTTTCCGTTGTGTTACAGCCACAAACAAGGGTCCTGTATACCTACGTCCTAAAGCAGCACGAAGGAAGGGGGCTTCATGCAACACCTATTAGTAGTTTTATTTGGACCTCTCTTCAAGACGATGAAAATGCGGGAGCCATGAGCAGCCCATGGCACATTGGAAGCAGACTTTGTGGCGTTTTTCGGTACATGGTTGTGTACAGGTACATGTCTTGCTTTGCTAACAAAAAAAACTTACACCATCTTCCCGTGGGGAACCCTGATGAGGATGCGAAGCATCGTGGCGGTTCCGTGTGGTTTCTTTGTGTTGCCGTTATGTTGAGTGATCTGGTTTTTACTAGCGCCAGAGGGAATTCTGCGCCCGGGTCCAAACCGGTGGCAAAGCCACGCAAGTGCTGTTGTGTTACGGAGAGTAGGCGGTGGTTCTCGAGGCGCCGAACCTCGTCAATCATGTCCTTGTCGGTGTTGTCTCTGTGGTAGAATGGGTAGTCTCCGTCAGCTTTGGTGAGGTAAAGGTTGTTGACATTGGTGCACCAGCTGAGAGCAATGTACACGCCCTCCTCTTCGCAGCTTTGTCTTCTCGTTCTTCTTCTCCTTCGGCGGTTCCCCTACGGGAAGATGACGACGGTGGTTGAACGCGAACCGATCTCGTGATGGATCCTTTGATTGGCCAATCCCTAGGGGCATCCACAATCAGCATCAGAGACGCTGCGAACGGGGCTGGTTGAGCTGCAAGGCACGTGGCGCTTCCGCCACAGCTTTCCCACAGGAAATTCAGCATCCCCCTCTAAAGTTTTCAGTTCGTCGTTTCCGTTGACGTTCAGCTTCCCGTGCCTTCGTTGTATCAGTAGCTTCTTGACGTACTTTGACTGAGTCAAGGACATAAGGCGAGTTCGTAGCACTTGCTCCTGTCCCGGATTTGTAGCGTAGTGGGAAGAGAACCGCGTACCCCCCGTTGCGGCCAGAGAGTCGTGGGATCGAAACCGGGCGCCGCTAACTATTTCTTTTTTTATAGTGTATTATCGCCTTGCTGTGGGTGTAAGGAGGACAGTTGCGCATGCGCAGTGAGCGTGTGGACGGCGCCGCCATCAACGACGCAGGACAAGGCAAACCTAACAAATGCTCCGCATTTAAAAATTAAAGCCGATCCACCCAATGTGAAAGCTGTCGGAAGTGCAGTGCAGTGATTCGCCATAATGGTCTGTAGCGCCGTTATCCGCTCACTGCTACCACCCAATGCAATTCGAATTTCCCTCCTTCACTGTGCTGGCGCGCCCTCTGCCTGAAACAGCGTCAGCGGGAGTTCCCTCCATTTTATGCTTGCTTCTCCGTCTGCACGTGCAAGCGTTGCACCACCACTTTTTTTCGCTTACTGTTGTAAAAACCAACGCAACGAGCATTCTTAACTAAATGAACGCAGGCGCTGCCAGTTAATTACGTATATTTTGCCTCAAATGTACCTGCAGTTTCCTTTGCGCTAAACAACGGGGAGACGTATGACAAGCGCCAGCGGTTCACGAGTTTCAAACGCTTGCGACTGTATAAACCGCTTCGCT
This sequence comes from Haemaphysalis longicornis, assembly GCF_048455015.1. Taxonomy (NCBI): domain Eukaryota; kingdom Metazoa; phylum Arthropoda; class Arachnida; order Ixodida; family Ixodidae; genus Haemaphysalis; species Haemaphysalis longicornis. The sequence goes on along the minus strand of NW_027526225.1, from coordinate 96,507,484 downwards.
TTCGAAGCCTGTGGGTTGCGCTGCAGGAACAGAATGCCATGTGGGTGTCTCTACTTGGGTCCAGTGAGCGAGCTACGACGACAAGGCGAGCCCCTAAAGTGCTCTCCACTTAAAATTCTCTAGGCAAATTTCTTAGTGACGGGATCCAGTGGCTGATGACGATCCTGAACGGGCATGGGGAGAAGCTGAAGTTGGATGCCATTGTATGCGATCATGGCCCCCACATAACCACATCAACGACTGCCAACACTTACTTGTGCAGCAGCCACTGATGTTCCATCCACTTCTGCATTGTGCACAGCCCTGGACTCTTCCAGCATTTCCTTTTCGATGAGCACGTCGTTCGGCCTCGTCAGGTGTGAAACCCTTGGACTGCCGGCCTGCCACCTGCTCTCTTCCGGTTCCAAACGTTCTTGCTTCGGAGAACGGAACTGCCCTGGTTTCTGCGCTCCCACTTCCTCTCCGGAACATGGGGACTCTCTCTTTTGACTCCTCGAGCCCTGCACCATAAATTCACTCATTTCACAGACAGAACTAGGTGCGAACAAGATTGCATACGTTGGCAGGAAACAGTAAAAGGGCCCTTCTGACAACAAATTCCACAAAAATTTGGACTGATGACACAAGTTGTCTGCCAATAAACCCAAATGTTGATATCAGTACACTGATCCTGGCAAGCTAATGAACAGTAAAGAAAAAATTATCTTTAAACCTGTCCATACACACTATTAAAACAGCTCTTAAAACAGCTTCTTTTAATTTTGAAGTAAACTCTGTGAAACTTGCCAGTCTTGGTGCTTTTTTTCTAGTGATTGCAAATATGCCATTATTTTTTGTTTGAGTCAGTCAGTTAGTTCCCAAGATAATAGACATAATTAGCCATTTCTGAGGAACAATGGACAAACTAGTGCTGGTCATAAAACTAACCTTTATATTTTCCAATACTATCAGCCCTGGTGAACACAAAAAGATAATCGGTTTTTGGTACACCACTTGAAACAAATTTTACAGCTCATTAAACATTGGTGTTTGAAATAGGCATTCAAAATGGTTCCTTGCCACTGGTGCCACCCAAGATGAGCTATGAAATTAGTTCCAAGAGGTGAATCAAAAAACCGGTTCTCTTTTTGCGTTCACCAGGGTTCACAGTATTGTGAAGTATAAAGACTAAATTCTTACGGCTAACACTGTTTTGTGTATTGTTCCTCCAAAATGACTAATTATCTCTGAATATCTTGGCAACTGACTGACTGAAAAAAAACCTTGCCATATTTGAAGTCAATGGGGAAAAAGAAGGAAGATTGACAAGTTTCACAGAGTTTGCTTAAAAATTAAAAGAAGCTGTATTAAGAGTTAGGTAACTCTTGTTTAAGCAAGCACACAAGAACATAACACAGAGCTGGCACTTGCTTCTACAGCTCGAAGAGCATGGCTTTTGGTGGAGCGAAGTTTAACAAACTCCAGGTCGCTTGGTCAGGGCTGTGCTGTTGTCACCAATGACTTTGTGGCCGAAATAAACGGAACTACACAATCCACTCCTCTGAAAGGGTTTAGTTACTCGAACTCAGGAAAATCTCACGAAGCTAACGTAAACTGCAGTAACAGCAAACAGGGTTGGTATTTTCCTAGACTAATGCACTCCGAAATTTATTGGACTATGTCACCCAATCCGCTCCTCTGGTTCAAATGCACGTGAGATTAATGCTTCCACTAATGCACACAAAAGAGGAGCAATACTACTACCTGCTCGCAAGCGTGAGCAGGAAGTTCTAATACACAAGATCATTACAATAGATGAAATACTACTGAACGCTTGTATTGATAGGTCTCATCGATTTGGACTGCACTTTCTGCACAAGTTCAGAATTCGTTAAGCCAGTTCAGAGCAGGCGCCGCCACTGCAGAACTGGTCCTGCACTTTTGTCGTCTGCTTCTGCACCTCCTCCCTGGGAAGTGCACGGAAAGCAGTAAACTGGTCCTGCAACCCCAAAATCGTCGGTAAATCGCAGAGAAAACTACAGGCACCGTGCACTGAACTCGAAAATCGAAAAGGCGAGTGCTGCACTACCTGAATGAGTGCAGCTCGCGCAGCCAAATCGTGACGGCATGGTAAGGTACGTGTACCAGTAGGAAAAGCTGCAGTGAGCCGATCATGGGCCAGGCGATCAACCGAGCCCTTTCCATTCGACACTGGTGCCAATCTGATCAGACAAAGACCCTCTTTCACCGCGTGCACAAAGTGATTGCATAAACATCCCCCAAGTCAGGGTGGCATTGCCTCATAGCCAAGGCTGCAGATTCTCCACGTTAAACCTCAATCATGAGTTGTGAACGAGTGTGTCAGGGGTCGACGAAGGCACTGCAACATACCGATGCTTCCAGCGCCGCAGTGGTGGCCGGCCTGTGGCCCTCTCCTCCGCTCACCAGGCCGTGATGGTCCTCAGAGTCGTCCAAGATGATTACTTCTTTCTCCTCGAGCACACCATCTGAGGGCCGCTCCATGCGGGACAACACGCCGCACCCGCCCTCGCTGAGGGGGGAACCGCCACTGCCAGCGATCTCCGCAGCCCCATCCCGATGTCCCGGGCAGGATGGTGTCACGGGCAGCCTAGGCGCCTCTTTGGACGGACCAGCACTCTGCACAGAGTTCCCAAGGAAGCACAAGCACTGTTGGAGGCAGACTAGTGGTCTGGGTGAGTTGGTCCATGCAGATATAATACAAATTTGTTCGAAAGATTTAATGTTTTGTAGTGCTCCCAGCCCTCGTCCGGCAGCAAGCGATGCTTTATTCTCTGAGAAATGGATCAATTTAGGCTCTACCAAATGACTCTACCAAAAGGCTCTACCAAACGGCTCTACCAATTGGATGTCGCCATGGCAACAACAAGATGGCCGCCGGGCGGTTCGGCTGGTGTGCAGTTCACACGCGGTCCATTTTGCATACGCTTTCCTCGGTTTCGCGGTCGACTCGGTTGCCGTTGAGTGGTTTCACCATGCCTTGCGACTCTGTACAGTGACGTTATTGTTATCACGACTATCATTATTGTTATCATGTGCCAGGCTACGAGAAATTCGCAGCTCGAAAGACGCATCGAAAACGTGCCCGCGGTATCGCCGTCGTTTGTCCTTGATTGGGAAACGCAGTGTATGCGTCCACAATCGTGGTTCATAAAGTGAACTTTTGGACTCATTGCGATGTTATAAAATGCTGAGTTATTGCTGTTTCACAGCGAGCTTGCGAGCATTTGCGAATGGAACTGTCTCGTTGCGGCACGCGCGGCGCAAGTTGTAGTGTGCGCTGCATCGCGGCAACGTGTTCAGGCGGCGCCCGATTATGGGACTGGTTGGTATTACACACGAGTAATAAAAATTGATCTGTGAGAAGTGAAATTTAATTCCAAACGAAAGGTTGCTATACATAGCAACGTTACTTAAATTACGATCGTGGTGAAATATGACGGGAGGGCTGATGGGGTGCAATGATCCACCACGTCGCATTGAGCAACTTTTGCCGTGGCTCTATACTCATTCGTACAGCGCAGTCTGGGATTACAAAATATTATTTTCGGCGTTTCAATAATTAAAAAATACATGTTGAGGTTGCAGCATTTGGCAATTGATAATCTTGATGGCACATTACGTTGTCCATTTGGGTAATGCAGTAAGAATAAGTTTTGCTTGAACTAGAAGATCGAGGTATGCTAATAATAATTAATGTTGCAATTGTGTAAGAAAGCATATACTTTGCTTTCAAATAGCTCATTTTATGCTTGTGATGCGCTAATATAACCTTTCAACACTGAACAGCCCCATGTACTAAGCTGTAGCTTCAGCAAGGTTATGACACCCAGAAATCAGTTGAAAGTCTATTGGCATGCAATACTATTGTAACAATAACACATAACAATATCAAGAAAAACCAAGCCTCGCTCTTCACTTTGGGAACAGTTATGCATCATGCATCCATCAAGTAAAGTATAGGCACCCTAGTAGTGTATAGTAAACTCTGTGGTACACTCAGCGTAAAACAGGCCCTTCTGCAATCTCAAGGACTGCATATAAAAACCTCCAATGAGCCAGGAAGGCATCCCAGATGCACCAAATCAAAGGGCAAAGGTCTTTTAGGTTCTCCCCAAGCAAGGACAGCAAGGACTATGCTTTGAAAGTGGTGAAGTCATTGTAAACTTTGAGTGCCGTTTTCTCATAAATGTATTAGACAAGTTCATCGTTGCTCGTGGAAAGGATAGCATGGCAACAACTGGGCGTATTTTGACCCTGTCTGTTTTATTTTAATTCTTGAAGAGTACTGCACGGCAAGACAGTCTCAGATTTTCATTTTAGGGCCTAGTTGTTTTTTAATGTGGAATTTACGACTCGGTCGATTGTGTCCTACAGGGTACACGTAAAAATATGGTTTTCTGTAAAACAAAATGAAGGGTGTAAAAGAATTTTTAAGACTGTCTTGCCCTCTATTGTTCTTTCAGCTGCCGTTAAAGAGTATTAAGAATTTCCAGCCATGTGTCAATACCTCGCTAGGCTTTCCACAAGCAGACAATATGTAAGCACCTGTAACACAGGACCTATTCAATGTATCATTATGAAATTTTAAATTTCGCCATTTGGAGTGTTTTCCAATGTGCGTGCCAAATTTGATCAATCTCCGCCAAAAAACAAAAAATTCACACCAATCCCCTCGTCTCCCTTAAAATCAAAATTTTGATTCTCACGCCAAATTGTGCATTTTGTGAAGTCTGCAAGGACGTAACAAGGACAGACCTTCACGCGAGCATTAGTGCGCCGTTTAATCGGCAGAGGAGTGCCAAACATTTCTTTTTTTATTGTCTGTCCCCCTAGATGGCGCCACCATTCTGCGCAGGACGGCTGTCTGCCTTTGCTCTGTTTTTTCAGATAGGTGCTGCCAGAGCAAAAACAACCATGTCTCATAAGGCCACTGAACGGCCAGGTTATTTATGAACAGCCAGGGTAATTATGCCCTCACCCCCTTAAACTTATAACGAGGTCTTACCCTGGTAGCGCATTTAAACGGCGAAAAGGCAGTGGAAGTCAATGAGCACATCAATGATGTGTCTCAGATATTGATGGTACCAGTGTGAAGTGCCTACAGGTGGTGAAGATGCAGGAGTACAGGGCCATTTGCCTAAAACATCAAGATGGTTGTGATAACAGATGACAAAGGCAGCGGTACAGGTGAAAACGCAATGTGGAACTTATACGCATGCTTTCTGAGGAGGCAAAATCCCCAAGGGTTTCCCAACACACAAGGGAACTCCCGGTACACTTCTCTCGGTGGGGACCTGAGAATACACGTGGTACAAGTTGAGCTTCAAAGATACGGTTTCCTCATCACACAACGAAAGGCAATTGGTCACAAACGTTGGTTCTTCCATTAAAAACAATGGTGAATGCGATGTAATTTTTGCAGGAGTACCTTTTCGCATTGCCTCAGGACACCCACTAAAGCAGGACAGGCAGAACTGAAGGCTGCTCTGAGCATTTGTCTTTTATGAATAAACGGGCAGCATGGTTTTTTTTCTGAGTCTGTTCAGCCTCTCAATCTGCTTATGCCCTTTTTGCATGAATGAGGCGCATGCACTGTACTGTGATCACCCGCAGAAGTGGCTTCACAAAATAACAAAACAGACACACTTATTTAAGAAGGCAGATTGGTCTTTGCGGCCGAAAAACGTCCGTTTTCTGAAAAATGGCATTTTCGGACATCACGGCTATTTTTACTATCAGTCTGCAAATTTCCGCATCAAAAGGCCCCATATTTCATTATAAATAACATTTTAAAGTTCACTCTACAGCTCAGTTCGTGTAGAATTCGATGGTGAAACGGCACACTAGCATTCCGCCCTCCGATATTTCGGCAACCAGAGCAGGTACAACTGTAATTTTTAGCTTCTGATACCAAAATGTGTGGGCAATACAATGTCGGAACAATTTTTTTAAATGGAGGCTTTGAAAAATTACAGGGTGTCTAGCAAATTGCCTAATTCAATTTCCCTGACTTTTCCAGGTTTTCCATGACCATTTTAGTTGAAATTCCCTGACCAATACAACACGCGCCATTTTGTGGAAACAGTCTTTTCTCTATGCATATAAAAAGCGTAGAGAAAAGACATTCTATTATACGGAAAAACACATTTGTTGCAAGTGCCCTAATTCTCAAAATGCACTTTGATTAAATTCAGTTTCTTCAGTTTGAGGTTTGCTTGCCTTCAGTTACGGCTTCAGAGAGTTTATTTCATCTTGCGGGATAGAAACTTCAAGTTGCGCTTCAGCAAGCACCTTTTGCTTTTTTTCTTGATTGTCCTGGCTTGACATGACACGTGAACCGCATGGTGCGTTGCGCGTGCAGCTCCTCCCACTGCCGCGCGCGTCGCGCGCGGCAGTGGGAGGAGCTGGACGACTTACGCCAATGGGGAGCCGCGCGCCTCATGGCGGCAGTTTCGAAGCTCCAGATGCAGCCGGCTGGCTCCGCCAGATATGTTAAGGCTTACCACCCCGGCAGGTATTGCATGGGCCCTTTCAGTAGCGGCGCGGATGATGTTTTATTGTACCGTTTTCGCCCACATTATAAGCTCCTTTATCTCACAAGCAACTTCGTGCGTGCCTTGTGCGGCATTTTAGAGAGCGCTTAGAAGCGGTCGCTCGAGCTCCCGTCACCACTTCGCGGTCGAAGCCGCCGACATGTTGCCGCCGCCGGCAGCACCACGCGCAGCGTGCGGGTAGTTCCGCGGCAGCGTCAGCGCGCCTGTGACGTGCGCGGCGCGTTTTCGCGAGCAGAAAACACCCAATGCGATTCACTGGGTTCCCGCGTAAACCATGTTCCTTTTTGATTATGTAATTCTGGCTCCTGACGCCATAAGGAAGTTCTTTCAAGATTAGCCCCCAAAAAACGCTGCCTTTTAAAATTCGCTGGAAAAAAAAAACCGTTTTGCGTGCGATTTGGACCCCACCTACACGTCCCTCTGCCGCAAATGCACCCAGCAACCAAGCCAGGTGCGTGAACCGCACGGCGAGTTTCTGCACGCGATTCGTGCGCAGTATTTTCACGGCCGCGTCGACGATTTCGTGCCTGCGGTGGCTCATTTCCTGCACATGCAAGTGCGTTTGTGCCTTGAGTCGCATTTTAAAGAGCGGTTAGAAGCGGCCGTTGGAGCTACCGCACTACTCCGCGGCCAGTGCTGCCGCCATGTTGCCACCGCCTACCGCTCGGCACGCACCGTGCGGGTGGTTTCTGCGGCGGCGTCAGCGCGCCTCGGCCGTACGCGCCGCGTTTTCCCTTGCAGAAAAACCAGAAAACGTTTCATGCGGTTCACGCTTTCGTCGCGAGCGAACGTGTTGCGTTCGGTTTCCATTCGCGTTGCGTTCCACTGGTTTCCCCTATTCTAAAACTGTGTGGGCAGGCCCCAATGTGGTTTTCCCTGACTGGTACTACTTAATTAAAAAATTCCCTGAATATTCCCTGACTTTTCCCGGTGGCTAAAAATTCCCTGACTTTTCCTGGTTTTCCCGGCGCTAGACACCCTGAATTATTATTGTGTTCAATTTACACCACCTGTGAGCCAATTCTGGCACAGCGTGGAAGGAGTGAAGTTTAGTGTGTTGTTAAGACGACAAAAAAAAAAGCTAAATCAGAAAAATGATTTCAACATTGCATTCTTTAATCATTTGTCTGCCTAGCCAAGGGGTAATTGTCATTCTGTATGGTGGGGTTATGTTGTACTGTAGACCGAAAATAATCGCAATTACCATTAAATATCACCAAAAATAATCAATTTGCAAAAAATTTAATTGCCGATTTGAAATGAGCTAAAAAAACTCCATATTCCTCTGCAGTTAGATTAAAATTGGTTATTAAAAAAAAATAGCTGCAAGAAAAGTCTCCCCCTTAAAGGGCCCATGAAGACAAAATACAAGCTCCTTTTATTTGAAAGATTCCCTGTTCTATAGTGCCCCCAGTGCTTCTCCGAAAGCAAACGATGCTTTATTCACTGCAAAATTAATCAATTGAAGCTAAAATATCGATTACCGCGCCAAATCGTGTGTTCGAACGACGTTTGCAATGACATCATAAGAACAGGTCTTTCAGCTAAACTTGGTGTGGAGCGGAGGCATGTTTACTGTTAGTCAACCCAGATGGCACCCAGGTGGCAAGCCGTTTTCTGCCTTAAGGTTGTTTGTAACCGTATTTAATCCTGGCCTGTTCTTGTTCATGGAGAAAATTATCGTTTCATGAAACATAGTGCTCGCTCAACAAATTTGGTCACGTAAGACACCATCGCTTGCATAAATTGGCCAGTGCCGTCTGAGACAACCCCAAATCCCCACATAGCTGTGCATCTAAACCAACAATAGTGCCCGCAGTAGCAACGGAAGCACACATCGGTACTCCTATGTTTACGTATGCTTTCATAACTTCCACTGTTTGTCACACCATTCTTAGTGCTATAAAAAGAATGGGCCCTAAATTTAAGTGCAAATAGCTCATTTGGCAAGCTTTTAAGCCATGCCTAAGTTGCGTTTGCTTTTGCCGGCCTCCGCCAATCGCAGAGCTGGCTGGTATGACATAATAGGATCTCTTGCGGGAACCGAGCAAGTGGGTCGCGTGGCCATTTTCTTTTTTCCTAATTATACAGCTTATTTGAGCGAAGTTTACAATAAAAGTGGTGTCAGCATGATTTTAACGAGGCAATCTTTTGAATGAATCAAACTTTCATTTTGTCTTCATGGCCCTCTTAAGTCAGGAGTTGACGGGATCGGCGCGCTGCTGTTTTCACGAACCGCTTGAAAACAGACTCCCTTGGCAAGGCAGCACAGCCCCAGTGCGCCTCTTTGCGTTGTGTTACAGCCACAAACAGGGGTAAGGTATACCTACGTCCTCCAGCAGCAGGAAGGAAGGGGGCTTCATGCAACACCTATGATTAGTTTTATTTGGACCTGTCTTCAAGACGACGAAAATGCGGGAGCCATGGGCAGCCCATGGCACATTGGAAGCAGACTTTGTGGCGTTTTTCGGTACATGGTTGTGTACAGGTACATGTCTTGCTTTGCTAACAAAAAAAAATTACACCATCTTCCCGTGGGGAACCCTGATGAGGATGTGTTGTGGCGGTTCCGTGTGGTTCCATTGCGTTGCCGTTATGTTGAGTGATCTGGATTTTACTAGCGCCAGAGGGAATTCCGCGTCCGGGTCCACGCCGGTGGCAAAGGCACGCAAGTGCTGTTGTGTTATGGTGAGTAGGCGATGGTTCTCGAGGCGCCGAAAATCGTCCATTATGTTCTTGTCGATGTTGTCTCTGAGGTAGAATCGGTAGTCTCCGTCAGCTTTGGTGAGGTAAAGGTTCTTGACATTGGTGCACCGGCTGAGAGCAATGTACACGCCCTCCTCTTCGCAGCTTTGTCTTCTTGTTCTTCTTCTTCTTCGGCGGTTCCCCTACGGGAAGATGACGACGGTGGTTGAACGCGAACCTATCTCGTGATGGATTCTTTGGTTGGTCAATCCCTAGGGGCATCTTGCCACAATCAGCATCGGAGGCGCTGCGGACGGGGCTGGTTGAGCTGCAAGGCGCGTGGCGCTTCCCGCCACAGCTTTCCCACGGGAAATTCAGCATCCCCCTCTAAAGTTTTCAGTTCGTCGTTTCCGTTGACGCTCAGCTTCGCGTGCCTTCGTTGTATCAGTAGCTTCTTGACGTAGTTTGACTGAGTCAAGGACATAAGGCGAGTTCGTAGCACTTGCTCCTGTCCCGGATTTGTAGCGTAGTGGGAAGAGCACCGCGTACCTCCCGTTGCGGCCAGAGAGTCGTGGGATCGAAACCGGGCGCCGCTAACTATTTCTCTTTTTATAGTGTATTATCGCCTTGCTGTGGGTGTAAGGAGGACAGTTGCGCATGCGCAGTGAGCGTGTGGACGGCGCCGCCATCAACGACGCAGGACAAGGCGAACCTAACAAATGCTCCGAATTAAAAAATTAAAGCCGATCCACCCAATGTGACAGCTGTCGGAAGTGCAGAGCAGTGATTCGCCATAATGGTCTGTAGCGCCGTTATCCGCTCACTGCTACCACCCAATGCAATTCAAATTTCCCTGCTTTACTGTGCTAGCGCGCCCTCTGCCTGAAACAGCGTCAGCGGGAGTTCCCTCCATTTTATGCTTGCTTCTCCGTCTGCACGTGCAAGCGTTGCACCGCCACTTTTTTTCGCTTACTGTTGTAAAAACCAACGCAACGAGCATTCTTAACTAAATGAACGCAGGCGCTGCCAGTTAATTACGTATATTTTGCCTCAAATGTACCTGCAGTTTCCTTTGCGCTAAACAACGGGGAGATGTATGACAAGCGCCAGCGGTTCACGAGTTTCAAACGCTTGCGACTGTATAAACCGCTTCGCTTTCGAAGCCTGTGGGTTGCGCTGCAGGAACAGAATGCCATGTGGGTGTCTCTACTTGGGTCCAGTGAGCGAGCTACGACGACAAGGCGAGCTCCTAAAGTGCTCTGCACTTAAACTTCTCTAGGCAAATTTCTTAGTGACGGGATCCAGTGGCTGATGACGATCCTGAACGGGCATGGGGAGAAGCTGAAGTTGGATGCCATAGTATGCGATCATGGCCCCCACCAAACCACATCAATGACTGCCAACACTTACTTGTGCAGCATCCACTGATGTTCCATCCACTTCTGCATTGTGCACAGCCCTGGACTCTTCCAGCATTTCCTTTTCGATGAGCACGTCGTTCGGCCTCGTCAGGTGTGAAACCCTTGGACTGCCGGCCTGCCACCTGCTCTCTTCCGGTTCCAAACGTTCTTGCTTCGGAGAACGGAACTGCCCTGGTTTCTGCGCTCCAACTTCCTCTCGGGAACATGGGGACTCTCTCTTTTGACTCCTCGAGCCCTGCACCATAAATTCACTCATTTCACAGACAGAACTAGGTGCGAACAAGATTGCATACGTTGGCAGGAAACAGTAAAAGGGCCCTTCTGACAACAAATTCCACAAAAATTTGGACTGATGACACAAGTTGTCTGCCAATAAACCCAAATGTTGATATCGGTACACTGATCCTAGCAAGCTAATGAACAGTAAAGAAAAAATTATCTTTAAACCTGTCCATACACACTATTAAAACAGCTCTTAAAACAGCTTCTTTTAATTTTGAAGTAAACTCTGTGAAACTTGCCAGTCTTGGTCTTTTTTTCTAGTGATTGCAAATATGCCATTATTTTTAGTTTGAGTCAGTCAGTTAGTTCCCAAGATAATAGACATAATTAGCCATTTCTGAGGAACAATGGACAAACTAGTGCTGGTCATAAAACTAACCTTTATATTTTCCAATACTATCAGCCCTGGTGAACACAAAAAGATAATCGGTTTTTGGTACACCACTTGAAACAAATTTTACAGCTCATTAAACATTGGTGTTTGAAATAGGCATTCAAAATGGTTCCTTGCCACTGGTGCCACCCAAGATGAGCTATGAAATTAGTTCCAAGAGGTGAATCAAAAAACCGGTTCTCTTTTTGCGTTCACCAGGGTTCACAGTATTGTGAAGTATAAAGACTAAATTCTTACGGCTAACACTGTTTTGTCTATTGTTCCTCCTAAATGACTAATTATCTCTAAATATCTTGGCAACTGACTGACTGAGAAAAAAACCTTGCCATATTTGAAGTCAATGGGGAAAAAGAAGGAAGATTGACAAGTTTCACAGAGTTTGCTTAAAAATTAAAAGAAGCTCTATTAAGAGCTAGGTAACTCTTGTTTAAGCAAGCACACAAGGAAATCACACAGAGCTGGCACTTGCTTCTACAGCTCGAAGAGCATGGCTTTTGGTGGAGGGAAGTTTAACAAACTCCAGGTCGCTTGGTCAGGGCTGTGCTGTTTTCACCAATAACTTTGTGGCCGAAATAAACGGAACTACACAATCCACTCCTCTGAAAGGGTTTAGTTACTCGAACTCAGGAAAATCTCACGAAGCTAACGTAAACTGCAGTAACAGAAACAGGGTTGGTATTTTCCTAGACTAATGCACTCCGAAATTTATTGGACTATGTCACCCAATCCGCTCCTCTGGTTCAAATGCACGTGAGATTAATGCTTCCACTAATGCACACAAAAGAGGAGCAATACTACTACCTGCTCGCAAGCGTGAGCAGGAAGTTCTAATACACAAGATCATTACAATAGATGAAATACTACTGAACGCTTGTATTTATAGGTCTCATCGATTTGGACTGCACTTTCTGCACAAGTTCAGAATTCGTTAAGCCAGTTCAGAGCAGGCGCCGCCACTGCAGAACTGGTCCTGCACTTTTGTCGTCTGCTTCTGCACCTCCTCCCTGGGAAGTGCACGGAAAGCAGTAAACTGGTCCTGCAACCCCAAAATCGTCGGTAAATCGCAGAGAAAACTACAGGCACCGTGCACTGAACTCGAAAATCGAAAAGGCGAGTGCTGCACTACCTGAATGAGTGCAGCTCACGCAGCCAAATCGTGACGGCATGGTAAGGTACGTGTACCAGTAGGAAAAGCTGCAGTGAGCCGATCATGGGCCAGGCGATCAACCGAGCCCTTTCCATTCGACACTGGTGCCAATCTGATCAGACAAAGACCCTCTTTCACCGCGTGCACAAAGTGATTGCATAAACATCCCCCAAGTCAGGGTGGCATTGCCTCATAGCCAAGGCTGCAGATTCTCCACGTTAAACCTCAATCATGAGTTGTGAACGAGTGTGTCAGGGGTCGACGAAGGCACTGCAACATACCGATGCTTCCAGCGCCGCAGTGGTGGCCGGCCTGTGGCCCTCTCCTCCGCTCACCAGGCCGTGATGGTCCTCAGAGTCGTCCAAGATGATTACTTCTTTCTCCTCGAGCACACCATCTGAGGGCCGCTCCATGCGGGACAACACGCCGCACCCGCCCTCGCTGAGGGGGGAACCGCCACTGCCAGCGATCTCCGCAGCCCCATCCCGATGTCCCGGGCAGGATGGTGTCACGGGCAGCCTAGGCGCCTCTTTGGACGGACCAGCACTCTGCACAGAGTTCCCAAGGAAGCACAAGCACTGTTGGAGGCAGACTAGTGGTCTGGGTGAGTTGGTCCATGCAGATATAATACAAATTTGTTCGAAATATTTAATGTTTTGTAGTGCTCCCAGCCCTCGTCCGGCAGCAAGCGATGCTTTATTCTCTGAGAAATGGATCAATTTAAGGCTCTACCAAATGACTCTCCCAAAAGGCTCTACCAATTGGATGTCGCCATGGCAACAACAAGATGGCCGCCGGGCGGTTCGGCTGGTGTGCAGTTCACACGCGGTCCATTTTGCATACGCTTTCCTCGGTTTCGCGGTCGACTCGGTTGCCGTTGAGTGGTTTCACCATGCCTTGCGACTCTGTACAGTGACGTTATTGTTATCACGACTATCATTATTGTTATCATGTGCCAGGCTACGAGAAATTCGCAGCTCGAAAGACGCATCGAAAACGTGCCCGCGGTATCGCCGTCGTTTGTCCTTGATTGGGAAACGCAGTGTATGCGTCCACAATCGTGGTTCATAAAGTGAACTTTTGGACTCATTGCGATGTTATAAAATGCTGAGTTATTGCTGTTTCACAGCGAGCTTGCGAGCATTTGCGAATGGAACTGTCTCGTTGCGGCACGCGCGGCGCAAGTTGTAGTGTGCGCTGCATCGCGGCAACGTGTTCAGGCGGCGCCCGATTATGGGACTGGTTGGTATTACACACGAGTAATAAAAATTGATCTGTGCGAAGTGAAATTTAATTCCAAACGAAAGGTTGCTATACATAGCAACGTTACTTAAATTACGATGGTGGTGAAATATGACGGGAGGGCTGATGGGGTGCAATGATCCACCACGTCGCATTGAGCAACTTTTGCCGTGGCTCTACACTCATTCGTACAGCGCAGTCTGGGATTACAAAATATTATTTTCGGCGTTTCAATAATTAAAAAATACATGTTGAGGTTGCAGCATTTGGCAATTGATAATCTTGATGGCACATTACGTTGTCCATTTGGGTAATGCAGTAAGAATAAGTTTTGCTTGAACTAGAAGATCGAGGTATGCTAATAATAATTAATGTTGCAATTGTGTAAGAAAGTATATACTTTGCTTTCAAATAGCTCATTTTATGCTTGTGATGCGCTAATATAACCTTTCAACACTGAACAGCCCCATGTACTAAGCTGTAGCTTCAGCAAGGTTATGACACCCAGAAATCAGTTGAAAGTCTATTGGCATGCAATACTATTGTAACAACAACACATAACAATATCAAGAAAAACCAAGCCTCGCTCTTCACTTTGGGAACAGTTATGCATCATGCATCCATCAAGTAAAGTATAGGCACCCTAGTAGTGTATAGTAAACTCTGTGGTACACTCAGCGTAAAACAGGCCCTTCTGCAACCTCAAGGACTGCATATAAAAACCTCCAATGAGCCAGGAAGGCATCCCAGATGCACCAAATCAAAGGGCAAAGGTCTTTTAGGTTCTCCCCAAGCAAGGACAGCAAGGACTATGCTTTGAAAGTGGTGAAGTCATTGTAAACTTTGAGTGCCGTTTTCTCATAAATGTATTAGACAAGTTCATCGTTGCTCGTGGAAAGGATAGCATGGCAACAACTGGGCGTATTTTGACCCTGTCTGTTTTATTTCAATCCTTGAAGAGTACTGCACGGCAAGACAGTCTCAGATTTTCATTTTAGGGCCTAGTTGTTTTTTAATGTGGAATTTACGGCTCGGTCGATTGTGTCCTACAGGGTACACGTAAAAATATGGTTTTCTGTAAAACAAAATGAAGGGTGTAAAATAATTTTTAAGACTGTCTTGCCCTGTATTGTTCTTTCAGCTGCCGTTAAAGAGTATTAAGAATTTCCAGCCATGTGTCAATACCTCGCTAGGCTTTCCACAAGCAGACAATATGTAAGCACCTGTAACACAGGACCTATTCAATGTATCATTATGAAATTTTAAATTTCGCCATTTGGAGTGTTTTCCAATGTGCGTGCCAAATTTGATCAATCTCCGCCGAAAAACAAAAAATTCACACCAATCCCCTCGTCTCCCTTAAAATCAAAATTTTGATTCTCACGCCAAATTGTGCATTTCGTGAAGTCTGCAAGGACGTAACAAGGACAGACCTTCACGCGAGCATTAGTGCGCCGTTTACTCGGCAGAGGAGTGCCAAACATTTCTTTTTTTATTGTGTGTCCCCCTAGATGGCGCCACCATTCTGCGCAGGACGGCTGTCTGCCTTTGCTCTGTTTTTTCAGATAGTTGCTGCCAGAGCAAAAACAACCATGTCTCATAAGGCCACTGAACGGCCAGGTTATTTATGAACAGCCAGGGTAATTATGCCCTCACCCCCTTAAACTTATAACGAGGTCTTACCCTGGTAGCGCATTTCTACGGCGAAAAGGCAGTGGAAGTCAATGAGCACATCAATGATGTGTCTCAGATACTGATGGTACCAGTGTGAAGTGCCTACAGGTGGTGAAGATACAGGAGTACAGGGCCATTTGCCTAACACATCAAGATGGTTGTGATAACAGATGACAAAGGCAGCGGCACAGGTGAAAACGCAATGTGGAATTTATACGCATGCTTCCTGAGGAGGCAAAATCCACAAGGGTTTCCCAACACACAAGGGAACTCCCGGTACACTTCTCTCGGTGGGGACCTGAGAATACACGTGGTACAAGTTGAGCTTCAAAGATACGGTTTCCTCATCACACAACGAAAGGCAATTGGTCACAAACGTTGGTTCTTCCATTAAAACCAATGGTGAATACGATGTAATTTTTGCAGGAGTACCTTTTCGCATTGCCTCAGGACACCCACTCAAGCTGGACAGGCAGAACTGAAGGCTGCTCTGAGCATTTGTCTTTTATGAATAACCGGGCAGCATGGTTTTTTTTCTGAGTCTGTTCAGCCTCTCAATCTGCTTATGCCCTTTTTGCATGAATGAGGCGCATGCACTGTACTGTGATCACCCGCAGAAGTGGCTTCACAAAATAACAAAACAGACACACTTATTTAAGAAGGCAGATTGGTCTTTGCGGCCGAAAAACGTCCGTTTTCTCAAAAATGGCATTTTCGGACATCACGGCTATTTTTACTATCAGTCTGCAAATTTCCGCATCAAAAGGCACCATATTTCATTATAAATAACATTTTAAAGTTCACTCTACAGCTCAGTTCGTGCAGAATTCGATGGTGAAACGGCACACTAGCATTTCGCCCTCCGATATCTCGGCAACCAGAGCAGGTACAACTGTAATTTTTTGCTTCTGATACCAAAATGTGTGGGGAATATAACGTCGGAAACAATGTTTTCAAATGGAGGCTTTGAAAAATTATTATTGTGTTCAATTTACACCACCTGTGAGCCAATTCTGGCACAGCGTGGAAGGAGTGAAGTTTAGTGTGTTGTTAAGACGACAAAAAAAAGCTAAATCAGAAAAATGCTTTCAACATTGCATTCTTTAATCATCTCTCTGCCTAGCCAAGGGGTAATTGTCATTCTGTATGGTGCGGTTATGTTGTACTGTTGACCGAAAATAATCGCAATTACCATTAAATATCACAAAAAATAATCAATTTGCAAAAAATTTAATTGCAGATTTGAAATTAGCTAAAAAAACTCCATATTCCTCTGCCGTTAGATTAAAATTGGTTCTTAAATAAAAAAATAGCTGCAAGAAAAGTCTCCCCCTTAAAGGGCCCATGAAGACAAAATACAAGTTCCTTTTATTTGAAAGATTCCTTGTTCTATAGTGCCCCCAGTGCTTCACTGAAAGCAAACGATGCTTTATTCACTGCGAAATTAATCCATTGAAGCTAAAATATCGATTACCGCGCCAAATCGTGTGTTCGAACGACGTTTGCAATGACATCATAAGAACAGGTCTTTCAGCTAAACTTGGTGTGGAGCGGAGGCATGTTTACTGTTAGTCAACCCAGATGGCACCCAGGTGGCAAGCCGTTTTCTGCCTTCCGGTTGTTTGTAACCGTATTTAATCCTGGCTTGTTCTTGTTCATGGAGAAAATGATCGTTTCATGAAACATAGTGCTCGCTCGACAAATTTGGTCACGTAAGACACCGTCGCTTGCATAAATTATCCAGAGCCGTCTGAGACAACCCCAAATCCCCACATAGCTGTGCATCTAAACCAACAATAGTGCCCGCAGTAGCAACGGAAGTACACATCGGTACTCCTATGTTTACGTATGCTTTCGTAACTTCCACTGTTTGTCACACCATTCTTAGTGCTATAAAAAGAATGGGCCCTAAATTTAAGTGCAAATAGCTCATTTGGCAAGTTTTAAGCCATGCCTAAGTTGCGCTTGCTATTGCCGGCCTCCGCCAATCGCAGAGCTGGCTGGTATGACATAATAGGATCTGTTGCGGGAACTAAGCAAGTGCGTCGCGTGGCCATTTTCTTTTTTCCTAATTATACAGCTTATTTGAGCGAAGTTTACAATAAAAGTGGTGTCAGCATGATTCTAACGAGGCAATCTTTTGAATGAACCAAACTTTCATTTTGTCTTCATGGCCCTCTTAAGTCAGGAGTTGACGGGATCGGCGCGCTGCTGTTTTCACGAACCGCTTGAAAACAGACTCCCTTGGCAAGGCAGCACAGCCCCAGTGCGCCTCTTTGCGTTGTGTTACAGCCACAAACAAGGGTAAGGTACACCTACGTCCTCCAGCAGCAGGAAGGAAGGGGGCTTCATGCAACACCTATGATTAGTTTTATTTGGACCTGTCTTCAAGACGACGAAAATGCGGGAGCCATGGGCAGCCCATGGCACATTGGAAGCAGACTTTGTGGCGTTTTTCGGTACATGGTTGTGTACAGGTACATGTCTTGCTTTGCTAACAAAAAAAAAATTACACCATCTTCCCGTGGGGAACCCTGATGAGGATGCGTTGTGGCGGTTCCGTGTGGTTCCATTGCGTTGCCGTTATGTTGAGTGATCTGGATTTTACTAGCGCCAGAGGGAATTCCGCGTCCGGGTCCACGCCGGTGGCAAAGGCACGCAAGTGCTGTTGTGTTATGGTGAGTAGGCGGTGGTTCTCGAGGCGCCGAAACTCGTCCACTATGTTCTTGTCGATGTTGTCTCTGAGGTAGAATCGGTAGTCTCCGTCAGCTTTGGTGAGGTAAAGGTTCTTGACATTGGTGCACCGGCTGAGAGCAATGTACACGCCCTCCTCTTCGCAGCTTTGTCTTCTTGTTCTTCTCCTTCTTCGGCGGTTCCCCTACGGGAAGATGACGACGGTGGTTGAACGCGAACCTATCTCGTGATGGATTCTTTGGTTGGTCAATCCCTAGGGGCATCTTGCCACAATCAGCATCAGAGGCGCTGCGGACGGGGCTGGTTGAGCTGCAAGGCGCGTGGCGCTTCCCGCCACAGCTTTCCCACGGGAAATTCAGCATCCCCCTCTAAAGTTTTCAGTTCGTCGTTTCCGTTGACGTTCAGCTTCGCGTGCCTTCGTTGTATCAGTAGCTTCTTGACGTAGTTTGACTGAGTCAAGGACATAAGCCGAGTTCGTAGCACTTGCTCCTGTCCCGGATTTGTAGCGTAGCGGGAAGAGCACCGCGTACCTCCCGTTGCGGCCAGAGAGTCGTGGGATCGAAACCGGGCGCCGCTAACTATTTCTTTTTTTATAGTGTATTATCGCCTTGCTGTGGGTGTAAGGAGGACAGCTGCACATGCGCAGTGAGCGTGTGGACGGGGCCGCCATCAAAGACGCAGGACAAGGCGAACCTAACAAATGCTCCGCATTTAAAAATTAAAGCCGATCCACCCAATGTGAAAGCTGTCAGAAGTGCAGAGCAGTGATTCGCCATAATGGTCTGTAGCGCCGTTATCCGCTCACTGCTACCACCCAATGCAATTCAAATTTCCCTGCTTCACTGTGCTAGCGCGCCCTCTGCCTGAAACAGCATCAGCGAGAGTTCCCTCCATTTTATGCTTGCTTCTCCGTCTGCACGTGCAAGCGTTGCACCGCCACTTTTTTTCGCTTACTGCTGTAAAAACCAACGCAACGAGCATTCTTGACTAAATGAACGCAGGCGCTGCCAGTTAATTACGTATATTTTGCCTCAAATGTACCTGCAGTTTCCTTTGCGCTAAACAACGAGGAGATGTATGACAAGCGCCAGCGGTTCACGAGTTTCAAACGCTTGCGACTCTATAAACCGCATCGCTTTCGAAGCCTGTGGGTTGCGCTGCAGGAACAGAATGCCATGTGAGTCTTTACTTGGGTCCAGTGAGGGAGCTACGACGACAAGGTGAGCCCCTAAAGTGCTCTGCACTTAAACTTCTCTAGGCAAATTTCTTAGTGACGGGATCCAGTGGCTGATGACGATCCTGAACGGGCATGGGGAGAAGCTGAAGTTGGATGCCATAGTATGCGATCATGGCCCCCACCAAACCACGTCAATGACTGCCAACACTTACTTGTGCAGCATCCACTGATGTTCCATCCACTTCTGCATTGTGCACAGCCCTGGACTCTTCCAGCATTTCCTTTTCGATGAGCACGTCATTCGGCCTCGTCAGGTGTGAAACCCTTGGACTGCCGGCCTGCCACCTGCTCTCTTCCGGTTCCAAACGTTCTTGCTTCGGAGAACGGAACTGCCCTGGTTTCTGCGCTCCCACTTCCTCTCCGGAACATAGGGACTCTCTCTTTTGACTCCTCGAGCCCTGCACCATAAATTCACTCATTTCACAGACAGAACTAGGTGCGAACAAGATTGCATACGTTGGCAGGAAACAGTAAAAGGGCCCTTCTGACAACAAATTCCACAAAAATTTGGACTGATGCCCCAAGTTGTCTGCCAATAAACTCAAATGTTGCTATCGGTACACTGATCCTGGCAAGCTAATGAACAGTAAAGAAAAAATTATCTTTAAACCTGTCCATACACACCATTAAAACAGCTTCTTTTAATTTTGAAGTAAACTCTGTGAAACTTGCCAGTCTTGGTGCTTTTTTTGTAGTGATTGCAAATATGCCATTATTTTTTGAGTCAGCCAGTCAGTTCCCAAGATAATAGACATAATTAGCCATTTCTGGAGGAACAATGGACCAACTAGTGCTGGTCATAAAACCAACCTTTATATTTTCCAATACTATCAGCCCTCGTGAACACAAAAAGAGAATGGGTCTTTGGTACACCGCTTGAAACAAGTTTTACAGCTCATTAAACATTGGTGTTTGAAATAGGCATTCAAAATGGTTCCTTGCCACTGGTGCCACCCAAGATGAGCTATGAAATTAGTTCCAAGCGGTGAATCAAAAAACCGGTTCTCTTTTTGCGTTCACCAGGGTTCACAGTATTGTGAAGTATAGAGACTAAAGTCTTACGGCTAACACTGTTTTGTCTATTGTTCCTCCAAAATGACTAATTATCTCTAAATATCTTGGAAACTGACTGACTGAAAAAAAACCTTGCCATATTTGAAGTCAATGGGGAAAAAGAAGGAAGATTGACAAGTTTCACAGAGTTTGCTTAACAATTAAAAGAAGCTGTATTAAGAGTTAAGTAACTCTTGTTTAAGCAAGCACACAAGAAAATAACACAGAGCTGGCACTTGCTTCTACAGCTCGAAGAGCATGGCTTTTGGTGGAGCGAAGTTTAACAAACTCCAGGTCGCTTGGTCAGGGCTGTGCTGTTGTCACCAATGACTTGGTGGCCAAAATAAACGCAACTACACAATCCACTCCTCTGAAAGGGTTTAGTTACTCGAACTCAGGAAAATCTCACGAAGCTAGCGTAAACTGCAGTAACAGCAAACAGGGTTGGTATTTTCCTAGACTAATGCAATCCGAAATTTATTGGACTATGTCACGCAATCCGCTCCTCTGATTCAAATGCACGTGAGATTAATGCTTCCACTGATGCACACAAAAGAGGAGCAATACTTGTACCTGCTCGCAAGCGTGAGCAGGAAGTTCTAATACACAAGATCATTACAATAGATGAAATACTACTCAACGCTTGTATTTATAGGTCTCATCGATTTGGACTGCACTTTCTGCACAAGTTCAGAATTCGTTAAGCCAGTTCAGAGCAGGCGCCGCCACTGCAGAACTGGTCCTGCACTTTTGTCATCTGCTTCTGCATTTCCTCCCTGGGAAGTGCAGGGAAAGCCGTGAACTGGTCCTGCACTCCCAAAATCGTCGGTAAATTGCCGAGAAAACTACAGGCACCGTGCACTGAACTCGAAAATCCAAGAGGCGAGTGCTGCACTACCTGAATGAGTGCAGCTAGCGCAGCCAAATCGTGACGGCATGATAAGGTACGTGTACCAGTAGGAAAAGCTGCAGTGAGCCGATCATGGGCCAGGCGATCAACCGAGCCCTTTCCATTCGACACTGGTGCCAATCTGATCAGACAAAGACCCTCTTTCACCGCGTGCACAAAGTGATTGCATAAACATCCCCCAAGTCAGGGTGGCATTGCCTCATAGCCAAGGCTGCACATTCTCCACGTTAACCCTCAATCATGAGTTGTGAACGACTCTGTCAGGGGTCGACGAAGGCACTGCAACATACTGATGCTTCCAGCGCCGCAGTGGTGGCCGGCCTGTGGCCCCCTCCTCCGCTCACCAGGCCGTGATGGTTCTCAGAGTTATCCAAGGGGATTACTTCTTCCTCCTGGAGCACCCCATCTGCGGGCCGCTCCGTGCGGGACAACACGCCGCACCCGGCCTCGCTGAGGGGGGAACCGCCACTGCCAGCGCTCTCCGCAGCCCCATCCCGATGTCCCGGGCAGGATGGTGTCCCGGGCAGCCTAGGCGCCCCTTGGGACGGACCAGCATTCTGCAAAGAGTTCCCAAGGAAGCACAAGCACTGTTAGAGGCAGACTAGTGGTCTGGGTGAGTTGGTCCATGCATATATAATACAAATTTGTTCGAAAGATTTAATGTTTTTAGTGCTCCCAGCCCTCGTCCGGCAGCAAGCGATGCTTTATTCTCTGTGAAATTGATCAATTTAAGGCTCTACCAAATGGCTCTACCAAAAGGCTCTACCAAATGGCTCTACCAATTGGATGTCGCCATGACAACAACAAGATGGCCACCGGGGGGTTCGGATGGTGTGCAATTCACACGCGGTCCATTTTGCATATGCTTTCCTCGGTTTCGCGGTCGACTCAGTTGCCGTTGAGTGGTTTCACCATGCCTTGCGACTCTGTACAGTGATGTTATTGTTATCACGACTATATCATATGCCAGGTTACGAGAAATTCGCAGCTCGAAAGACGAATCGAAAACGTGCCCGCGGTATCGCCGTCGTTTGTCCTTGAGTGGGAAACGCAGTGTATGCGTCCATAATCGTGGTTCATAAAGTGAACTTTTGGACTCGTTGCGATGTTATAAAATGCTGAGCTATGGCTGTTTCACAGCTACCTTGCGAGCTTTTGGGAATGCAACTGTCACGTTGCGGCATGCGCGGCGCAAGTTGCAGTGTGCGCTGCATTGCGGCAACGTGTTCAGGCGGCGCCCGATTATGGGACTGGTTGGTATTGCACACGAGTAATAAAAATTGATCTGTGCGAAGTGAAATTTAATTCCAAACGAGAGGTTGCTATACATAGCAACGTTACTAAAATTACGATCGTGGTGAAATATGACGGGAGGGCTGATGGGGTGCAATGATCCACCACGTCGCATTGAGCAACTTTTGCCGTGGCTCTACACTCATTCGTACAGCGCAGTCTGGGATTACAAAATATTATTTTCGGCATTTCAATAATTAGAAAATACATGTTGAGGTTGCAGCATTTGGCAATTGATAATCTTGATGGCACATTACGTTGTCCATTTGGGTAATGCAGTAAGAATAAGTTTTGCTTGAACTAGAAGAACGAGGTATGCTAATTATAATTAATGTTGCAATTGTGTAAGAAAGTATATACTTTGCTTTCAAATAGCTCATTTTATGTTTGTGATGCGCTAATATAACCTTTCAACCCTGAACAGCCCCATGTACTAAGCTGCAGCTTCAGCAAGGTTATGACACCCAGCAATCAGTTGAAAGTCTATTGGCATGCAATACAATTGTAACAATAACACATAACAATATCAAGAAAAACCAAGCCTCGCTCTTCACTTTGGGGACAGCTATGCATCATGCATCCAACAAGTAAAGTATAGGCACCATCGTAGTGTATAGTAAACTCTGTGGTACACTCAGCGTAAAACAGGCCCTTCTGCAATCTTAAAGACTGCATATAAAAACCTCCAATGAGCCGGGAAGGCATCCCAGATGCACCAAATCAAAGGGCAAAGGTCTTTTAGGTTCTCCCCAAGCAAGGACAGCAAGGACTATGCTTTGAAAGTGGTGAAGTCATTGTAAACTTTGAGTGCCATTTTCTCATAAGTGTATTAGACAAGTTCATCGTTGCTCGTGGAAAGGATAGCATGGCAACAACTGGGCGTATTTTGACCCTGTCTGTTTTATTTTAATCCTTGAAGAGTACTGCACGGCAAGACAGTCTCAGATTTTCATTTTAGGGCCTAGTTGTTTTTTAATGTGGAATTTACGGCTCGGCCGATTGTGTCCTACAGGGTACACGTAAAAATATGGTTTTCTGTAAAACAAAATGAAGGGTGTCAAAAATTTTTAAGACTGTCTTGCCCTGTATTGTTCTTTCAGCTGCAGTTAAAGAGTATCGTACTTACCCGATTCTAACGCGCCCCCGATTCTAACGCGCACCCGATTTTCCTGGCAAAAAAACCAAAAAAACTTGCCCCTCCGATTCTAACGCGCGCGTAACTTTATAACGAAGACAAACGAATGCGGGAGAAATGGGCGATTTATTTCCCGAAGTAATCTCACTCATCTCACTCCTCGTCGCTTTCCGCTGACCACAATATCTCGTCCTCGGTGCCGACAAGAGCGTTCGCGATGCCACATTTCTGAACGCTCAACCATGATGGGATCGTGGCCCACGCCTTGTAAGCCCATCCCGCGAGCTTCTTCAGAGGCGCACGCTTCACCGGACCGATCGTTTTGAACGCGTGAGAGCCGCTGCTGCCATTGCTGTTATCAAGTGCGCAAGTGGAACGATTTAACGATTTGTGTGAACACCCATAGAAAACCATAGGCGCTTATGCTTCCTCCGTTCGAAAAATTGTTGCTAAACATGGAGAAAGTCTCCCTCCATGTTGCTAAAGGTTTGGCGCCATCTTCAGATGGCGATGGCGATGGGTGGGACGAAATTTCCGCTGTTTCGGCAGTTTCGGTTTCGTATCCGATTCTAACGCGCATGCGATTTTTAGGCCATATTTTTCCGGAAAAAAGGTCGGCGTTAGAATCGGGTAATTACGGCATTAAGAATTTCCAGCCATGTGTCAATACCTCACTAGGCTTTTCACAAGCAGGCAACATGTAAGCACCTGTAACACAGGAACTACTGAATGTATCATTATGAAATTTTAAATTTCGCCATTTGTATTGTTTTCTAATGTGCGTGCCAAATTTGATCAATCTCCGCAAAAAAAAAAATTCACACCGATCCCCACGTCTTCCTTAAAATCAAAATTTTGATTCTCACACCAAATTGTGCATTTCGTGAAGTCTGCAATGACGTAACAAGGACAGACCTTCACGCGAGCATTAGTGCGCCGTTTACTCGGCAGAGGAGTGCCAAACATTTCTTTTTTTATTGCCTGTCCCCCTAGATGGCGCCACCATTCTGCGCAGGACGGCTGTCTGCCTTTGCTCTGTTTTTTCAGATAGGTGCTGCCAGAGCAAACACAACCATGTCTCATAAGGCCACTGAATGGCCAGGTTATTTATGAACAGCCAGGGTAATTATGCCCTAACCCCCTTAAACTTATAACGAGATCTTACCCTGGTAGCGCATTTCTACGGCGATAAGGCAGTGGAAGTCAATGAGCACATCAATGATGTGTCTCAGATACTGATGGTACCAGTGTGAAGTGCCTACAGGTGGTGAAGATGCAGGAGTACATGGCCATTTGCCTAACACATCACGATGGTTGTGATAACAGATGACAAAGGCAGCGGTACAGGTGAAAACGCAATGTGCAACTTAAACGCGTGCTTTCTGAGCAGGCAAAATCCACAAGGGTTTCCCAACACACAAGGGAACTCCCGGTACACTTCTCTCGGCGGGGATTTGAGAATACACGTGGTACAAGATGAGCTTCAAAGATACGGTTTCCTCATCACACAACGAAAGGTAATTGGTCACAAACGTTGGTTCTTCCATTAAAAACAATGGTGAATGCGATGTAATTTTTGCAGGAGTGCCCTTTCGCATTGCCTCAGGACACCCACTCAAGCAGGACAGGCATAACTGAAGGCTGCTCTCAGCATTTGTCTTTTTAAATGCCAATGCATTTCTTAGTCGGGGGTTGTCTTGCGTACGTTGACCGGCGTCCGCGCAGGTGTTATCTCTCCGCTCCCGCGCGTGCCCTACCAACGGATGTGGCGCGCCTAGCAACCGGAGCAGGTGGTGAGCGGCGGAGAGTAAGGAGAGGAGGAGCGCGCGCGGGCGTGTGAGGGCGCTCGCATCGCGGAGCAGCGGAGGGTAAGGAAGAGGAGTAGTGTGCGCGGTCGGGTGAGGGCGCTGGCATCCCGTAGCTCGCTCGTGCGGAGAGAGAGAGCTCGGGCGCTACTCCTCTTCGCGCTCGGACTATATATAAATGCAGGGAGCGCGCGCTTGGTGCCTTGATAGCTATGGAAGTCGGTGAAATCGAATCCCTTCTTCGTACGTCCGTTATGGGTACGTTCACACTCACGGCTCTCTTGATTAATTACGCCATTAATAATAATTACTCGCAGCGCACTCATCGGTGCACCCAATGCATTCGCATTTCTGCATGATCCCCTTCGGGGAGGTGGGGGGATTTTTTTGAATAAACGGGCAGCATGGTTTTTTTTCTGAATCTGTTCAGCCTCTCAATCGGCTTATGCCCATTTTGCATGATTGAGGCGCATGCACTGTACTGTGATCACCCGCAGAAGTGGCTTCACAAAATAACAAAACAGACACACTTATTTAAGAAGGCAGATCGGTCTTTGCAGCCGAAAAACGTCCGTTTTCTGAAAAATGGCATTTTCGGAAATCACGGCTATTTTTTCTATCAGTCTGCAAATTTCCTCATCAAAAGGCACCATATTTCATTATAAATAACATTTTAAAGTTCACTCTACAGCTCAGTTCGTGCAGAATTCGATGGTGAAACGGCACACTAGCATTTCGCCCTCGGATATCTCGGCAACCAGAGCAGGTACAACTGTAATTTTTTGCTTCTGATACCAAAATGTGTGGGGAATACAATGTCGGAAACAATTTTTTAAAATGGAAGCTTTGGAAAATTATTATTGTGTTCAATTGACACCACCTGTGAGCCATTTCTGGCACAGCGTGGGAGGAGTGAAGTTTAGTGTGTTGTTAAGACGACAAAAAAAGCTAAATCAGAAAAATGCTTTCAACATTGCATTATTTAGTCATTTGTCTGCCTAGCCAAGGGGTAATTGTCATTCTGTATGGTGCAGTTATGTTGTACTGTTGACCGAAAATAATCGCCATTACCATTCAATATCTCGAAAAATAATCAATTTGCAAAAAATTTAATTGCAGATTTGAAATTAGCTCAGAAAACTCCATATTCCTGTGCAGTTAGATTAAAATTGGTTATTAAATAAAAAAAAAGCTGCAAGAAAAGTCTGCCCCCTTAAAGAGCCCATGAAGACAAAATACAAGTTCCTTTTATTCGAAAGATTCCCTGTTCTATTGTGCCCCCAGTGCTTCTCCGAAAGCAAACGATGCTTTATTCACTGCGAAATCAATCAATTGAAGCCAAAATATCGATTATCGCGCGAAATCGTGTGTTCGAACGACGTTTGCAATGACATCATAAGAACAGGTCTTTCAGCTAAACTTGGTGTGGAGCGGAGGCATGTTTACTGTTAGTCAACCCAGATGGCACCCAGGTGGCAAGCCGTTTTCTGCCTTCCGGTTGTTTGTAACCGTATTTAATCCTGGCTTGTTCTTGTTCATGGAGAAAATGATCGTTTAATGAAACATAGTGCTCGCTCGACAAATTTGGTCACGTAAGACACCGTCGCTTGCATAAATTGGCTAGTGCCGTCTGAGACAACCCCAAATCCCCACATATCTGTGCATCTAAACCAAACATAGTGCCCGCAGTACCAACGGCAGTACACATCGGTACTCCTATGTTTACGTGTGCTTTCGTAACATCCACTGTTTGTCACACCATTCTTAGTGCTATAAAAAGAATGGGCCCTAAATTTAAGTGCAAATAGCTCATTTGGCAAGCTTTTGAGCCCTGCCTAAGTTGCGTTTGATTTTGCCGGCCTCCGCCAATCGCAGAGCTGGCTGGTAGGACATAATAGGATCTGTTGCGGGAACGGAGCAAGTGGGTCGCGTGGCCATTTTCTTTTTTCCTAATTATACAGCTTATTTGAGCGAAGTTTACAATAAAAGTGGTGTCAGCACGATTCTAACGAGGCAATCTTTTGAATGAACAAAACTTGCATTTTGTCTTTATGGCCCTCTTAAGTCAGGAGTTGACAGGATCAGCGCTGCTGTTTTCACGAACCCCTTGAAAACAGTCTGCCTTGGCAAGGCAGCACAGCCCCAGTGCGCCTCTTTGCGTTGTGTTACAGCCACAAACAAGGGTCCTGTATACCTACGTCCTCCAGCAGCACGAAGGAAGGGGGCTTCATGCAACACCTATTAGTAGTTTTATTTGGACCTGTCTTCAAGACGACGAAAATACGGGAGCCATGGGCAGCCCATGGCACATTGGAAGTAGACTTTGTGACGTTTTTCGGTACATGGTTGTGTACAGGTACATGTCTTGCTTTGCTAACAAAAAAAATTACGCCATCTTCCCGTGGGGAACCCTGATGAGGATGCGAAGCATCGTCGCGGTTCCGTGTGGTTCCATTGTGTTGCCGTTATGTTGAGTGATCTGGTTTTTACTAGCGCCAGAGGGAATTCCGTGTCCCGGTCCACACCGGTGGCAAAGGCACGCAAGTGCTGTTGTGTTACGGTGAGTAGGAGGTTGTTCTGGAGGCGCCGAAGCTCGTCCATCATGGTCTTGTCGATGTTGTCTCTGAGGTAGAATCGGTAGTCTCCGTCAGCTTTGGTGAGGTAAAGGTTGTTGACATTGGTGTACCGGCTGAGATCAATGTACACGCCCGCCTCTTCGCAGCTTTGTCTTCTCGTTCTTCTTCTTCTTCGGCGGTTCCCCTACGGGAAGATGACGTCGGTGGTTGAACGCGAACCTATCTCGTGATGGATCCTTTGGTTGGCCAATCCCTAGGGGCATCCTGCCACAATCAGCATCAGATTCGCTGCGGACGGGGCTGGTTGAGCTGCAAGGCGCGTGGCGCTTCCCGCCACAGCTTTCCCACGGGAAATTCAGCATCCCCCTCTAAAGTTGTCAGTTCGTCGTTTCCTTTGACGTTCAGCTTCGCGTGCCTTCGTTGTATCAGTAGCTTCATGACGTAGTTTGAATGAGTCAAGGACATAAGGCGCGTTCGAAGCACTTGCTCCTGTCCCGGATTTGTACCGCAGTTGGAAGAGCACCGCGTACCACCCGTTGCGGCCAGAGAGACTTGGGATCGAAACCGGGCGCCGCTAACTATTTCTTTTTTTTTATAGTGTAGTATCGCAGAGCTCTGGGTGTAAGGAGGAGAGTTGCGCATGCGCAGTGAGCGTGTGCACGGCGCCGCCATCAACGACGCAGGACAAGGCGAGCCTAAGAAATGCTCCGCATTTAAAAATTAAAGCCCATCCACCCAATGTGAAAGCTGTCGGAAGTGCAGAGCACTGATTCGCCATAATGGTCCGTACCGCCGTTATCCGCACACTGCTACCACCTAATGCAATTCAAATTTCCCGGCTTCGCTGTGCTGGCGCACCCTCTGCCTGACACAGCGTCAGCGGGAGTTCCCTCCATTTCGTGCTTGCTTTTCCTTCTGCACGTGCGGGCGTTGCACCGCCACTTTTTTTCGATTACTGTTGTAAAAACCAACGCAACGAGCATTCTTAAAGGAGCCATGAAGAGAAAACACAAGTTTGGTTCATTCAAAAGATTGTCTCGTTAGAATCATACTGACACCACTTTTAACGCAAACTTCGCTCAAATAAGCTACATAATTAGGAAAAACGGGAATGGTCATGCGACCCACCAGCTCATTTCCCGCAACAAAACCTATGTCGTCACATGAGCTAAGCTCTGCGATTGGCGGAGGCTGGCAGAAGCAGACGCAAATTAGGTAGAACTTACAAACTAGACGAACGAGCGATTTGCGCTTAAATTTAGGGCACATTCTTTACAAAGCAATAAGAATGATGGGACAAACAGTGGAAGTTACGAAAGCACATGTAAACATAGAAGTACTGATGCGTTCTGCTGTTCGTACTGCGCACAGCATGCTTGGTTTCGCTGCACAGCACTACGGGGCTTGGGGTTGTCTCAGACGACACTGGCCGATTGACGCAAGCAATGGTGTCTTACGTGACCCCATTTGTCGAGCGAGCACTGTTTCAGGGAACGAATATTTTCTCCCAGAACAAAAACAAGCCAGGTTTAAATGCGGGCAAAAATAAACCAAACGCTTGCCACGGTATGGTGGCGCCATCTAGGTTACGGAACGTAAAGAAACGCGGGAAGAAACCATCACCGCTGTACAGGGTGGAGACAACCTTTGAACGGTCCCGTGCCGCCGCAATTGGGCCAACGGGCTCAACGCGTTATTCTTTTCGTTTCCCACAAGACCTAGCAACGCGAAACAGACAATATGATTCAAACTTTTTCAGTAAACCGCGTTGCGGCGATAATTTTAGCGCGGTTTTGACACAATGACTTGCTTCGGCAGCGAGCGAGCAACCGAAAATGGCGGCGCCAGCGTATACGTGTCTCTGCCCTGTACGGGGGATGCGTGAATGAAGGTACTCTAGGCTGCAGAGCGGTCGGTTTCAGTGATGTCACTTGGGACCACGAAAACGCACGATTGAGCGGTAAAATCAAAATTTTAACCGAAATTGTTTAATTTCTCAGTGAATAAAGCACCGTTTGTATCCGGACAAGCGCTGGGGGCACTATAAAACAAGAAATCTTTCGAATAAAACCAACTTGCATTTTCTCTTCATGGCTCCTTTAATGGGGCACTGACACAAAATTTTGAAGGCGAGATAACTTCAGAGATAGATTGGTGAGAACACATTTACATCATCTGTAAAATATCATCGGTGAATACAGCCTAGAACATATTTAAAATCAATTTTAAAGTGTGCGAAACGCAACCGAGCAGCCAGCAGAGGACCACGCGCAATCGACATCCCGAGGATATCGTGTAAATAAACAATATCCAAATACGTCACGAGTTTGTGTTTGCCGCTTCCGCACTGCTGGCGTTTTTTGCCGGCTCGCCCGGCTCGCCGCTCCAGTCGGAGGGCCGGAGGGCGGAGCTTCTGCTCTCGAGAACGAACGACCCGATCGTTGGCGGCGGAGGCGCCTTGATTTCGTCAGCTCATCGAGCAGCTGGTCGCGACCAAAGTTCTACAGCGATTCCAGGCACTCTGTTTCTACTACTGGTAGTTATCATTGAATGCGAAAACGCGCCGGAGGCACAAAAAGCCCACTCAGCTAGCCGCACGGTCGCTGTGCAGGCGGCGGCCACGGCCGCGAAGTGGCCCACCCAGGCCGGCGCAGGTAGCTCGAGTGATAGCTTGTTACCGCTGCAAGAAATTGTCCCCAAGTCCCGACCATGGTGGCTTACATGAGAAAGGAGTTAATGATGCGATGGCGGGTTGCATTAAAAATTGTCATCTGCAGAGCGGCACTCGAATATCCGCCGCAGTGCTAAGCCGAACACAACTGTAGGCGGACCTGTAGGCAGACCGGCCGGCTGCTCCCAGCGCGCGTCTTGCCACCCACCGTCTCGAGCGTCACGCGTCGTTCTTTAGCCGCGGTAGCATTTGCACTCGCAGCGCCTGCGTCACATCCTCGGTCGCTTTTTAATTAAGCGCCACACGAGATCAGTACGTGGGGGCATTCGCAGAAACTGCCGTCGATGCGGATTCAACAGTGCTACGGCGGCTCTGCTCTGTGATATCCCTCCGACGGTCACGTGGTCAACTTTGTTCACACAAAATCCATCGTTTCGCGGCACTCGCTGAAACCGAAACTGCGACTGGCCGCATTGAAAATGCCTCTAATTAAACAACCGTCGCACGCTGAAGCAAATGAGGTTTCTACAGGTTATAAGTAGGTCACTAGCTACTTATCGCAACAAAAAAAATAGGATGTAAAATTTTTGTGTCAGTGCCCCTTTAACTAAGTGAACGCAGGCGCTGCCGGTTAATTACGTATATTTTGCCTCAAATGTACCTGCAGTTTCCTTTGCGCTAAACAACGGGGAGATGTATCACAAGCGCCAGCGGTTCACGAGTTTCAAACGCTTGCGACTCTATAAACCGTTTGGATCTCGAAGCCTGTGGGTTGCGCTGCAGGAACAGAATGCCATGTGGGAGTCTCTACTTGGGTCCAGTGAGGGAGCTACGACGACAAGGTGAGCCCCTAAAGTGCTCTGCACTTAAACTTCTCTAGGCAAGTTTCTTAGTGACGGGATCCAGTGGCTGATGACGATCCTGAACGGGCATGGGGAGAAGATGAAGTTGGATGCCATAGTATGCGATCATGGCCCCCACCAAACCACATCAATGACTGCCAACACTTACTTGTGCAGCATCCACTGATGTTCCATCCACTTCTGCATTGTGCACAGCCCTGGACTCTTCCAGCATTTCCTTTTCGATGAGCACGTCGTTCGGCCTCGTCAGGTTTGAAACCTTTGGAATGCCGGCCTGCGACCTGCTCTCTTCCGGTTCCAAATGTTCTTGCTTCGGAGAACGGAACTGCCCTGGTTTCTGCGCTCCCACTTCCTCTCCGGAACATGGGGACTCTCTCTTTTGACTCCTCGAGCCCTGCACCATAAATTCACTCATTTCACAGACAGAACTAGGTGCGAACAAGATTGCATACGTTGGCAGGAAACAGTAAAAGGGCCATTCTGACAACAAATTCCACAAAAATTTGGACTGATGCCACAAGTTGTCTGCCAGTAAGGCCAAATGTTGCTATCGGTACATTGATCCTGGCAAGCTAATGAACAGTAAAGAAAAAATTATCTTTAAACCTGTCCATACACACTATTAAAACAGCTCTTAAAACAGCTTCTTTTAATTTTGAAGTAAACTCTGTGAAACTTGCCAGTCTTGGTGCTTTTTTTCCAGTGATTGCAAATATGCCATTATTTTTTGAGTCAGTCAGTTAGTTCCCAAGATAATAGAGATAATTAGCCATTTCTGGAGGAACAATGGACAAAATAGTGCTGGTCATAAAACTAACTTTTATATTTTCCAATACTATCAGCCCTGGTGAACACAAAGACAATCGGTTTTTGGTACACTGCTTGGAACAAATTTTACAGCTCATTAAACATTGGTGTTTGAAATGGGCACTCAAAATGGTTCCTTGCCACTGGTGCCACCCAAGATGAGCAATAAAATTAGTTCCAAGCGGTGAATCAAAAAACCGGTTCTCTTTTCGCGTTCACCAGGGTTCACAGTATTGTAAAGTATAGAGACTAAAGTCTTACGGCTAACACTGTTTTGTCCATTGTTCCTCCAAAATGACTAATTATCTCTAAATATCTTGGCAACTGACTGACTGACCCAAAAAATAATGCCATATTTGAAGTCAATGGGGAAAAAGAAGGAAGATTGACAAGTTTCACAGAGTTTGCTGAAAAATTAAAAGAAGCTGTATTAAGAGCTAGGTCCCTCTTGTTTAAGCAAGCACACAAGGAAATCACACAGAGCTGGCACTTGCTTCTACAGCTCGAAGAGCATGACTTTTGGTGGAGCAAAGTTTAACAAACTCCAGGTCGCTTGGTCAGGGCTGTGCTGTTGTCACCAATGACTTGGTGGCCGAAATAAACGCAACTACACAATCCACTCCTCTGAAAGGGTTTAGTTACTCGAACTCAGGAAAATCTCACGAAGCTAGCGTAAACTGCAGTAACAGCGAGCAGGGTTGGTATTTTCCTAGACTAATGCAATCCGAAATTTATTGGACTATGGCACCCAATCCGCTCCTCTGGTTCAAATGCACGTGAGATTAATGCTTCCACTGATGCACACAAAAGAGGAGCAATACTACTACCTGCTCGCAAGCGTGAGCAGGAAGTTCTAATACACAAGATCATTACAATAGATGAAATACTACTGAACGCTTGCATTTATAGGTCTCATCGATTTGGACTGCACTTTCTGCACAAGTTCAGAATTAGTTAAGCCAGTTCAGAGCAGGCGCCGCCACTGCAGAACTGGTCCTGCACTTTTGTCGTCTGCTTCTGCACCTCATCCCTGGGAAGTGCAGGGAAAGCCGTGAACTGGTCCTGCACTCCCAAAATCGTCGATAAATCGCAGAGAAAAGTACAGGCACCGTGCACTGAACTCTAAAATCGAAGAGGCGACCGCTGCACTACCTGAATGAGTGCAGCTAGCGCAGCCAAATCGTGACGGCATGGTAAGGTACGTGTACCAGTAGGAAAAGCTGCAGTGAGCCGATCATAGGCCAGGCGATCAACCGAGCCCTGCTCCAGCCGACACTGGTGCCGATCTCATCAGACAAAGACCCTCGTTCACCGCGTGCACAAAGTGATTGCATAAACATCCTCCAAGTCAGGGTGGCATTGCCTCATAGCCAAGGCTGCATATTCTCTACGTTAAACCTCGAATGTGACTTGTGAACGATTGATTGATTGATTGTAGGGTTTAACGCGCCGACGCAGCGCAGGCGATGAGGCGCGCCGTAGTGGAGGGCTCCGGATTAATTTTGACCACCTGGGGATCTTTAACGTGCGCCGAAATCTCGTACACACGGGCGTTTTTGCTTTTCGCCTCCATCAGAAAAGCGGCCGCCGCGGCCGGGAATCGAACCCGCGACCTCGTGCTCAGCAGCGCAACGCCTTGGCCACTGAGCCACCGCGGCGGGTGACTTGTGAACGAGTGTGTCAGGGGTCGACGAAGGCACTGCAACATACCGATGCTTCCAGCGCCGCAGTGATGGCCGGCCTGTGGCCTCCTCCACCGCTCACCAGGCCATGATAGTCCTCAGAGTTGTCCAAGGGGATTACTTCTTCCTCCTCGGCCTGGCTGAGCGGGAAACCGCTACTGCCAGCGCTCTCCGCAGCCCCATCGCGATGTCCCGTGCAGGATGGTGTCCCGGGCAGCCTAGGCGCCCCTTGGGACGGACCAGCACTCTGCACAGTGTTCCCAAGGAAGCACAAGCACTGTTGGAGGCAGACGAGTGGCTTTGGGCGATGATTGACACTGTTTGAAAGCACTGCAAGTAACTAAAACATCAAGCAGACATGGTGCATAATTGCAGGGCCTGTTGCACATAGCCTGTTGCCTGCCGCCTGGTGCATAATTGCAGGCATGCGCAAATCCGAGCGCACTGTGACAACTGGCGCCGAGCCACCATCGGAAAATGGCAGACACGAAGAAGCTGGGAATGGTAAAGAGAAAAAAAAGGGAAGGCGACACTGGCAGGAGCACATGGAAGCTGGGCCATCTGAGCTAGCGCCATAGCATCGGGGAACGGGCCAAAAGAGATCGATTTACGTCGGTAAGCCGATTACCCAAACTCTATATTGTGTACTTGTCTTTTCTTCTTTTTCCCCACTATTTTGTTTATGTTCTTTCAAAAATGTAACCCCCCCTTACTCAATGCTCTTCAATGGGCCTGTAAGGTATAATAAATAATAATAAATAATTGGGAGGCGGTTTCCAGCCAGCCTCACGGTTCAGCGTTCGGGGGGCAGTTGTAGAGGACCTGCCACTGCTGTCCCCAGAGCTAGCTGCTCTTGGGGCACCACTACTTCTGGGCGAGGCCAAAGCTGAAGGGCCGCCAGCATGCAACTAGGCATCACAAGCTGCTGCCTCCGAAGCTTAAAGGGAGTACTGACACGAAATTTTGGTGTTACGTTTTTTTTCGCTGCTATGCTTGCCTACCAGCCCACTAATCATAGAATGGCAGATGAGACGGTCGAGCGCAGCGCAAAAATTAATTTACAGCGTAGTTTATTCGTGTCAGTTTCGGTTTCGACAAAACGAACTCCCAGCAGCCGCCATGAGAGGAGGTATCATGTGACGTCACCATTCTTGCCGTATCGCTGCCGCTCTGGAAGCGCGCGCGCCCGCCCAAACCGGCCGAGGTCTTCGCCATTCCCACAGGCACGGGCATCATGAGGTCAGTCCCAAAATCATGACGTGTACACACGCCCGAGAAGCGCGCGCCAACCACAGCCAGCGCGTGGGCTTCGTCACGGGAGCCCCGACATCGGCAGTTTGGGGCAAGTAGCAGATGATGTCATGTCGTTCCGCTCTGGGCTTTCTCGTGCAGGCGAAGGTAAAAATGGATTTTAAATATGTTTCGCTGAACGGTTGCAGTTGAACCTTGCTGGGAGATATCTCCTGATAAAAAGGAAGCGTTCTACATAGTTATCTCAGCTTTGAAATTTCGTGTCAGTACTCCTTTAAGCCACACTACAGTCTGAGCCTCATCGGGTGCCCGCCACGTCCTGAGGGCCTGAAAGTGTGGCAACTGCTGCGAAAGAACCTCCAACTGGCAAAGTCATCGGTGCCACATCATTAAATCAATGAGTGGACTGAGCTGTGAGCGTGTCATTTTTGAACTCGCATTGGGGCAAACTGTCGCTTTACGCGCTTCTTTCCTCTTAAATTTCCGCAAGAAAACAAAGCTGCTTTCTATGGAACTTTTTTTCTTTTTTCTTGCTGTACTATTTTCGGAATTCTTCAATACTCAAAAAGTGCCCATGGCCTGCAAAAACGCCAACATTATCCTGATTCATAAGAAGGGAGATCGCAAGGACCTCAAGAATTACAGACCCACCAGCCGTCTTTCAGTTATTGTTTACAAGCTGTTTACGAAAGTGATAGCCGCATGGGTGACAGCCTGGATGCTTCTATGCTTCGAGTGTCAGTGCTTTGAGTGTCAATTCTATGCTTCGAGTGTCAGTGTTCGCGCACCGTCGCGTCCACGCCATTGACCAATGTACCCGCCGCGGTGGCTCAGTGGCTAAGGCGTTGCGCTGCTGAGCCCGAGGTCGCGGGTTCGATTCCAGGCCGCGGCGGCTGCTGTTCTGGTGGAGGCAAAAAGCAAAAACGCCCGTGTGTACGAGATTTCGGCGCACGTTACAGGGACAGACAACCGATTTTTGTCGAGTATATATTCTCTATCTCAAATGAAAGGGCATCATTTAAAGCACCTTAACGAGAATCGGTTTTGCTGATAACGCCCTAGAACTTTCTAAATCGGAATTTTTAGATCTACGAGCTGTATGTGTCCTCACAAAAATAATGCTGGCAACCATGACATACAGTAGCGTGGCAACATATTTTTGTCTGTTTGCGAAATGAAAAGCGATATTTAAAAACTTGTCCCGAGCTAAAAACAGTGTGAATCATAGGCTTTCTTATTCTTTTGTGCGTGTTTTTTAATTCATCAGCCTATTTTGCACGAAGGCGCCATCTGTTGGGATGGGCGATAGGTAGAATGTGGCTTCACGCATGCTGCACGTTGTGGAGGTCGAAAGTTCGATTCTCCCCGGGCACATCCTTTTTTTTTACGCTGCCAGTGGCGTATTTGGAAGCTGAAATCGAATATTTTGACAGAACAAACGCCCCTGCGTCAGGCAGAATCATCAGAACTCCTTCACTGGGTCTGTTTACTGAACGCTGCTGTTGATTCTGGGCATGGAGTCTCAGTTAGCTACACAGAGAGTAACCCAGCGGTGGCGGGCGGCGGGTGTTAAAAATTTTTTAAATAATGTTTAAAAATAGATATACAATTTAAACTTATTCAAATACTTGTGTTAAAGGGTTTTCAATAAGTGAATAAACATTCCAGCGGTTACAGTAGCTGCTAGGTTTGCAGGTCACGTGACCGGGACACGTACTGTAGTGTCAAGTTTCTAGACTACGAACCGCCACCCTTCCAATTTCAGGAAGTTTGCTGCCAAATTAAAATTATTTCCACCAATTTGTTTATAAATTGCTTATGCTTATCGGGCTATATAAAACGCTGGCTTTCATATGAGCTAGAGAACATATACGCGACAAAAATCGGTTGTGAGTCCCTTTAAAGATCCCCAGGTGGTCAAAATTAGTCCGGAGCCTTCCACTACGGCACGCCTTATCACCTGCGTTGCGCCGGCGCGTTAAACCCTGCAGTCAATGAATAATTGACCAATGTCTAGGAACAAAATTCGATCACCCCAGCACACATTTGGACTGCTTGTCATAAGTCAGATGGCGGAAATCGAGCATGACCGGTGTTGATGAAAGACGAAGACGAGATTGTATAGGACATTTTATCACCATCATTGGTTATAGAAGTAGAAGTGGAACTTTATATGTCGACCTTAGAGTCATGGCTGGATGGCCTCTACCTATCCTTAAATGTCGACAAGTGTGCACTCTTGGCATTCCCAGTGAAAGACCCAATTTCGATTGATCTGACATACAGACAGAAATCAATACCGCAGGTTACCTCTCTGAAATATCTAGGAGTGTTGTATGAGAGCACTCTGAATTGGCGTCCTCACATTGACTTCATTGCGGTGAAAGGGGGGAGAGCGGTTTCCGTGTTGAAGAGATATTGTAATAAGAAATCTGGTATGCGCAGAGACGTCCTCCTTATGCTCTATCGCATGTACGTGCGCCCTATTCTGGAATTCGGCTGTATCCTTTTTTATAGTTATCCGTTCTACAAGCTCCGACCATTGATTACATTAGAAAGGCAAGCTTTGCGATTGTGTTTGGGATTGCCAAGGTACGTCCCCATTCGGGTATTGTACTGGGAGGCTCGAATCCTTCCTCTGATATCTCGTTTCAAGGTGTTGACAGTAGAAGCATACCTTCGTGCAATGGAATTGCCTATATCACGATCACAAATGGTTTTTGTACACTCCCCAGCGTCCTTTTTTGCCCAATCATGGCCCATGTACAAGCGTCCACAGGTAGTGTTCGTCCAGTCTATGCTCGACCCTTTAAATATCAACATATTATCTGTACCTACGTTTGACTATCGCACTGCGATGGTGGACATTGACTTCGTCAACATTTTTCCCTCCAATGCCAAATGCTTGCCGGAGAGAACGATATCTGGCCTTTTAGAAAACTACCTAGAAGAGTTCCCGACACATGTGGTTATAGCCACAGATGCTTCGGTTCGAGACAAAAAAAGCTGGTGTAGGTATCTTTTCACCTGCGCTTGACTGGGCATTTCCTCTTCGTCTTCCGAATTTCACGTCAATATATTTGGCAGAATTTTGGGGAATCGCGCTCGCTCTTCGAAAGCTCAGCGAAGAGCATTCCCAGGTGATCATTGTGACGGATTCTTTTTCGGTTTGCTCCGCTTTATCTTCACCAACCGTTTCTCCACTTCGCCGATCGCTGTCGATGCTTATACCAGTACATGTCAGGGAAATCCGGCTGGTCTGGGTCCCAGGGCACAGAGGAGTTGAACTTAACGAAACTGCTGATTACCTGGCAGGAGTAGCACTGAATGGTCCTCTCGTTGATACTGTGCCCCCGATAGCCTATGTTGTTGGAACTAGGTTTCGAAGGTACAGTTCACTGAACAGCTTCCCACCAGACAGCATCGCTGGCTGCCCAGACATTGAGCATCTCCGGTACTCTTGGAAGTGTGACTTTGCGCAGTCTCGGCTGTGCGAGGTCACACTGACTTGCTTGCGATGTCGAACACTTAATTTGAATTTTTATCTGCACCGTGCACTCATAGCGCCATCGGCCACCTGCAGCTTCTGTCAAGAGGAGGAAACACTTGACCACTTCCTGTTGTCTTGCCGGCGGTTCTCTTCCCTCCGAAATCGTTACCTGGAGGCTCCCCTCCGGCGCCTGGGTCTCGCCTTGTCGGTGCCGAATTTATTGTCATTTGGGGCAGTCGGGCTTGGTCGGTGCAACGGGGATGTTTTTCGCGCTCTTCACTCATTTATTGCCGAAACAGGTCGCTTGCCTTGTTAATCAATAGCTTCAACCCATTTTTAAACGTTTATTGAAATACCTGTTGGTACAGTAGTATTGAATTTCTTTTGGTTCCAAAATTGTTAGCATCACTGTACCCTATTTTCCCTTCGTTTGAAACTAATTACTAAGCTTCTTTAGCAGTGAAATCACAATAAGACTTGGCCAATCCCCCAGAGTGGGTACGCGCCATTCTCGTTCCGGATCCAACCAACCAACCAAGTGGAATAAAATGCGTTCTGAGCGGTGCCATGGCCCGGGGCCCAGTTCCTCAACATTTGGTGCCGTGAAACCCGGGAGGAACGGCCCAGTGGACTGCATGACGGCGCAGCGCATCTTCAAGGCTTGCAAGGCCTGGGAAACTCCTGGTTGGGATAATTCGTCATTCCCACATCTTGGAGGCCTTGCCCTTGGTCGGCGCCTGCCATGGCCGGCTGCTCGATGCTCCACACCACTCACACTGAACCCGGAGACGACGCAGAGGACATGGGCCAACTGCTACGGCTCAGAGACACCCTCCGAGTACCGATTTCCGACGTCGTCAAAGCGGCAGACCGCGCATTGAAGCAGCGCCCTGTGAAACCAGGTACGCTGAAAACCCTCTACGAATCCGACCAGCAAAAACAGGTCACCCTCGTACAGCTTGACAATCAAGTCAGAAACCTATTGGATATTGATGACTACACAAAGGAATATGAGGAATCTGATTTATACCTCGGAATGATTTTTCGAATTATTTTCCTTCTTCAAGACACGTTATCCAAAAATGGCTACGTTTGCACAACCCCGCAAGATAGTAAAGCGGGGGACACATGGACGGAGAGGGACGCGTCTGTGCACGCGATTCCCCGTTCCGGTAGCCGGAACGGCCCCCGCCCGGCACCCAAAACCGGCTCTCCGCATGCGTCAAACCTGCTAGATATTTTCCGCCGCTGCCACGCGTCAAACGTGTAGGCAATTAACTGGCAGGGGGCGTCAGCCAATAACAGCACGAGGCGCGGAAGCGTCATTCATGACGTTTCGCGCGGGTTTCAAAGTGGAGCCTGTATTCGGTGTATCCTCCGCTCCTGGATTTCGCGAGGTGGCTTTCTCCTGCGCCGCAGCCATGAGCAGCTCAAGGGTGGACCACACCGCCGAAAACGATCTGCTGATATCTCTGGTACGAGCAGAAGCAAATATATGAGATCAAAAAACAACTTCGTATCGCTTTCGCTTGCCTTGTAACTGCAAAAGACCACGCTGCATACAGTAAAATTAAGAGCAACATCTCTGAGAAGTGTCGGCATTGCAGTGTTTTTTTTCTCCGTGTAGTCAGTGAAGGCTTCCTTCATCGTGGTTGATGCGGTGGCTTTATTAAAGTTCATGTGAAAAGAACAACCCCCGAAACCATATTCTTGCCACGTTGAATGAGAAAAGCATTTGTAGAAATCCAGATAATTATCAATATATCAATATCAATAGCTTGGCCAATTATATCCATTATTAGCGTAGATTAATATAATTGGCCCCAATTACTTAAAGCAACAATCTCCTACGAGAGGAAATCACGAGCATCGCGGGACACCCAAGAGAACTCCGTCAAGCGTCAATGCGACCCTTGTGCGGGCTGCCAAAGGCTGCATGCACGCATGACGGAACGGGGCGGAGCTAAGCGGCCCGACGCGTCGACGGCGTCCGCGCACCATGTGTCTCCAATTCCACCAAACGGCGGTGGGGAGCGGTTTCCGGAACGTTTACAGGCACCGAAAACCGGCTGCAAAGACGGACATGGGCAAAACAGTGATGGACGGAATGGGCAAAACAGTGTTGGTCATAAAACTAATCTTTATATTTTCCAATACTATGAACCCTGGTGAGTGCAATAAGAGAATGGGTTTTCTGATGCACCACTTGGAACTAATTTTACAACTCATTGAACTTTAGTGTTTTAAAAAGGCATTCAAAATGGTTCCTTGCCACTGGTGCCATCAAGGTTTAATTAGCTGTAAAATTAGTTCCAAGCGATGCACCAAAAAGCTGCTTCGATTATTGCATTCACCAGCATTTATAATAATGGCTAATTATCTCACTGTCTTGGGAACTAATTGACTAGCTGAAAAAATAATGGCATATTTTAAATCAGTGGGGGAAAAGCAGAAAGACTGGCAGGTTTCACAGAGTTTGCTTGAAAATTAAAAGCAGCTGTCTTAAGACCCTTGTCCCCCTTAAAGGGACACTACTGAAGTGTAAAATCAAGTTGGCTTATGTTGGTAGATTACGACTGCTGTGAATACTAATACATCCCCCAAAGCAGCAGTGCTTGCTTATTAATGGCGCCCCAAAGACAAGATCTTTCTCAGCACCAATGGGAGAAGCGTGCAGCCGGGAGAAGTTGCCGGCTGCCATGAATGGCGCGGGGGTGACCACCTCGCCACAGTCGCCGAGCACCCACCTCTGTAGGCCCCCCCGAGGGGACTGCAGCCTCAAGTGAAGGAAGCGGCCTGCTGGGGTCCTCCTCAAGAGCAGAACGGGAGGCTCCCGCAGTCCCCACTCCCTCAGCAATGCGCTGTCGACGCTTTTTCTGCTGTTTACTCCTCCGTGCCTCCTGAGCTGCCCCTTCCTCAGCAGGCCTCTTCGAAGGCTTATGCCGGGCATGCCGGTCTTCTCCCCGCGAGGCCTTCACGAGTTTGTTTTCGCCACTTGGCTGCGTGGACAGCATGGCACAATGGTCACATAAGCGGCCCCGCTTGGAGCAAGGGGCAACGAAACCACAACAACATCCCCTGTCCCAATAATCTCCATTCTGTTTGAACACGGACTCAGACAAAAGGCTGCCACTGTTGCATGGCGTTTTCGTTTTACCTGTGCGCCAGCATGACAGCATTGTCGAAGCTCCTGCCAAGAGCCGACAGCATTGTCGAAAAACTTACCATTAACCGCTTTTGGGAAACAAAAAATGAACTCTATGCAAGGCACCCAGCCGTACTGCCGCCATGGGCCTATCAAGCGAGTTTCATATTGATGTATACTAAAGCCACCAAAAAACCTACTTTTTGTTTAGTAACACTAATGTATACTAGAGGGAAATCTTCTGCCAGTGCCTATGCGAGCTCTGCTCTAACGAGCATGCCGGCATTGTACCCCAAAGAAGCATTGTTTCTCAAAAGTTGCAACAAAAAAAAACAGGCTCAAAAGTTGCCTGTGGCCATAAAAGCCAATACTGCCGTTAGAAGACCTTATAAAGTGTTAAACTGATGTTAAGGCATAGCTGTTAGGATTTATTCATTAGGGATTAGTCAAAAGCTTGATGCAAGATGAACATAAAAAAATGCCGCCACTGTTGGCTTTGTCATCACGAGAAAAAGAGGCCATGTTGCAAGCAATGCCAAGTAAGAATCTGTTACAGCGGCACGGCACTCGAGCGATAGCTTTCCCTCTAGTATATACAGCGTGTTTCAGGGAACTCTATCCAGAGTTTAAAAATATGCCAATGCACTCTAAGACGACGCGACGAAATGCGTTACTCCCTTTTGTATGTAGTGCGTCACGCTATTTTTGTATTTTGCCTAATTAAACCCGACACGCTTCACTAATTAGTTCATAATAATTAGTCAGCTTCTGAAGCGACGAGGCTAGGAGAAAAAAAATCCAAATAAACAGTTGCAGAGTGGTTTGCAAAACATCCGAACAAACAGTTCCTGTCTTTCTAAATCTGTTAAGTATATTAGTGTTTTTCAGCTTACTGATGATGCCCGCGAAGTACAAAAGAACATCACATGACATGCCCGCTAGTGCGTTGCAATTCCAGTGTTCCCAAGCCTTCCACATACAAGCAATCATAAGAACCCACCACCAAAGGCAGATTTGCTGCCGAAGCCGAACTTGTCGCTGTGGATGTCCCTGCCAGTTCATCAGAAACATCACTTGTCCCAGAATCGGGCCTAGAGGAGATGCGTGCTCCAAACTGCGCCTCTCCATCTGGGCTCGACGGTGAACCAGTAGCGGCAGTCCCTGCTCTTGAACTTTCCCCTTCAGTCAGCTGAACTGACTCTACGCGTGGGCTTGCCGTTATGGTGATTTTAGGAGCATAGACTACTTATTTGGATCGAATTTGGACAAAGAAAAATTTGAGTGCAGTTGGCCTTTAAGGGGGCACATGACTCTTAAAACAGCTTCCTTGAATTTTTAGGTAAACTCTGAGAAACTTGTGAGCCTTGATGCTCTGATTTCAAATGTAGCATTATTTTTTTGAGTAAGTCAATTAGTTAGCAAGATAATGAGAGATAATTAGACATTTTTGGAGGATCAATGGGCAAAACAGTGTTGGTCATAAAACTAATCTTTATATTTTTCAATACTATGAACCCTGGTGAGTGCAATAAGAGAATGGGTTTTCTGATGCACCACTTGGAACTAATTTTACAACTCATTGAACTTTAGTGTTTTAAAAAGGCATTCAAAATGGTTCCTTGCCACTGGTGCCATCAAGGTTTAATTAGCTGTAAAATTAGTTCCAAGCGATGCACCAAAAAGCTGCTTCGATTATTGCATTCACCAGCATTTATAATAATGGCTAATTATCTCACTGTCTTGGGAACTAATTGACTAGCTGAAAAAATAATGGCATATTTGAAATCAGTGGGGGAAAAGCAGAAAGACTGGCAGGTTTCACAGGGTTTGCTTGAAAATTAAAAGCAGCTGTCTTAAGACCCTTGTCCCCCTTAAAGAGACACTACTGAAGTGTAAAATCAAGTTGGCTTATGTTGGTAGATTACGACTGCTGAGAATA
Source organism: Haemaphysalis longicornis (assembly GCF_048455015.1). Classification (NCBI taxonomy): domain Eukaryota; kingdom Metazoa; phylum Arthropoda; class Arachnida; order Ixodida; family Ixodidae; genus Haemaphysalis; species Haemaphysalis longicornis. Next base: position 96,463,513 of record NW_027526225.1, on the reverse strand, counting down.
CTAATACATCCCCCAAAGCAGCAGTGCTTGCTTATTAATGGCGCCACAAAGACAAGATCTTTCTCAGCACCAATGGGAGAAGCGTGCAGCCGGGAAAAGTTGCCGGCTGCCATGAATGGCGCGGGGGTGACCACCTCGCCACAGTCGCCGAGCACCCACCTCTGTAGGCCCCCCCGAGGGGACTGCAGCCTCAAGTGAAGGAAGCGGCCTGCTGGGGTCCTCCTCAAGAGCAGAACGGGAGGCTCCCGCAGTCCCCACTCCCTCAGCACTGCGCTGTCGACGCTTTTTCTGCTTTTTACTCCTCCGTCCCTCCTGAGCTGCCCCTTCCTCAGCAGGCCTCTTCGAAGGCTTATGCCGGGCATGCCGGTCTTCTCCCCGCGAGGCCTTCACGAGTTTGTTTTCGCCACTTGGCTGCGTGGACAGCATGGCACAATGGTCACATAAGCGGCCCCGCTTGGAGCAAGGGGCAACGAAACCACAACAACATCCCCTGTCCCAATAATCTCCATTCTGTTTGAACACGGACTCAGACAAAAGGCTGCCACTGTTGCATGGCGTTTTCGTTTTACCTGTGCGCCAGCATGACAGCATTGTCGAAGCTCCTGCCAAGAGCCGACAGCATTGTCGAAAAACTTACCATTAACCGCTTTTGCGATACAAAAAATGAACTCTATGCAAGGCACCCAGCCGTACTGCCGCCATGGACCTATCAAGCGAGTTTCATATTGATGTATACAAAAGCCACCAAAAAACCTTCTCTTTGTTTAGTAACACTAATGTATACTAGAGGGAAATCTTCTGCCAGTGCCTATGCGAGCTCTGCTCTAACGAGCATGCCGGCATTGTACCCCAAAGAAGCATTCAGTTTCTCAAAAGTTGCAACAAAAAAAAACAGGCTCAAAAGTTGCCTGTGGCCATAAAAGCCAATACTGCCGTTAAAATACCTTATAAAGTGTTAAACTAATGCAAAGGCATAGCTGTTAGGATTTATTCATTAGGGATTAGTCAAAAGCTTGATGCAAGATGAACATAAAAACAAATCCCGCCACTGTTGGCTTTGTCATCAGGAGAAAAAGAGGCCATGTTGCAGGCAATGCCAAGTAAGAATCTGTTACAGCGGCACGGAACTCGAGCGATAGCTTTCCCTCTAGTATATACAGGGTGTTTCAGGGAACTCTATCCAGAGTTTAAAAATATGCCAATGCACTTAAGACGACGCGACGAAATGCGTTACTCTCTTTGGTATGTAGTGCGTCACGCTATTTTTGTATTTTGCCTAATTAAACCCGACACGCTTCACTAATTAGTTCATAATAATTAGTCAGCTTCTGAAGCGACGAGGCTAGGAGAAAAAAAATCCAAATAAACAGTTGCAGAGTGGTTTGCAAAACATCCGAACAAACAGTTCCTGTCTTTCTAAATCTGTTAAAAATATTTGTGTTTTTCAGCTTACTGATGATGCCCGCGAAGTACAAAAGAACATCACATGACATGCCCGCTAGTGCGTTGAAATTCCAGTGTTCCCAAGCCTTCCACATACAAGCAATCATAAGAACTCACCACCAAAGGCAGATTTGCTGCCGAAGCCGAACTTGCCGCTGTGGATGCCCCTGCCAGTTCCTCAGAAACATCCGTTGTCCAAGAATCGGGCCTAGAGGAGATGCGTGCTCCAAACTGCTCCTCTCCATCTGGGCTCGACGCTGAACCAGTAGCGGCAGTCCCTGCTCTTGAACTTTCCCCTTCAGTCAGCTGAACTGACTCTACGCGTGGGCTTGCCGTGCTGCAGCTGGTGGTCGGAGCGGCCTTTTGAGCGCCACCGATGGGGCAGCAGACTGCATGCCACAGACAGGGGTACATATCAACAGGAAACACACCAGTCTCAATTGCCTCCACTAGAGCATCAACGTTAACGTTTGGAGCGCTGCTTTGGACCTCCTGGTCCGTCTGATGGCCGGTCTGGATTGAGCAGAGATTCAGATCGTCCAGTTCCTCGGCACACTGCACGCAAGTTGAGAGTACAGGTGGGAGGGAGATTTCAGAAATCAAGCTTGCCGCATCATCATTCTGGGCAACTAAGCTATGACACTTTTTTCCCTTGTCTAGCTGCTGCTACATACGTGCCTTTGCACTTGTTGAGCCATTAAGAGGGCTGTTCGGAGGTGGCCCAGTGTCCAATTAGCTCTACCAAATAACCAGTCAAATGTGTGAGCAAACCAACGAGCCACAATTCTTTCTTTTGTTTTCCTAATATATACTCTTGAGAACTGAAAATTTGAAACCACAAAAAACAGTTTTCCGTATTAATTTTATTTGCAGTCCGCAAGTGCCAAAAAATGTGCAGTAATACCTCGTTAACTCGAACTCGCATATCTAGAAAAAGCAGCTAAGTCGAAACTTTCCGCAGCACTGAACCACTTCCTATACGTTCCATGTATTTGTTGCCCTTTATTTCGAATATTTTTTGTGTTAAACTGCGGATATCTTGAAATCATGACTCAGAGTGGGACGAAAATTTCGCCGCCGGTTCACAAGATTCCCGCGATGCTGCCTCGGCTAAGGCCGTCAATTTTTTCTCGTTTAGCCGCGCCTACCACAAAGCCAAAGATTTCCCTGAACGTGAAGTTTGAGCCTAGAGGCATATCAACTTCGTCAAGCAACCCTGCCGGTGAATGTCTCTTGTATTTTTTCTCTTTCAATTCTTTATGAAAAGCAAGATTGGAAGTTGCTGTTGAAGAGCTGGTAAGTAGTAGCGCCGTTTTTGCAAAGAACTTGATATTTCATGGCAATTCGCTCCACTTTGCTTATCTCGAAAATCCCTTATCTCGTAATATTTCCCGGTTTTTACTACTGCGAAATATTGAGGTATTACTGTGCTTGCAAAGTATTACAGCCGTATTATAAGTACGGTCGAGGCCACTTATAACGCCTGCAATTATAACAAATGGTCGGTTACAATGAACGAACGCGGCATCACCGCCACAGCACGCGCTAAGGCAATGGCATTTTTCAAATATAATGCACTGGCGTGAGAGTAAAACTCGAGTACAGCGAACGATCGAATATCGCCCGACCGCGCCTGGCGCACCCGGTCGCCACTTTCCGCGAACGTGAAGTGTAAATGCACTGCATGGGGATCATCCTTTTCCAACAAAACTGACTGCAGAAAGAAAAAAAAAATTGGTGAGAAAAAAGTAAACAAAACTGGACGTCGTCGTGGTGGGTTTGCAGGGGGGTGGAGGGAGCACACCACGGAAGACGGGTGAAGCGAGATAGGGGAGAAAATAGGGGAGATGACGGCGAACTTGCAGAAAGTTGGCGTTGCCACTATGACAACACCTGTGAGACCCATGTGTTGCTCCCAATCAGCCTGCCTGGGAACGGAAAAATCAGTGGAATGGATTTTGTGGGGTCACAAAATTTGCTACGCATAAATTTCGGTAGACCACATTTATGCTTGCTCACGCTTTCCTGTCCAGTTCGCCCGAGAGAAAGGTGAAAAAAAAAAAAAACACGAAGCAACCTGAAATGCATGCCATGAAGCTGGAACATGCCGAGTGCCACTAAGGAGTCATCAGTTGCTTTCTTTGGGCTTGTAAGCGATCTTATGCAGGGAGAAAAAAACTGAAACCTAGTTAAGAAGTACGATCTGTCCAAGTTGACCATCTCCGCAATTTTTAAAGGAACTCTGCAACACTCTTCGATCAGTGGAAGTAAATCTGCGCGACATTTAGATTACACTGCCCGGAATACCTGAGCAAAATATTACACGTGCACCTGAAACTGTGAGCGCACAAATCGCTATGAGATGCGGAAAAACCAACCAGGCTCTCATAAATTTTCCTCATTATGCACCCCTGGCATGGCCTAAACGACGTCATTGAGGCCATGGCTCCCCTAGTGGCTGCCCCTGGTCAACCTGGCGGCCTATTTTTCGCATTTCCTGTGATGATCCGTCGGCGGCGGCGCTGTGTACCAACTATGCCTGAACCTGTACGCCCAGTTCCGGCGTTTCTTTTGTGTTTTGAGTGCGCGTGGAGTTTAATGAGCTGTAAAATTAGTTCCAAGCGATGCATCAAGAAACCGCTTGACTTGTTGCATTCACCAGGGTTCATAGTATTGGAAAATGTAAAGATTGCAGTTTTATGACTAACACTTTCTCTATTGTTCCTCCAAAAATGGCTAATTATCGCTAGTTACCTTTGGAACTAATTGACTGACTAAAAATAATGGAATATTTGAAATGAGGGGTGAGAAAGCAGCAGGGTTTAAAAGTTTCACAGTGTTTACTGTGAAACTTTTTATTTTTAGTGTTTACTGTGAAACCGTCCTGTCCATGAAAATTATGTCCACCAATCCACCAAGAGACACGCACCAGCTCGCATCGCCGCATGGCCGCCATCCAATTGCTCAGGCAAGCCTGCAGCCTTGGCAGAGGCTGCAGGGAGCGCAGTTGCTCCACAAGGCGCTTGCGCTTTTTGCTCCATGGCTGCTCGGAAACTTCAAGGAGCCCACTGGTTGCCGGCTCACTGGCTGTCAGCACCACGTTATCCTGCAAGGCAGAGGAGATAGCCACAAGGACACCCTTTTTCTTCAGCATCCAATCTTTTGTAGCCGACGTTGTCGATTCTGGCTCGCATCTCACCCCTTCCGCTGCTTGTGTTCCATCGCTGGAGCACCGTTTCGCAAATCTGTGTTTCTTCCACGGGCAAACACGGCCCCTGCTAAGCAGTGGGTGCGCATTGGGAACGCCGCAAACCGCTTCGCACACGCTGGCATGCTCGCGATGACAACTGGAAGTAGAGCCAGGCAGCAATGAAGAAGACAGCTCCTGCAAGCGACAGTCTTAATGGATGCAGTTATTGGGAACAACTAATCTAAGACTGTTTTTTTCTTTTGTTTGGCACTGCTGTGGCATTACTTTGACCAAGTAGAGCTCATAGATAAACAAAGAGGGGTACAGCACAAAGAAAAAAGGACAACCACAAGCGTTTGCGGTAGTCCTTTTTAACACCAAAAGTGTTTTATTCCCGGAGACAACAACATTTCGGTGACGTCATATCCGTCACGGAAGAGGCACCAGTACAACGAAGCAAGCGGCCCGTGAAGGGTGCACCCCTGCAAACAGGGCTTCTCGCGGGGAAACAACCTTTAGTACTAACGCGATCGTTACACTTAGGGTTGTTTGTTTTCGGGTTTTATATTTTAACACGACAGTGTTTTATGCCACGACACCCCAAGGTTTCACTGACGTCATATCCGTCGCGGAAATGACGCCAGTACACCTTTGCCGAAGCAACCCGCCAGCAGGACGTCGTTCGACAAGCACACCCACAAGACAGCCACCGACCCCCAAATCATGTTCAGCTGCAGATTTCGCTGCACATTTTCCTTTCATGTTTTACCGATTCCTATGACAGAGGAATCAACCACAGATTTTTTTTGTTTTGTTTGGCACTGCAGTGGCATTACTTCGACCAAGTAGAAGCTCATAGATAAACAAAGAGGGGTACAGCGCAAAACGGACAGTACACAAGACGAGGAAAAGGTACTACAGGAAAAAAGGACAAACACAAGCGTTTGTGGTAGTCCTTTTTGCTTCATCTAGTGTATCATCTGTTTTGCGCTGTTCCCCTCTTGGCTAACTATAAACCAACTTGGCCAAGCCTCAATTAAAGCAAGCACATAAATAAAAGGCATCGTGACCTCTTGTTCACAGTGTAAGCAACAGGCAAAGTATCTCTAATCTTGGGATGCGGCAGCTGAGCGCTCTGTGCTTCAGTCATCACAACTGCACATGTGGCTATCTATCTTGGTGCCCGCATAGTCACATTCAGCCCCGTCTTCACGCTTTCCCCCTACTGTTACAGTAGCGAGAACAGTGTTCACGACTGGTTGCCAGGGCGGACAGGACCCAAGAAGGGACCGACGGGGTAGAACATGCACGAAACAATGGTGGCATACAATGCGAGCCAAACAAAATAAACTCCCACCTCCCCTCGCGGGAACCCCTGTGTAGATGCGACGCATAGGGGGTTCACGTTGCAGCGTTCGACAGCGGGGGAACGGCGCTGGAACGATGGAGCGGAGCGGCGCAGGCACCGCGTTTTATAGCGCGCATAACGGTGAGGGGACGCGCCGGCGCCAGTGCGCCTGCCGCGGCTATGACGCAACACAATTTAACACAATCCACTTTAATCCAATCCAACCCAAATCCAATTCAATCCACGCCAAGCCAATCCAATCGAATCCAATCCAATGCCCCTCGCGAGAGAGTGTTCGCTATCGGAGAGGAGACGGGGTGAGCGGCGGAGAGCGCAGCTCGCGCGGCGAGGAGAATGGGGGAGGGGCGGACGCCAACAACGACGACGCTGACGCCGGATGCAGGGACAAGGCGGGTGAATGAGATGCCTCCGCATCTAAAACGGGCGGTCAATTTCTTGTGTCCTTCCAGACTACCTCTCTCCCTGGTAGCTTCCAGGGAGTTCATGAGTAAAAAAGTTGAGGTTGGTTCCTGTGTCATAGGAATCGGTAAAACGCGAAAGTGAAGTGTGCAGCGAAATCTGCAGCTGAGCATAATTTGCAGGTCGACGGCTGTCTTGTGGGTGTGCTTGGCGAGCAACGTCCTGCTGGCGGGTCGCTTCAGCAAAGTTGCACTGGCGTCATTTCCGTGACGGGTATGACGTTAGTGAGATCTTGGGTTACTGCGGCATAGAACACTTTCGTGTTAAAATATAAAACACCAAACGAACAACCCTAAGTATAACGTACAAGTTAGTACTAAAGGTTGCTTCCCCGCAAGAAGACCTTGTGTGCAGGGGTGCACCCTTTTCAGGCCGCTTGCTTCGTTGTACTGGCGTCACTTCCGTGACGGATATGACGTAACTCAAATGTTTGTGTATCCCGGAATAAAACACTTTCGTGTTAAAATGGCTTACGATTACGATACTCCCTAATGCGAAATTTGTGCGCAGCGCCAACTGCAGTCCTCTCGGCCAAGGCGCATAGCGCCATGTCTCAGTAGTGATCACGTGATCGGCGAATGCACGTCGGCCCGTGCTACGCTGCTGTTATCTCGCAGCACATCGCCACCGCCCAGCATGCTGTTGTAAATCATGTTTGAACCTCTCGCAACAAATGTCACGTGGTTCCGACAAGCCACGTAGCAAGGAGACCGAAGAACCTGAAGGACTGATGTACGAACCGCACATAGCGCGTGCTGGGCATCTGCGCTTTTTGTCAACTTGAAAGGACGAGACGCTTGCTTTCATGGATGCCTGGTTTTGCGTTTCCTTTTTCGGGCGGCAGTAGGCACCGAGGGCGGTTTTCACACACGTGTCTGGCGTAGGCTTGGCATAATGCCCTCCCCCTCACGCTTTCACAGGGGCGCTTCACGCCGCCTCCGTTTCAACCTGATTCTCAACGGTGGTGTCAACAGAGATTATTAATTGAACTTCCATCGGAGTCGAGGCAAAACTTTGCGTTCGGCGGGGTAGAGTTGGGAACGTGCAACACACATCGTGTGCTTAGCACGGACAAGTACCGCCATTCCGCGGATCCCGACGTAACCAGTGACGGCGAACTCACACGATTGCCTGCATGCATGCCTCGCCAGTGAATACAACCTATAAAGGCTGTAGTCCGTATTTTTTAAATAAGATGAGCTCACATAAAAGTGTTGATTTACATTTATTTCACATGCTCAACCATCTAAGAATTGTTTATTTGAGGAAAGCATTTATAGATGTTTCTTCAATGGGTACTGGCCGTCCGCAACTTTTGCGACATCACCAACCGTAGCACCCAGAAGTGTACTGGGCGCAGTCACCTGCATTTACGCTTCTGGAATTTTCTGCCTTATTAAACAACTGCTAGTTGTTGTGATCACCAACCGTAGCACCCAGAAGTGTACTGGGCGCAGTCACCTGCATTTACGCTTCTGGAATTGTCTGCCTTATTAAACAACTGCTAGTTGTTGTAAAAGGGGTGTACTTAGATTATCGACATCGTAATCCAGGCCCCCCCTTTAGTGTCCTTTTAATAGGCTTTCTGCAGCGAATGCTGCCTGGTTACTCAAGAGCTGAACTAGTACACCCATGTCAATTAAAACAGTATGTGGGCAGCAATAAACAAAAAGACTCACAGGTGTTTAGCCAGGGCTTTGGCAGTCCTTTTCGAGACGGAGGGTTGGGCTTGTTGGTAGTTAGTACTGGCAGGACCCGTGCTTGTACGGCATCTACTTGCAGTGTCAATGACCCTCCGCTGGCCTCTCCCTCTATAATGTGTGTTCCAGGGCCTAGTGTGGCTGAAACTCTGCTGGCCTCTCTCTCTATAATACGTGTCCCTGGGCCTAGTGGGAATAAAATTTCGCTGGCCTCTCCCTCTATAATATGTGTCCCAGGGCATCTGACCATGCTTGCCAGCCAGTTTCGGGTTTCCTGTCATTGGCAGACTGCTGTCAGCCGAGCTTTCTCCGGATGGTGTGGTGGTGCTCCCGCCACTGCCGCAGTTGCTGGGTTTCTGTTCATCTGCCTCCCTTGGCCCGGACACCTGAGGCTCATTCGATGGCCCGAGGTCTGCTTGCCAAGATCCGCCTCCTCTGACCTGAGAACGGACACAAGATAGGCACTTGTTGCAAGCTGGCAGCACCTAGCCTGCGTTCCTACCCCGTAAATGCACCACTGTCGAGGCACACTGAATGCAGGCCTCCAGTTGTTGGAGAATTCCTACTGGAGATGATGATACACTAAGGAAATGCAGCAGAATAAAAATGGGTGGCATTTACTGATTACACAGAATCATTTGACTAACGTGGAAAGTGAGCCTTCTTGGTTCATGATCACTTCAATAAATCAGTCAGGGGAAGAACACTTCACACCAAGAAGTGTTTCTCCTCCCTGTGAAGTGTTCTTCCACAGGCTCATTTATTCAAGCAATTAATGGATTGTCGGGTTTCACGTGCCAAAGCTAGGCCTCGGCTGTGAGGCTCACCGTAGTGGATTGAGGGCTCCAGATTATTTTTGACCACCTGCGGACCTTTAACGTGCGCCTAAATGTCAACACACAGGTAATCTCACTCTTCACCTCCGCAAGAAAAGCATCCACCACAGCTGGGATGGAACCTGCATCCTTAGCAGAGGGGCAGGTTCCGTTAAACACTTAAAATGGCCATGCAGACAAAATAAAACCTTGTTTTATTCAAAAGATTTGGTGCTCTATAGTGCTCCCAGCACTTGTGCAGCAGCAAGCGATGCTTTGTTGAGAGAAGTCGATGAATTTCAGCTAAAATTTTGATTCTCCAACCACGTTGTGCATTTCATGAAGTCTGCGATGACGTAACAAGGACAGGCGTTCAAGCGAACTTCAGTGCACGGTATACGCTGCAGCAAACTGCTGAACACTTTTTTTACTGCCAATCCACCTAGATGGCGCCACCATACTGCAGAGGACCGCTGTCCGCCTCTGTTTTGTTTCTTTTTTTTTCAGCTAGTTGATCCCAGAGCAAAAACAAGTATGTCCAATAAGACCACTGAATGGCCAGGTTCGATTAGCAAGATCATTAGAATAGGTGCATATACTACTGAACGCTTGTATTTATATACGACTTGACACCATGGTAAGGTACGTGTACCTGTTAGAAAAGCTGCAGTGAGCCGATCATGGGCCAGGCGATCAACCGAGCCCTGCTACAGTCGACACTGGTGCTGATCTGATCAGACAAAGACCCTCTTTCACCGCGTGCACAAAGTGATTGCATAAACATCCCCCAAGTCAGGGTGGCATTGCCTCATGGCCAAGGCTGCAGATTCTCCACGTTAAACCTCAATCATGAGTTGTGAACGAGTGTGTCAGGGGTCGACGAAGGCACTGCAACATACCGATGCTTCCAGCGCCGCAGTGGTGGCCGGCCTGTGGCCCTCTCCTCCGCTCACCAGGCCGTGATGGTCCTCAGAGTCGTCCAAGATGATTACTTCTTTCTCCTCGGCCTCGCTGAGCGGGAAACTGCTACTGCCAGCGCTCTCCGCAGCCCCATCGCGATGTCCCGTGCAGGATGGTGTCCCGGGCAGCCTAGGCGCCCCTTGGGACGGACCAGCACACTGCACAGAGTTCCCAAGGAAGCACAAGCACTGTTGGAGGCAAACTAGTGGCTTTGGCAATGTTTGGGCTATGGTTTGGCCAATGTTTAAAGGGGCTGTGCAGACAAAATACAAGTTTGTTCAAAACATTTCATGTTTTGCAGTGCCCCCAGCACTTGTCCCACAGCAACACAATTCTTTATTCACTGAGAAGTGGATGAATTTTCTGGATGAGAAGTTAAAATTTTAATTCTCCCACCAAATCGTGCATTTTGTTGTGACGCCTGCAATGACGTAACAAGGACAAACCTTCAAGCAAATGTTAGTGCGCCATTTACTCTGCAGCGGACTGCTGAACCTTTTTTTTTTATTCTCATTCCTCCTAGATGACACCACCATACCGCGTAGGACTGGTCTGCCTTTGCTTTGTTTCTGTATTAACACCTGGCTTGTTGTTACGGTACGTAGTAATCCTTTCGTGAAACATCAGGTACGCTCAGCAAACAGGGTCCCACAAGGCAATGTCGCTTACGCCACTACGCCAGTGTCATGTGAGAAAACCCCAAAGCACCGCACTGCTGTGCAGCACCAACAGGCAGTATGCACTGGTGCTTCTGTGTTGACGTGTGCTTTTGTAACTTCCATTGTTTGCCCTACCATTTTTACTGTTATAAAATACGTATGCATTGCATTTAAGCAAAAATAGGTCGTTCTGCAAGCTTATAAGCCCTGCCTAACTTGAGCTTGCATCTGCCGGCCTCAGCCAAACGCACAGCTGTGCATATTACGTCGTAGCTTCTAGTGCAGGAAATGAGCTAGTGGGTCACATAGCAATTCTCTGTTTTCTTAATTATATAGCTTATTTGAGTACAGTTTGCAATAAAAGTGGGGTCAGTATGATACTAACGAGGCAATCTTTTGAATGAACCAAACTTGCAATTTGTCCGCATGGGCCCTTCAATGTGGAGACAGTTACATACAGCAAAGAAAAATACTGACACCCACCCAACACGAAGCCACGCGGCTGAAAAGCAAAAAAGAACATGATTGTGGAAAAAAAGTCCTTCCTGGTTCAAAGTTTGAAGACAGACAAAATTTCCTTCCACCGCGAAAATTTTTCAGTAAGCTGCAGTGCAGTTGTTTGCACCTGTATAGCTTTATTTTTAATGTCATAGTGGTCACCGCACCAGACGCACATTCTGGAGGCTGTTGGTTCGGATCCCACCCGGCGGGCATTTTTTCTCCACTTTCTGTCTGTCCGAATTTCTCATCTGTTTCAATGACCTACCACATTCTCCCCTTTGCTTATATATATATATATATATATATATATATATATATAACTCTAGAGAAAGATAAAGCTCACAAAGCGCGCAGAAATAGTATAAATAAAGAGCCGGATACTCAGCAAGAACAATAGCAAACAAGGTTTACTTACGTAGTGGCAACGGGACTTGCCTTCATCAGAATACAGTTACATGATTTTGCTGTCACAAACATTTGGAACACATTTTTTATATAGCTTTGCAGAAAACTGTGAGAAGGAGGGGAAGATGTTTCGGAAACGGACAGTATGCATGCAGTCGGGATATGCCTGTTACCACAACAACAAAAAAAGGAGAGAGAGGGAGAGAGAGAGGAAGGGGTCGTATTGACAAAGCAGCTCTCAAGGTTGCACCAGGGCGGGGCAACGTACGCGGCGTGGGCTGCAAGTTCAGACAGTGCGGAAAAACTGGATAATCGCGGTTTCAAAAGGAAGGGACAAGTATACAGTAAGGTATTCAGTGGGCGGGGAGACTGGTTGGGGCGGAAGCGAAGAGGGGTGTGCCCCCGCGGATCGAGAGAATAAATACAGCGCACAAAAGAGCATTGCACAGGAGCTAGCAACTGAACAGGAAATAGGTATGGTTCATAGATCACAAAGGGCTAAACATTTCTAAGTGGTGGTGGGAACACGGCCTCCTTCCCAAGGACAAACGCATTATTGAGCCGCATTAGGCTAATAAAGCTGCTTTATTTGGAGAGTTTCTGCGAATTCTGATAGGAGACTCAAAGGTAGGATTTATGAACATTGTTATAGAAATAACGAGGCCGCCAAGTTTAATCGAGGGATAAGCACGTTAGTTTTCCGTAACTTTTCCGTAGCTTCATGTACGGTAGTTTCTAATTCAATTACCCTTTCCAGCGTAGTTTTTACAACTACTGCGCCGTCTTACCTCGACCAAAAACGACCCAACGAGTTTGTGAAAGCAGTGCCTTTAAGTGCTTTTATCTCTACGCGGCAAAAGGACAGTTTTTCTTAATCTCGTCGGTGCAAGGTCCCGTAAACCAGCATCCGATGTAGAGTTCCTATGCTCAACTTTTATATCCGCTGGGCTGGTCCCACCTCATCTCGCCTTTGTGCACTCTGTGGAGCATACGAACAATAGATCACCAAAGATGAAAGTTCGCTTTACAGTTCTGACGCTCAGTTCGTCTGTGACAAACGCACTCGAATTTTGCGAGTTCACATTAAAGCTTGAATCCGCAATTTAAAGGTGCTCATGGTACGCCTGAATTCACAAGGATCTTTGACCGTCATTTTAATGTCTTGAACTCAAGAAATCCGTTCAGCTGGTCATACAAGACACCTCTTCGAAAGGCGAATCAGTCTTCAATGAGGCCTTTTTTTTAAAAAAAAAAGGCTGAATTGTACATAACATATATGACACAAGGCTGCACAAGAAAATTCACTGTTTGAGGGCCTCAGGAACACTGTATTTGCAGGACTCCTTATATGTATGCGCGGTGTCAGCACCTTTTGATGTGTTTGTGGCGACGGGAAGCTGCCGAAATCGCTCACGCTCAAAACGACTCAATGCCACATCGAAAATGTTTTGATTGCGTAAAAAGAAAAGAGTGGCTAGAACAACAGATTACTGCCTCCCAAAGCAGCTGTTTACAGAATTACATATGTGCCGTACGCAATTACATATCAGCGAATACGCATTCAGCCGTTCACGGTGTAAGGCATATTTGCTCGAAACGTTCCAGAAGAGAGGCACACGGAGGAAGCAACAAACGGTATACAAATTTCATTCATCCCTAGGGTTTACACAATTTCAAAAGAAAAAAGTCACACACGATAAATGAGTAACCAAATAAAAAAGACTGCCTGATTTATCACAACGTAGGCTATGAGGCGACTTATACAAAGCGCACGCACATAAAAACCGCTAAAAATACGAAGGCATACTAGCTAGCCAGCTTCTTTTAATTCTGGTTCTTATCTGTCGTTTGCAGATTTTACGAAATAATAGACTGTCTGCTGTGTTCATACACCGTTGTGCATGCAAGTTTTTCCGGTTGATTTCAGTCGGAATGGGCTGAACCTGGTTCTTAAATACACGTTGGCAATCTTCTTCGACAAAACTTAAATGTGATTGTCGAATGCATCGCAGTTCAACAGATGAGGCTCCAACTCAGCTAGTAATATTTGTTCAAACAATACTGTCAACACCTCCACTATAGGCGCTCACTATTTGCATTTAACGGCTGCATTAAACGTGTAGAACATTAACCCTTGCATTAAACCTGTAAACACTAAACCCTTTTTCCACTACGTGGCGCAATTTCAAGAAGTATTTCGATGGTGCCACGAGACCACCGTTTGTATTCGCAGAAACGACTTCTGGAAGCTCAGTGGACATCAGTGTAGTGCAGTATTCATTGGGGGATGTGCCTGCATATCCTTTCCGTGCCCCAAATACTGCTGTATATAGCACTACTGCACAGAGAACAAGCGAAAGGCTTGTGTGGAAGTCGACCCGCTGGGTGTTATAGTTATCATCATTAAGTACCTGCAACAGCGATGATCTTCGTAACGAGGCGAAAGCTGTTGGCGTTTCAACGAGGTTTTCATCACCTGAGGGGCAGAGATCAGTCACAATATCGCGAGAGGAGTTTCCAGTATTTGATGATGCAACTTCTGTTCTAATAAAAAGACGCTTGTAGGCAGCTGTAAATTGACAGGCAGTAGGGCTGTTGTTTTAGCCGCCCTTTCCATTTTAAGTAACGAAAAAATGTTTCGATGTGGTATTGAGACATCTTGAGCGTGTGCGAATCCGGCAGTTTCCCGTCGCCAGAAACCCATCAAAAGGTGCTGACACCGTGCATGCATATAAGGAGTCCTGCAAATACAGTGTTCTTGAGGCCCTCAAACAGTGATTTTTTTGTGCATCCTTGCGTCATGTTATGCACAATTTAGCCTTTTCAAAAAAATTCTTCATTGAAGCCTGATTCGCCTTTCGGAGAGGTGTCTTGTATGATAAGCTGAACGGATTTCTTGAGTTCAAGACATCAAAATGGCGGTCAAAGATCCTTATTAATTCAGGCGTACCATGAGCACCTTTAAATTGCGGATTCAAGCTTTAATGTCAACTCACAAAAGTCGAGTTCGTTTGTCACAGATGGACTGAGCGTAAGAACTGTAAACCGAACTTTCATGTTTGGTGATCTAATGCTCGTATGCACTACACAGTGCACAAAGGCGAGATGAGGTGGGACCAGCCCGGCAGAATATAAAAGTTGAGCATAGGAACTCTACATCGGAAGCTGGTTAACGGGACCTTGCACCAACGAGATTCAGAAAAACTGTCCTATTGCCGCGTGGATATAAAGCACTTATAAAGGCACTGCTTTCACAAACTCGTTGGGTCGTTTTTGGTGAAGGTAAGACGGCACAGTAGTTATAAAAATGAAATTGTCGGATCAGCTGTTCGTGGCTAGGGTGAGGTAAATGCGCCGAATGTCTGGCGCTTTACGTTTGCATTTATTTATCTCGATCGTAGATGTGGCGACAACGTTTCTCGCTTCCGACGGCGCGTTTCGACGAGCGGCGTGCGGCACCACCGCTCACCACCCGTTTCAATTTGGCGCCGCGGCGTCCTGGAAGCAGACGACGCGCCTCCGTTGCTATAGCGACGGGGCGCATGCGCAGAGAGCAGTGGAAGTGCGATCAAGTGCGAAACATCCCCCTCGCGAGGGGCACAATCAACAATCAAATGCAGAGCATTTCCGGGGGCGCACGACGTTAAGTAGTTTGCGTTACGTTAATGTTGCACTTGTGGCAACTGCTGACGAGAGAGCGCTCGTCAGCAGTAATTTGAATGAGTCAACGATATAAGGCGAGTTCATAGCGTCCCATTCTGTGTCGGCCTTGTGGCGCAGTGGGTAGAGCACCATGTACATTGCGTTCCGCCCGCAGGGTCGAGGGATCGAAACCTGGCGCCGGATAGTATTTTCTTTTATATAGTGTAGGAAGGGTGCGGACTACGACTACGGACGTCAACGCGGGTGACATCGTGAGTTAATGAAATGCTCTGCATTTAAAACTACGCTGAGAAGGGTAATTGGCTTAGAAGCCACCGTACATGAAGTTAAACGCAATGTAGACAGTTAAAATATAAGCCGACGTCCCAATGAGCTGCGCGTGGAGGTAAGTGCATACAGGCGACATAACGTATTTCCACTTAAGCAGTGCACAAATGTGATGCGGTAACAGCGACTAGAAGGACGACGGCGTTTAAGCTAGTTGACTGGAAAGATCACAGATGTTTAAGTTTAGCAACAGCAGTATTAGAAAGCTGCCGTGGTACGTCTGCGCGGCGGCCCGCCGCGGTCGGCTGCAGCGGCCTCCCGCCGCCGAAGCAGACTACGCGCCGGTAGTAGCGCGGCCCGCCTCTCCGGCGGAGCTTTCAAACTGAGTTTATTCTAGTAACGTTGGCTAGAAGGGCCTACACGACTCCGGATAGAAAGACGCTGCCTCTGTCGCTCCGTAGTTCGCGAGGAGCACCGTGCCGAAGAACAAAACGGTGTAGAAGGAAAGACGTAACGTCCCGAGCCGAGGCGGCGCCGTTTCGGCATACCGCGTTAAGTGATCAACGGCGACGATGATCCAGCGGTTACCGGCGGCTGTGCTTGGGAGTGGGCCGTAGAAATCGATGCTTACCCGGTCGAAAGGCCGCGCTGGGCAGGGCAGCGGCTGGAGTAGGCCACTGACGTGCTGCGGTGGAGACTTGCGACGTTGGAAGTCTGGGCAAGATCGAACAAACTTGGCGACAATGGTATACATCCCGCGCCAGTAGTAACGGAGTCGGAGTCGCTCGTAGGTTTTAAGGATTCCAGCGTGAGCACTTTGCGCATCGGTGTGAAACGTAGTACAAATGTCCCTGCGCAAGTGGCGAGGAATCACGAGTAGCCATTTTCGACCTTCGGGGAAATAGTTCCGGCGATATAGGAGCTGGTCACGAATAGTGCAGTGGGAAGCTTGACGGCGCAGCGATCGAGGCACAGGAGCTGCCCGTGAGTGCGACAAATATTCCAGGATCGAAGAAACCCAAGGGTCTTTGCGCTGCTCAGCAACCATATCCGTCATGGCGAGAGGTCAGGCTGTGGTCTGCCGCGAACAAGCTATCTATATCCGACGCAAGCGGGGATCGAGAAAGAGCGTCGGCGTCGGTATGCTTCCGCCCGGATCAGCACACAACACGGATATCGTACTCTTGAAGGCGGAGTGCCCAGCGGCCAAGACGGCCGGCGGGATCCTTGAGCGACGATAACCAACACAGAGCATGGTGATCCGTTACGACGTCGAAAGGGCGATCGTACAGGTAAGGACGAAATTTGCTGATTGCCCATACAATAGCCAAACATTCTTTCTCTGTTACGGAGTAGTTGACTTCGGCCTTCGTCAGTGTATGGCTCGCGTAACTCACCACGTATTCGTCAAATCCGTCCTTTCGTTGAGCGAGCACAGCACCTAAGCCAACACCACTGGCATCAGTGTGGATCTCAGTGGGCGCATTCGGGTCAAAGTGCCGCAGTATCGGTGGTGACGTAAGGACCCGACGTAACGTTAAGAAAGCGCTCTCACACTCGGGGGACCATTCGGCAATGTATTTACTTCCGCCAGGAAGCTGTGTGAGAGGGGCAATGATGGAGGCAAAGTTTCGTACAAAGCGGCAGAAGTACGAACAGAGGCCGATGAAGCTTCGTAGGTCCTTCAGCGTGATTGGCTTCGGAAACTCCGACACGGCACGAAGTTTTCCCGGGTCCGGGAGGACACCGTCTTTTGAGACAACGTGTCCTAAAATGGTGAGTTTTCGAGCAGCGGATCGGCACTTGTTAAGGTTCAGCTGCAGACAAGGCATGTTATGTTCAGGCAAGGCATGTTAGCACTTTTTTGAGGCGTGTGAGAAGGGTTGCAAAATCATGCGAAAACACGACCATGTCGTCTAAATAGCAGAGACACGTTTTCCATTTCAAGCCCCGCAGTACGTTGTCCATCATTCGTTCGAATGTGGCCGGCGCATTACAGAGTCCGAACGGAATGAGGTTGAACTCGTAAAGGCCATCGGGTGTCGTAAATGCCGTCTTTCAACGATCAGCGTCGGCCATGGGCACTTGCCAGTAGCCGGATTTCAAGTTTAATGACGAGAAAAACTCGGCTCCCTGCAGGCAGTCGAGCGCGTCGTCTATGCGAGGCAGCGGGTAAACGTCCCTGCGCGTGATTTTTTTCAGGCGGCGATAATCACACAGAATCGAATAGAGCCGTCCTTTTTTTTAACGAGAACCACAGGAGAAGCCCAAGGACTCACGGATGGTCGAATGACGTTGCGTTTCGGCATGTCCGCGACTTGTTCATCAATGACACGCCGTTCGGTGGAGGACACGCGATAGGGTCGCTGTCGCAACGGCGCGTGCGTGCCGGTGTCGATCTCATGACACACAGTCGACGTGCGGCCCAAAGCGGTGTCGTAGCAGTCGAAGGATGAAGTGAAGCGGTGTAAAAGAGTAAGTAGCTCGTCACGTTCGGCCGAAGAAAGGTCGTCGTCAATGGCGCTTCTCAAAAGGGTGTCATCAGGTGTAGACTGAAGACCATGTGCGGTGATGTCAACGGGCGTCGATTCCTCGAATACACTGAAAACTAGACTGGCATGCACTTCTTCTACAACGCCAAGGCATTCGCCGCAGAAAAGTGTAACAGGGAACGACGTCGGGTTCGAAATAACCATTGTGCCGGCACCAGTTGCAATATCAAGAACGGCGAACGGCAGCGACAACCCTTTGCGAGCCCAAATAAGACCGGATGGCGCGAAGACGACTGTGGCATCAGAAATGATGTTGCACAACGGCCCACGCACAGATGAGCCAGGAGGAACGTCCGTATCGTCGTTGACACGCAACTTGGCGGTTGTCTCGTCCTGCGGGTTTTCTACCTACGGAAACAGCTCAACTTCAGCGCGATCCCAGTCAATGATAGCGTGGTGGCGCGACAAAAAGTCCCATCCGAGAAAAATGTTGTGAGAGCACGCCGACAAAACGATGAGCTCGACTACATATACAACCCCTTGAATTGTGACCCGAGCAGTGCATGCGGCCAGCGGCTCCAACGGTTGTGCACAAGCGGTTCGGAGAGTAACACCACCTATGGGTGTCGTCACTTTTCATAGCATTCGGCAAAGTTTCGCGTCAATAACAGACACTGCAGCTCCAGTGTCAATAAGCGCCAGGGTAGCAACACCATCAACACACACTTCGATTACATTGGACGGCGAACAATGAGGACTTAAACATTGCGACGTTGACGCAGTTTGTGCCTCCGAAACTGCGGCGTCTAGTTTTCCGGGTCATCATTGGAAGAACGACGGCGCATCGGGGAGAGTGAGCGGCGTCGTGGGGAAAGAGAACGACGGCTGACGAAGTCGCGGTTATCAGACGGAGCAGCCGTCGGCAGCCGGGTCGGAGCGTGCTCCATTGGCGGTGTTGGTGTATACGCCTCGAGCGCGGCCTGTAGGGGCGCCACTGAAATCCCCCTAGCGGCCCGTTTCGAAAGCAGGCGCGGGAGTCCGCGCCCCGCTCCCCAATGCCGCCGCTGCTTTTGCGGCACGTTCACGACTGAAATTTACCGTTTGCGGGCGTTTAAAATCCGTGTTTTTGTGTTGCAGTCACTCTGTTCGCAAATGGGGTGTGTTTACGAGAGTGTAAATGTTCCCGACGCGATCTTAGTGTGGTATTTTCGGTCTGTATAAGCGCCAGGTGTGTGTCACAGGCCAGCGTCGCGGAACCGGCGTATGACGGAGCCGATTGTAGTTACACTGACCTGAATTTACTAGCCGTGTCTCCGTAACCACCGGTTCCTCAGATGTTCATGCTATGGCTATACACCACGATTTAAACCGGTTTTGTGCGCTTACATAATCAGCGGAGCACTCATACCTGACAGCACACCAGTTACGTTTGCCAATATTATACCTCAGATATTGATCACCACCATTTACAAGCCAGTCTGTGTTAATTTCGGGAGTATTCAACAAAAGTACGATGGACAATGCATAATTATACTCGGGGATCAGCACGTACACGACAGAGTCGTCTTGTCGTGAGGTGCGCGCCCGCAGACCTTCATTTGCTACATATATCCTCTGCGAGCAGCGCGGAGACGGGCTTAGAATATAATCCGCGTCCGCGACTAAATGCTTCTTCGAAATATCGTCATACGGCACAGGGAGCCCGCAGAATAAACCAGAAACTGAAATCAGAGGGCCTTATCACATACCACACTCTTCCAACGACACATTTCGTGGCTTGTTGAACAGCCTACCCTGTATACTTCCAAAAATGCGTCCGCCGTACGATTAGCTCTTCGTTGAAGTAGAAAAACAAAAGGAAAGGGAACGCGAGATTTATCTGTGGGATTACTAAAACGTTCATTGCTTGATTCCGCTCCGCATTTGTACACGGCGTCCCCCTCCCCGCCCCCCCCCCCCCCCTCCCACTGATTTCTCGCGAAATAGCAGTGCATTTCGCGTATAGTTGGTTAGTGAAACCTACTTGGCTTAAGTTTAGACGAACGTCTTTAGCATGCCAGAAGCTGCACTGTTTTTTTTTTTTTTTTCATTTCCGTTAGGGTTGTTTCTAAATTCCGCATTGGCAGAGCATTTATTTTCCTGTGGTTTCATCTCCTTGGTTCTTGCTATATAGCATGTGTGGGCACATATTTAACGACGCACAGGCTTGGAATATACTTTACATTTTCGCATGGTTTATATTCTTATAAAAGACATAAGTTATTGTCCGGGATTGGGTAATCACATCCCCGAAACATATTTTTCTGCGGCGTATATATGCGAAACGAAGCCGCATTCGTTGTCCACGCTGCAAAATGCAGTCAACCTCTCATTGTGCCAGTATCAGGTGTAAACGAGGCGTCAGTAGAATTCATTTGTGCCTGATGTTTTGGAGGTGACATGGGTGATATGTTGCTGCCGTCGCCAACGCCCGGAAGAGCGGCGAGGAAGCGCGCAGAACCGCGTCCCCGGGTAGCTCTTGCAGGCGATCGCGTACTCTACGAAGACGCAGCTGCTTTTTAAGTGACCTAAACGTACTCTTTGCCTATAGTCGTCACCATAACAAGTTTTTTTGGGCGCGGAAAGGTGAAAAGAAGCAAAATAGAACCAAAACACTGCACGATCCCCTCTCAGTCACGCAGCGCAAATCCCGTCAACGCCGCGGAGAAGCGGCGGGAGGCGGCGCAGCGATCGCGAAGCTCGAGGCGTATAGGGTGAGGGCCACGATGCGTTGCGCGCGCCCGTCATGCCACGACGGCAGTAGCGGGCCACATGTCCGGCAATCCCACACGAATAGCAGATATGGCGATTATCCACCGTGCGCCAAGGATTCGCGAATGTAGACGCTGGATGCGGAGCGACACGCATGGACCGGACGCGTTGAACCCCGGCAGTGGCATGACTCACAGGGCTTGCAGCAGGCGCAAAGAAGGGTCCCGGCATGGTTCCAGTGAAGGGTTGTGCCACGGTCTCGGCATAGGTGAAAGTCCTATGTGGCACTGGGTCGACGAAGGTCAAAGCACCTGCCATCGTAGTTTGCGGCATTACGTCGGCGTATACGCCTCAAGCGCTGCGTACCTTAGTAGGGTCGCCACTGAAATCCCCCTAGCGGCCCGTTTCGAAAGCAGTCGCGGGAGTCTCCCGCCCGCTCACCACTGCCGCCGTTGCTTTTGCGGCACGTTCGTAACTGATATTTTCCGTTTGTATGCGTTGGAAATACGTAGTTATGTGGATCCGTCACTCTGTTCGCATATGCGGTGCATTTACGAGAGTGTAAATGCTTCGGACGCGATATTAGTGGGGTACAGTCGGTCCGCATAAGCGCCAGGTGTGTGTCACAGGCCGGCGTCGCGAAACTGGCATATGCATAGGGCTGACTGTACTTCCACTGGCCTCAAATTTGCTAACGGTACCTCCGTAAGCAGCGTTCATTCAGATGTTCATGCTACGGCTATACACTAAGATGTAAATCTGTTTCCTGTGCTTACATAATCTAGCGGACTAAGCGGAGCATTCATACCTGACAGCACGCCAGTTGCGCTTTATATATCAGGTATTGGTCCTTACCCTGAACAAGCCAATGTGGCGTAAATTTCACGGACATTCTACACAATAAGTACGATGGGTAATGCAAAATTATATGCGGGAGTCAGCACTCAACAAAGAATTCACTGCTGGATCGCCTTGTCGCGAGATGAGCCATCGCAAATATTCATCGTATGCTACATATATCCTCCGCTTACATCCGCGTCCGCGGATAAAAGCTTCCTCGAAACATTGTCATATGATACAGGGAGACTGCAGAATCTAGCACAAAAATTAAAACAGAGGGCCTTATCAGATACCACACTCTTTCAACGACGCCTTTTATCGCTTGTGAACTTACTGTATACTTCAAAAAATATGTCCGCCGAGTGATCAGCTGTTCGTTGAAGTCGAAAAACAAAGTAAAAGTGAACGCGCAGCTTGTGTGTGTGATTACTAAAGCGGTCATTCCTTGATTTTGCTCCGCATTTGTACACAACGATAGTTAAGCGCCCCCTCCGCTCCCCCCCCCCTCCCCTCTGTCTTGTAAAATATTATTGCATTTCGCATCTCGTTTGTCTAGCGAGTCCTACTACCGTGCTTAAGTTAAGACGAACGTCTCTAGCATTTCCGATGCTGCACTGGGTTTTTTTCATTCCCGTAAGAGCTATTATACTGCTTCCGGACTTGGCAGACCACTAATTTTTCCGTGGTTTCATTAACTCTTTTTGGTCTTTCTATCAGGCGGGAGTGGCCACATATTTAACGACCCACCGACTTGGAGTATACTTAAAGGGACACTGAAGTGATATGTAAACATTGCGGGATTACTAGCGCAAATTGTAGTCCGGAGTCCCCAGGCCATGTTTCGACCACTCTAGGCGCGTTTACGCGATTTTATTTAGTAGAAAAACTAATTCGAAAATGCTGTCCTCCTCTCTTTACGCTCGCCCATTTTCTGTGGCGTTTTCGTGTGACGTCAGGAGGGGATGAGCTGGCAATTGGCTGCGCGCTACTGCACGGCTCGCCGACCTTCCGCGACCGAGTCAGTCGGCCCACCGTTTAGTCCGCCGGCCGCTGACGGGTCGTCGCAATTCGCTCGATCAGTTGAAACTAAGCCACAACACGTTCGGGAATGGAAGAATGCGCCTTCCTTTACTTCGTTAGTTTGTACTCTGTATCTAGCTCCAAGTCAAGGTCGCTTAACTCAAGCGCTGCACAAGCGCACATGCGACGCTTCGCTGACTGGTACGCCAGTAGGAAAATATAAGGCCTCTTGAAGGCGGGAGAAGAGTCAGCGAAGTCAATATAGGTACTAAGGAAACAAAATCAACTGATATTTTTACCGTACAGCGTAAAACTAGGGTGCGGGAAGCACTTTCTTGCGCTGGGCGAACAAGCACAGCGGTCAGGAGCACGACTACGCATCTGCGAACGCTTTTCCGTCTACGAAATGCAATTGCTAGACGTGGGCTACTGTGGAAACTCGGGCGACGCTTACTGCACGACCGCAGTACAACAAATAGTCACCTAAGCTGCTTGAAATGCCAAAACTAAATAAAAGTGTAAACCGGTTGTAAAATATATACCCTATACGCCTCGAGCGCGGCCTGTAGGGGCGCCACTGAAATCCTCCTAGCGGCCCGTTTCGAAAGCAGGCGCAGGAGTCACCGTCCCGCTCCCTACTGTCGCCGCTGCTTTTGCGGCATGTTCACGACTGAGATTTATTGTTTGCAGGCGTTGGAAACCCACGTTTATGTGGTGCAGTCACTCTGTTCGCAAATGGGGTGTGTTTACGAGAGAGTAAATGTTTCTGACGCGATCTTAGTGTGGTATATTCGGTCTGTATAAGCGCCAGGTGTGTGTCACAGGCCAGAGTCGCGGAACGGGCGTAGGCATGGACCTGATTGTAGTTACACTGCCCTAAATTTACTAGCAGTGTCTCCGTAACCCCCAGTTCCTCAGATGTCCATGCTACGGGTATACACTACGATGTTAATGAGTTTTATGCGCTTACATATGCAGCGGAACACTCATACCTGACAGCACGCCGGTTACGTTTGCCAATAGTATACCCCAGATATTGATCACCACCATTTACGTGAGCGCCCGCAAACATTCATCTGCTACATATCTCCTCTGCGAGCAGCGCGCAGACGGGCTTAGAATATAATCGGCGTCCGCGACTAAACGCTTCTTCGAAATATCATCACATGGCATAGGTAGCCTGCAGAATAAAGGAGAAACTGAAATCAGGGGGCCTTATCACATACCACACTCTTCCAACGACACCTTTCATCACTTGTGAACTGCCTATCCTGTATACTTCCATAAATGCGACCGCCGAATGATCAGCTGTTCGTTGAAATCGAAAAACAAAACGACAGTGAACGCGAGATTTGTGTGTGATTACTAGAACGTTCATTGCTTGATTCCGCTCCGCATTTGTATACAGCGTCCCCCTCCCCCCCCCCCTATGTCTCGCGAAATAGCAGTGCATTTCGCGTATGTTGGTCTGGTGAGCCCTACCTGGCTTAAGTTTCGACGAACGTATTTAGCATGTCAGAAGCTGCACTGTATTTTTTTTTTTCATTTCCATTAGAGCTATTATGTTTCTTCCGCACTTGCACACCCGTGGTTTCATATTAGATTGCCTTGGTTCTTGCTATAAGGCGTGTGTGGGCACATATTTCAGACGTACAGGCTTGGAATATACTTAACATTTTCGCATGGCTTATGTTCTTATAAAATTTGCATAAGGTATTGTCCGGGATTGCCTTATCACATCACCGAAACATATTTTTCTACGGCGTAATTATTCGAAACGAAGCCGTATTCGTTGTCCAGGCTGCAAAATGAAGCCAACCTCTCACT
Source organism: Haemaphysalis longicornis (assembly GCF_048455015.1). Classification (NCBI taxonomy): domain Eukaryota; kingdom Metazoa; phylum Arthropoda; class Arachnida; order Ixodida; family Ixodidae; genus Haemaphysalis; species Haemaphysalis longicornis. The sequence goes on along the minus strand of NW_027526225.1, from coordinate 96,439,152 downwards.
GTGCCAGTATTAGGTCTAAACGAGGCGACAGTAGAATTCATTTGTGCCTGACGTATTTGGAGGTGACAGGGGTGATATGCTGCTACCGTTGCCAACGCCCGGAAGAGCGGCGACGAAGACGCAGCTGCTTTTTAAGTGACCTAAACGTACTCTTTGCTTATAGACGTCACCATAGGTTTTTTTAGGGCGCGGAAAGCCGAAAAGAAGCGAAACAGAACCAAAACACTGCACGAGCCCCTATCAGCCACGCAGCGCACATCCCGTCAACGCCGCGGAAAAGCGGCGGCCGGCGGCGCAGCGATCGCGAAGCTCGAGGCGTATATTAGCAAATCCTCCGCATCCCGTTTCGTAGCTCAGTGGTTTGGGGTGCTAGGTGTGTTACCGCAAGTGTTTTTCAAGTCACGAGTTCAAATCCCCGCGGGTACGTGCTTTTCTTTTCTTTTTTTTTTTGTAGCTTAACTTTTTTGTTTTCCGCCGATGTTTTCTATATTGAGTTCACCTTTTTTTGGGCCGCAACGTTCATGGCTACACGAACTAGTTCCCAGAACGCGCGCAGGCTGGCACTGGCGCGCTAGCGAGTTCTCGTTGGCGTGCTGTTACCATAAGCACCGACTGCTTGCAGGCAGTGGGCACAGGCCAGAATGAACAGACCCTTGGCCTGGCGCGAACACGCTTTTTACGATACAGGCATGAGGGAGGCAAGCTCCAAATATAGGGGAAAAGCGCATGACATTTGGGCGTCTGCGGGTACGCGGAGGGCGCCCATGCACTGCGTAGGTCTCGGCTAGTGAATGCTACGATTCCAAGCCGTCCTGGGAGGCTTATCTTGTGCATTTTACAGCCGACAACATGGCAGAAGCGCGGTACGATGATTACTGAGATATTGAGAATGCCCATCCAACAACGCCATTGGTTATGTTTTACAGAACCGAAACCGAAACTTGTTTGATTGCTAACCTTGGGCATTGTCCAATCACGGCGCCCCTCCTCCCAACGTCACAGCCTTAGTTGGTGCGGCCGCCGCAAACCGCGCATGGTAGTTTTTCTTCTTTCGCGCTTTGTAAAATAATTACCGATTTGTCAACCGGATAAACGATGAAAAGTGTGCTAATTTGAGCCAGTCTACGCAGTGCAAGCAAAAACGGGAGCTTGACAAATTCACTTCAGTGTCCCTTTATTAACATGTTCGCGTGGCCTCTATTCCTCCAAAAGGCTCAAGTTATTGTCAGGTATTAGGTAATAACATCCCTGAATCATATTTTCTACGACGTATATATTCGGAAAAAAGCCGCGTTCGTTGACCGCGCTGCAAAACGAAGCCAACCTCTCATTGTGCCAGTATCAGGTAGGTTGCGCCTGACGTATTCGTAGGTGACAGTGGGGATATGCTGCTGCCGTCGCCGACGCCTGTAAGAGCGGGCCAAGAAGCTCGCAGTACCACGTCCCCGTATAGCTCTTGTTGGCGTTCGAGCACTCTATCACGACGCAGTGGTTTTTGAAGTGTCCTGAACGTACTATTTTCTTAGAGACGTGGCCGTAAGAAGTTGTTTAGGGCGCGGAAAGGCAAAAAGAAGCGAAAGAGAACCAAAACACTGCATGAGCCGCTACCAGCTGCGCAGACGCGCCGCGGAAAAGCGGGGGCAGGCGGCGCAGCGATCGCGAAGCTGGAGGCGTATACCACTGGAGCTACCGCGGAATTGGGCGGTCGAGTGCTTGGAAGTGCGTCAGCCACTTGTTGTCGTATTGGCGGTGAGATGTTTGAGTGGCGCCCCCTGGCCCTGACGTCGGCTTAGGGACTCGCGCCGCTGTCGTCTGCTACACTCCGCTTGTGAGGGGCAGCAGCGTCTGTGCTAGAAATCACCCGCTGTGTTGCTTTAGTGCATTAAAATCACAGTTCTAGTAATTCAGTTATTTTTGCCAGTTTCTGACATATCTAAATAATTTCAAGATGCATCTCCCAAAAGTTTGCCACACACGAGGAGATAGAGAACAACTTTCTTCAGAGCATCGGTCAGAAGATCCCGTGTAGCTCGTCCTTTCCAGCTTAATAGCGAGGACCATGCGCTCAGAGCTCCTCGATAAGTACTCAAAATGCGTAGGCTTCCCTGCAGTATATTGAGATGCTCTTATGAAGACTCAGAACTCTAATGCTACTTACGAAGCAGCGGGCCCCTACACGCGCATCGCACAGCAGGATATAAAACGGATGTCTTCTATTTCTTACATTGTTGTTGACTTGTAGCAGATGAATTTTTTTTTCTGTGACCAACGCATTAATTTTTCTGAACCGTCACAAACGTCTTATTCAAAGGTTTGGGGATGTTTGGGAGGGTTACAAAGATAGTTTTCATTTTTTCTTCAGGTTGTATGGCATACATTCCCTTGTTCACAAATTGGCTTTCGTTACGGCTGCGTGCAAGAAGGTGCATATCGGCAGAGTGCGTTGTTTATTCACATGCAAGTACAATGAGGACGTTTGTGCTACGCCACCACGATCGCGCCCCAGACAATGTTGTCCAGAGTACTCGAAGGCGGCTTTTGGGCTCCGAATGTCTATCGTAACCATTGTTATCATAACGACCTGACTCTCAACCCGAACAATGATAACATGATTACTGTGTTGAAGGCATGGTATGCTCGCTAATTAACGCAGTAAACGGCATATGTGCATATATTACAAGAATCGAAACTGATGAATATTCCCAAGCAGCTCTTTATTGGTTTCCAACCATTCGAGGCGCAATGAACAAATCCTATTCTACTCAGGATGGCGTTCTATGAACTGAAGAAAATCACTCGTACTCTTTTGTCCTCGACCCGGCCCACTAACTAGTTCGATTTCATTGTTAAATAAAGTTTTATTCTCCTCCTACCGCTCCTACTCCTCCTCTTCCACTTGAGTGCAGCTTTCCTATAACACATCCGAATATTGGGAAGATATCGCTGTGGGAAATGTACCGAAATATCCCTCCAGGTCTGAACAAACATATTGTTACTTTATCCTTACCGTAGACGTGACTCGTTTTCCTCAACAAACCTCCATACTACGTAGAAGCCTGGTATAAAACCAGCCTATACACACACCGGGTTATTTGGAACTCAACCTACAGGTTTTGCAGCCCATAGTGCATGTCGGCATACTGTCATGCCATGACAACGTAAAGAGATGTGATACAATATTTTCGAGCGCTCGGTAAGGTTGCAAGAACTGTTATACCTTACATATGATTACCGGGAATCGTAATGCCTTCTGTCAAAGCCGAGAGCCCTGAAGGCCTACAATTTGTTTTGGCCTTGTATTTTAACTGTTGTCGCTTACTAGCAGCGGGCTATTCCCTTTCTCGAAAGGTTATTTAATACAAAAGCTGACGCCTAGCTCCGAATCTTCGCGCTCCGCACAGGACAGGCTTCGTAAGGAATGAGGCGACGCCGGCAATGTTTCTTCCGAAGCAATATCGAAAACTAATACTTTAACTCACACCTGTAGTATGCGATTTTAGGCCTATTATTATGACAAGAAGTTACGCACACGCAAATTCTGGTGCGGACAAGCATCAGACGTCGACCGAGCGCTAAGAAACAGCAGAGGAGCGAGCCTGAGTACACTCTAATCCTGGTAACCCATAATGTAACTTCTAAACGGAAGTAACCTATAAAATAAAGGTTACAATGGATTCATTTTGATGTTTTCTTTATCCCAGTCCGTTCTAAGGGTTACAAGCGTGAGGTTAAAAGCGATTTATAGGTTACAATAATGATTTATAGGTTACATCAACAAAATCTGACATGTAACCTCTACGTTGTAACCTATAAAACGCCCTGTAACCTCTAAGAGATGCTCGTCGCGCCTTCTCTCCCGGCGGCCGTTGATTTCTCCGTTGCATGACGGGATATAGAGAAATGGCGGCGCCGGCAGGCCCGGTGGCCGCGTTTTCGCGCCACTCGAGCCTTTTAACCGCTGTGATACCCCTACGATGAAGCGAGGATTGCTGTTACAAGACTCATTTGTCGGCGTGAGTCGCGGAGGCTGCGGCGAGCCCATTTGTGACTGGCAGCGCTTCACGGCCCGTTCTTCTACGACCAGTATCAAGTTCGCATGTTGGACCAATGTCCCGGCGCCAGTGAAAGCGAACTCGGTGAGTAAATTCCCTTAACGGTTTCCGTGCTTTCATTGGATGTATCTTTTCGCTGGGGACTTTTCAATTTGAAATTGCAGCATTCGAGGGGGATTTTCGTTACCTGACTGGTTGCTTCGCTGGACGTTTTCTGTTGTCCGCGACGGCAATTGAATGAACTCACGGGCTTGCGTTCGTTGCGTCAGACTAGAGCGGACGATCGGGAAAGCACAGATAACGGCGCCCGTGACCTGCTTTCTGCTCTGTTTGCGCGCCTTCGTCGTGTGTTGAGCGTTTTGTTTACGCTGTTCGCTGCATCGGGCGCACTTGACGAGTTATTGGCCCATGTAATTGTCAGGTAGCTCTATTTGAATAATTGAACTTATTCCCATTAAAGTCTTATATTATCGCGCTATTCTCTGGGTATTATCATTTTGTTTCAGCCGTCGGGAAATGTTCATTTTTCTCGCTGCATATATTCGGAATGGTGTCTAGTTTATTGGTCTTGTAGTAATATATCCGGATAAACACAAGGTGTGTGCTACAGAAGAGTAGTCCACTTAATGCTGCCCGAAATTTCTAAACTCACTTTTGTCCAGCACAAGCCTCTTTTTTGTGAAAGTTTGCCTTACGGCACAATAAAACGTTTTAGTATGTACAACACTCCTCATTTTTTTCATTCTTTTCCTTGAGTGGGTAAATTTGGTGTTAGATATTTTGAGACAGCGGGCCATTTCCACCATGTTAAGTGGTTCATTACTCTCATTCGCACAAATCAGTCGTTTATTTATTCGCATGGTATTGCAGGGAAAATGATTGTCTCGCGTGATCCTAGTGTAGTGCAGTAAAGCGACTTTACAGAATGGTGGTATGTATGAGCCAGCATGCAGGCTGCTTGATTGTTGTTTTTTGATGATACAGAAATTGTGACGAATTACACAAAGACAGGTGCAGGTGTAAAAATGGGTTCTGCCCCCCCATCGGATCCTGGCTGTTCAAAAAGTGTGGTTGCATCTGGCTACCTATGCTATGACTTCTCAGCACTACTGTTTTTTCTTGCAGGCAGTGTTCCTTGAGCTGACAACCAGGACTCCCCTGCGTATGACACAAGTTGAAATGAAGTCTGATTTCAGCGGAAACAACGGTATGAAAATGCGATAACTAAAACACATTCATCCAAATATTCTTTGTAAAGATGGCACCCAGGCCTGCACAGACAAAAGTATGATTCACTTGTAAAAATGCGAGGCCTTTCTTCAAGTGTTATGATGTTATATTTCGTATCTTATTTTGCCTCATGTTTAGTGACTCTTTCTATCAGTTCGTTACTACATGAACGTTATGAATTCACATAACGATTTCCTCAGCATGGAGCTTTGTAGTTTTTCAGCAACTCTAGCTATTCTATAAGATGCGTGGTTTTGCAGAGCCAACAAGAAGAAATCTTTTTCTAAAATAGCTCTGTAAGAAATCTCCAGTTGTTAGCGAGTGCTTGTGCTGTGTTCTTTTTTTCGTCTTGTCAAGTTTGAAGTGTTCTTTCATTATGAATGTATACCAACTGCCCAGCTCTAAAGCCTATTACATTTTAACCCAAATAACCCTTCGAGTCATTACAGGTACAGACCTCCTGGGAATGCCACTTGAAGATCGGTGCAAGTTCTAGATGTATCATCTCCCACAACACATTTGGACGAAGAAAAAATGTAAGTTGGCGATTCCTTTTTACTGATAGCCGAGGAAGAAACCACCGATAAGAACGCTTTGCTTAAATGAAAAACGTTTCGGCTTCCACGTGGGATCCTTGTTCAAAATGAAACTGCCAGTACAAGGGGGGGGGGGGGGGGGGGGGAGGATGTTTAAGTACAGCCAAAAATGTGACGCAGGTGGCGTCAGCATCGTGAAAGCACGTTTCCTGGGTTTAGTGCGATGTTCGCTCTGTTGCGTGTACTAGTGATTCCACATGAAGGCGCGGAAACGTTTTTGTTTTCTCTTTTGCAAATGTATGTCAGTTTATCTCGTAGCCCAAAGTTTCTGACTGTTCTGGGTGAGCATGCAGAAACATTTCGCGAGATAAACTGGAACACGGCACGATTAAAATTCGGGAAGGTTGGCCGGTATGACTATAGTGGCTTCGCGTTGTTCTGAGCAATGCGGCCAAATTGCTCTGTGTAACGATTACTGAAATGATGTGAAATTATTAGGAAAGGCCGTAAATCACTCCTCTGGTGTGGCCTTTCATTTCATTCTCTGGTCTCCGTCTTCATTTTCGTGCAATATATTTTTCGTACTTCACATGCCTGTGGTTTGGTGTGAGGGGCTTAAGGTTGCACTGGATATTGTTCTTTTTCTGAAATTTTCTGTAGATGGCTCTTCGAGGTGGGGAAATCCAAGTGACGGCCCCTCACATATATACCCCCATCGGCGGCAGCAGGGAACAAGATGACCGCGGGAAATCTTCAGCGTGCCCTGATTTTGTGCCTGCTTGTGTACTACGTAAATTGCGAAGCTTATCTCTGAATTTTTCCAAGCGCATTTTTTCGTGCAGGAAATTATAGATACCATTTAAAGTTTGTCCAAAAGACAGATTGCAATCGGCCTAGAAACTTGTTAGTGCTGCATAAAAAACGATAACTTGGCGTGGGAATCACAACTCAGGTGGAACTGTAAAGAGGAACCTAAGAGGGAAGTGTAAAGATGGATTCGTAAAGGCGAGTGAATTCCAAGTGTAATATTAGACTGAGTGAAACGGAGAATGTAGGGAACATAGCCATAAACACTGCTTTGTATGAAAAAGTGAATTTGTAATAAATGTTCGTTCTACTTTCCCACATTCTGCGTTTTTTCTGTGGGGAACCATGACAACCACACTGTACTGGGAAAGTGCACCTCTGAGAACCATCTTATAAATGTAGCTCAAACTCGAATTCGTCTGAAATTGTTCAATGGCAGTATCCAAACAATTCGGAATGCTTTGCATACATCCGTGCAAATATTGAGGTAAAGAATTTGTATATTTGGCCATGTTTGTGAAGCTGTTCACGCAACATTTATTAAATAGGTTTAATAAGGATATATGAATAAACCGAATTATACCTGGAAGTCAAAAGCAATATAGGAATCACCAATTCGCCCAGGAATCCGCACTCGTCCAATACTCATTAAGGAACGATAATAACGTTGGGTGGTTCGCAGTTTTGCTTTTTAATAAATAGCCCACAGGTGTTTCATAATAATAAATGTGAATGTTCAAAACTACCGATTCGAAACTTCTGGAAATGTGCTCCTGTTAAATGCGCAAATATGTGTGCATGTACTGCAATTCGCTTTTGATAATCATGTCCTAGGTTGTCAGACAAGAATTTTTGGCTTAAGGCTATGTTATCATAACTTTGGCGTCCTTTTGAAGTATGCTATCAAGTGCATCTTTCCACTCAAGCTTGGTTTCACTAAAGCCTAATGTTGTTTAACTAAAGCTCAATTTAGCAAAAGACCTATCATGCATGTTTGATACCGGTTTCTTAAACGGCACAAAGCTGATGCAATCATCAAATTTAGTTATGCCTGTTTATAGGACTTAAGCGTTGCCAATACTCACGAAGATTTTTGGGTGACAACCTGGGTAACGATTATCGAACAGGTAATGCAATGCATATATATTAAGAGAACATTTTCAAGCTTTTTGGCACTGCTGTTTTAGGAATTATGAAAGTAATTTCTCTTTTAGCCCCAGCCGTGTGGCCGGCAGTTTATTCAAGGGACGAAGAAAAGACACCCGACGCAAAAGTTTAGACGGCGCAATGGACAGCATGGTCGAACATATCTTCCACTAACGCAATGTTTGTTTACCACGCGGGAAAGGCGCCTTGGGGGTGTCGCCACAGCGGCGCCGGCGAAAGCGCGCCTGGCGCGCAACATCACACCTTCCAATTTCTGTGGCCTTGGACGGCGGTAGATGTAACTTATATAAAGGTATACATGCTGAAAGCTGCAAAGTAACCCATAACTGCGTAACCCTTACGTGTATACGTATATAAAGGTTACGAAGATATAGGTTACATTTGTACCTTATAAATTATAGGTTACAAAAATTCGAAAATGTATACCTCTATTAAGGGTTACCCAGCTTAGAGTGTAGAAGCAGACGACAAATGCGACAATCCCTAAGCCGACGTCACAGAGGCGCGCTTCGCAGCGCCGCCCGTGTTCGCACTCACCGCCAATAACGCTCCTGAGGGTTGGGGCTAAATCCGACTGAGGCGGCTTCGCTACGTCGCTAACGAGAGAAAGCTGACGAGCCACCTCTTCGCGAACAAACTGTTGAATCTGGGTCAAGAGAACACGCCTATCCTCAGATGCCAAGCTGCAAAGGGAATGGTCGTGTTCCACGGGCTTACGAGTGAGAGCCCGCTCTCTGCGAAGTTCATCGAACTCTTGGCAAGCGTTTATGACTTCAGCAACCACCCAAGGGTTTTTCGCGAGCAGCATTTGGAAGGCATCGTCGTCTATGCCTTTAAGAATGTGCTTGATTTTGCCCTCTTCGGTCATAGCGTTGTTTGTCCGCTTACACAAGTCAAGGATGTCCTCGATGTAAGAGGTAAAGGTTTCATTCGTGCGCTGAGCGCGTTCGCGCAAACACTGTTCAGCGTGCAGTTTCCGAACAGCGGGGCGCCCGAGCACTTTGGCAAATTCGGTCTTGAAGTCCGACCACGTGTGTAGATCAGACCCGTGGTTCTTATACCAGGTCTCTGCGACACCGGTTAAGGAGAGACTGACGTTGTTCTGTTTGAGTTTATCATCCCAGTTGTTATGGGTGCTCACCCGTTCGCAGGTTGTGAGCCAGTCCTCAGCATCCTGGTCATCAGTGCCGTTGAAGACGGGGGGATCCCGTGAACGGACCGTGCCAGGGCAGATGATAGGCGCCACAGGAGGTAGGGACTCGTGGTGGTTACCTTGAAACATCCTCGAGGGAAGTGTCCGGCTGCGCAGCTCCAGGGTAGATAAATGGGGACCCGAGCAGCACCGCAACCTCCACCAAAAATTGTAACGGAGATAGTCGGCGTTCCGGTAGAAGGCTGGACTTGTTTATTCACGACCGAGGCGTCGATGCAGACGGGGTGAGCCGAAACGACCAGCTTTTCGCGAGACTGACACTGAACGAGCGCGTCCTCTTCCTCAAGCGGCATCCGGCGCAGCATAGCCACGTAGAGGGATTTGCCCGTTGTGGCTGATGCTCATCACAGTTCTCATGGGCGCAACATGCTTACTACAATATATATATGTATATGTGACGTCCCGCAGATAGATAGTACAGGGCAGTTGGCCGGAATGGGAGAATAGCCACCAAGAGAAGGTGCGATGCGATAGTGGTGGAGGAAGAAGTTGTTAATAAAGGTGTTGGTTCGACGGACGCCATGTCTCATCTAGCGATCATCTACCCGTGGTTTTTGATATCAGTGTAAGGAAAAACGTTATCCGCAGGGCACGCTCCTTTGTAAATATGCCTCGGTTTGGAAACCTTATGCGTTCAGCCCTGCCTTCGATACCCACTCAAGATAATGAATGTCGCGCCAAGGAGCTAGTATCATTGATACAGGATTCGGCTACGCGAGCTAAATTTCCTATTACTTCGGTCCAAGGGAAGCCTTGCAGTCCATGGTGGAATGATGAATGTACGAGGGACTACCGTCGAAGAAAAGCAGCGTGGAAGAAATTGCGGTATAATCAGTGTCCTAGTAATTGGAGCAACTTTAAGTATTTTCGCGCTGTGTTTAAACGTACAGTTTCACGGGCAAAAGAGATGTACAACACAAAACGATTCTCTATTCTCTCAGAAGCTTGTAATAGGCGGGCGCTCTTCAGCTTCTTGCGGATAAGGAAAAACGGCGTTACTGCATCAAACCTTGACTCCTTCATTCATACGCCAACTGCCTTAAAAATTCTTCTTGAAAAATTGGCTTTAGGACTGCAGGCTCGGTTCACATCTCAATATTCTGTACTGGCCCCCCAGGTGACTGACTCTCCTTTACTGAGCTCGGCTGTAAATTTTGAGGAGGTTACAAGGGGTGAGTTATATGACGTGTTGCAGCGTGTACCTGATGCAGCACCAGGCCCAGATGGAATTACAGTTCCAATGATAAAGGTCTTGTTCAGTGAGTCACCCGAAGACCTCCTGCACATTGTCAACCACTCTTTGTGTGCCTCCTGGATCCCTTTGGATTGGCGGCTGTCTAAAATTATCCCCTTGCCTAAGAAACCCGGATTAGGATATGCACCGGATAACATAAGACCGATAAGCTTAACGTCTAACCTTGTCAAAATTATTGAAAGAATTTTATTGGCCAGAATTGAGAAGTTTTTAGCCAGTTCTAACATACTGAGCCCTCGGCAGGTGGGATTTAAGCCAGGCTGTTCGATATGGTCGGCGCACATAGATCTAGAGAGCCGCCTTCATCTGGCTCGACGTTCTAAAGAGGTCGCAGCACTGGTGACATTGGATGTGGCCAAAGCGTACGATTGCGTTGAACATGGCATACTTTTAGAAAAGATGGTGCGCTTATCTTTCCCGAAATATGTTATTTCCTGGGTCAGGTTGTTTTTAACAGGCCGCAAATTCTTTATTGCCCAGCACGGAGTCACCTCCTCGAGTTACAGTCAATCGTGAGGTCTACCACAAGGATCCGTCCTGTCTCCGGTGTTATTTAATGTGTTGCTGAGCGAGGTGCCCGTTATTGCGGGAATTCAATCATATTTGTATGCTGATGATTTAGCCTTTTTTGCATCGTCAAGGAATATACATTCTTTGCACCAGTCCCTGCAGCTGTACCTCTCGATCTTAGGATCGTGGCTAGACGGGCTCTGCCTATCTTTAAATGTCGGAAAGTGTGCCCTCCTGGCATTCCCGGTTCAAGACCCTGTTTCCATTTGTCTGACATACCGACAGAAAATAATTTCACAAGTTACTTCCCTGAAATGTCTAGGTTTGATATATGAGAGCAATCTAAACTGGCGTCCTCATATTGATTATACTGCGGCCAAAGCGGGGAGGGCGGTTTCACTGTTAAAAAGATTTTGCAACAAGAAGTCCTGTATGCGTAGAGACATTCTCCTCATGCTCTACCGCTTATACGTTCGACCTATTCTAGAATTCGGATACATCCTTTTTTCAAGTTATCCGTTTTATAAGCTACGTCAATTGATTACACTAGAACGACAAGCTTTGCGCTTGTGTTTGGGTTTACCGAAGTACGTCCCTATTTGGGTATTGTACTGGGAGGCTCGCATCCTTCCCCTGATTCCCCGATTCAAAGTGTTGACAGTAGAGGCATACCTTCGTGTAATGGAATTGCCAATTTAAAGGTCGCAAATGGTCTTCGTTCACTCCCCAACGCCTTTTTTCGCTCAGCCATGGCCCAGGTACAAACGCCCGCAGGTGGTGTTTGTACAGTCTCTATTAGCCCCATTAAACGTCAACATTCTCTCGATTCCTTCCTTTGAACCTCGAAATGCGATAGTGGAAATTGATTTTGATAATATTTCCCCTCCAATTCCAAATATTTGCCGGAGAAGACTGTAGCTGGTCTTCTAATCACCCATTTAGAGAAGTTTCCAACCCATGTGGTTGTAGCCACAGATGCGTCTGTTCAGGAAAGAAAGGCTGGTATTGGTATCTTTTCACCTGCACTTGACTGGGCATTTTCTTTGCGGCTACCCAATTTCACAACAATAATCTTGGCAGAATTTTTGGCGATTGCCCTTGCTATTAGAAAACTCAATGAAGACAATTCGAAAGTGATTATTGTGACGGACTCGCTTTCAGCCTGCTCCACCATATCTAATCCAAGATTTACCCCTCTAAGCCGAACGCTTTCGATGCTCCTACCACCCTATGTACAAGAAATCCGTCTGGTCTGGGTTCCAGGACACAGGGCTTTCCATCTTAATGAAACCGCTGATTATCTGGCAGGTGTGGCATTGAATGGACCGCTGGTTGATGTTGTGCCCCCCATAGCCCAAGTTGTTGCATCCCGGTTTCGCAGGTATAGCTCGTTGGACAGCCTGCACCCAGACAGTATCTCTGGATGCCCCGAAATTGAGCACCTCCGGTATGCGTGGAAGAGTGCTGTTGTGCAGTCGCGATTGTGAAAGGTCACATTGACCAGCTTTCGCTGCCGAGTGCCCAATTTGAATTTCTACCTTCACCGTGCACGCATAGCGCCTTCGGCACAATGCGAGTTTTGTCAAGAGAAGGAGACAATCGAACATTCCCTCTGCCTTGCCGGCAATTCTCCTCTATCCGAAATCGATTCCTGGAGGTTCCCCTCCGGTGCCTGGGTCTTTCCTTGTCTGTATCGAATTTACTGTCATTTGGGGCATCGGGTTTAGGTTTCTGCCACGGGGATGTTTGTCGCGCTCTTCATGCTTTTATTTCACAATCCGGTCGCCTACCCTGTTAAGACACTTCATACTTTCTTTCTCTGGTACGAGTAGTATCTGTTTTTACTTCAGTATGTTATAGTTTTTTTTCCCTTCAAAGTTGCCAACATCACTTCCCTCACACTCCACAGCTCTATTTTACCCTTAGTTTAAATTCTTGACCAGTTTCCCCAATCTGACTTGGCCAATCCCCCAGAGTGGGTACGCGCCACTGATTTTTGGTTCCAACCAACCAACCAGCCATGTCTCCTGCGTTACACTAGCCGACAGGATTTACCGCGCAACCCCGCATCATGACAACATCCAAGAAAGCCATCACCATCCCCAAGTACTCGGGAGCAAGCGCCGATGTTCCCTTTGACAAGTGGCTCCGACTCTTCGAGGTGAAGACTGCGGCCGCTGCATGGACCGAGCGAGACAAGGTGTGCAATTTCTCCGATTACCTTGAAGGTGAGGCCTTCCGCTGGTACCTTACCGAGGTGTTTGACACTGGCACAGCTTGGGAGGACCTCATTGCATGCATGACCGAACGATTCGCAAGCGCCATCGCGGATCCATTCCGTCAGTTCATTCATTGCCGCCTGAAATCGGGCCAGAGCCTCAAGGAGTATTACGATGAAAAAATGCGTCTGGGACGCCTTGCTGAACTAAAGGACGCGCACCTTATATCAGGGCTCATCGACGGCCTCCGTGCTGAAATGGAAATGGCTCTTGCTGGGCTTACTCCATCCACCCCAGCAGCGTGGCTTTCAGCTGCGCTTAGAGTAGAGGCTGCTATGAACCGAGCTAAGTCGCACCGCGTTCCACCAGGTCGACACGCACAGATCAATGCACCGAGCGGCAATTCCCATCAGCGTCCGCCTAATACGCCGGGCCGAGCACCCATGTCCGAATGCAGGCATTGCGCCATGGCCGGCTTGCCACGACAGATGCACTGGCACAATGAATGCCCACGACGCGCAAGCATTTCCGCCCTCGCTACCAACCAGGGAAACGAGGAGGGCGACCCAAAGCTATGTTAATTCACTTTAATGCACTCATTAACGGGCACCCAGTCAGCGCTACTCTTGATACCGGAGCCACAATTACCTGTATCAGCGAAGCAGTGCTGACAACCCTTCGCCTGCAAATAATGAGAGATTCATGCATCACTGTAGATCAAGTAACATCATCTACCAAAACTTTGGGTCACGTCAATCTAAGACTACAAATCGGAAAAATCACCAAGGAAATAGAAGCGCACGTTCTTCAAGGAATGAAGAGCAATCTACTTCTTGGCTTGGACAGCGCCTGCCTCTTTAACTTGTTTCTAGACCTCGACACCCTGACCCTACGCCAAGGAAATGATGTCCTCCACTCTCAACGCCCACAAGTCCGTTACGCGGCTGACAAAAACGCTTGTTTACAGGAACCTCAAGCTTCCGATTTGGGCCACCTAAATGAAACTCAGAGGTCGGCACTTAGGCACCTTCTCCAAAAGTATGAGAACATTTTTTCCAAATCACAAACTGACATTGGGTGTATCAGTAGCGATGCATCGCATTCCCGTCACAAACGACGTCCCCATTCGCAGGGCTCCCTATCGATGCTCAGAAGCCGATAGCGTCGAAATGGACAGACAAGTCAGCGACCTTCTCACGCAAGGCGTAATAGGCTGTCTACGTCTCCGTACGCTGCCCCGGCACTTCTGGCAGAGAAAAAGGGAGAAGGGCGCACACGTTTCTGCATAGATTACCACAAGATGAACGCAGTGACGGTGCCCGACTACCAACCCATCCCTCGCATTGACGACGTTCTAGACTATCTCGGGAAATCGACGTACTTTTCAACATTAGACATCACGTCGGGTTACTGGCACGTCAAGATGCACCCGGAAGACATTCCGAAAACAGCCTTTGTGACACGTACCGGTCACTACGAATGGCTTGTTATGCCTTTCGGTCTCCATAACGCCCCAGCCACTTTTGAGCGGGCTGTCAAGTCCATCCTAGCAAAACACCGCTTAGCGCACGTCACGAACTACTTCGACGATATTGTGGTGTATTCTGACACGTTTTCTGACCATCTGAAGCATCTCGACGCCGTTCTAAACGCTTTTAAAAGCGAATGCGTCAGGCTCAAAATGAAGAAATGTCAGTTCGCACAAACATCCATTAAGTACCTGGGACACAGGGTTTCAAATGGCGCAGTCACTCCGAAACGAAGCAACGTGGAGGCGATTTTGCGGGTTCCCACACCATCGCGCCCGAAAGAGCTGCAGCGGTTTCTCGGTACCGTGAATGTTTACCGTCGGTACATCGCTCACTTCAGTGAAATTGCCCATCCACTGACGTGCCTCCTCAGAAAAGACGCTACGTGTAACTGGGACTCTGACTGCCAACTGGCTTTCACTAAGCTGAAGAAATGTGTCACGGAAGAGCCGGTTCTTACCATCGACGATGCCTCCAAACCTTGTGTGCTGTACTGTGATGCGTCCTGCAAAGGTATCGGCGCCGTTTTGAAGCAGGCTGATGAAGAAGGCCGGGAGCACCCAGTTGCATACCACTCACGCAAGCTGCTCAAGCATGAAGTCAATTACGCCATCACAGAGCTTGAATGCTTGGAAATTATTGACGCTATCGACAAATGGCATTGCTATTTACATGGAAAACCTTTTACGGTGGTCACCGATCACGATGCGCTACAGTGGCTTAAGAACATCAAGAATCCGCAAGGCCGTCTGTTTCGATGGTCCTTGAAACTCTCCATGTACGATGTAAACATCAGGCACCAAAAAGACGCTGAAAACATCGAAGCTGATGCACTATCGCGAAACCCGATTATTCAGCTTCTATCAGCTGACCAACTGCAAAAGCATCCCAACGACAAACCGCCTTGCAAGCACGTCATTGAGAACGGAATGGCCATAGTGACGCGCAGAGGGATTCGAAAAGTCTACGTTCCTGCTGCTCTGCGCCTTCTCTTCTTCAGAAGGCTCATGATGCTTTTGGTCACGTTGGAGTCAAGAAGACATTGCGACTTCTGACTCCCCAATATTATCGGCCTGACATCATCACCGATGTCTCAAAATACATTCGCCACTGTGACACTTGCCAGCGCTGCAAGAAGACGAAGACCAAGCGTTTCGGATCTTTGGAGTCACTACCACCAGCTGAACAACCATTCGATCTTCTGGCCATGGACACCATCGGAGGTTTTGCGAACTACGGTTCTCCAAAAAGGTTCATTCACTTGGCCGTTGATCATGCCACTCGTTATGTTTGGGCTTTTGCGCACCGAAATGAGACCTGCGATGCGTACATTTTCTGCCTGAAGAGCATCTTCATTGCTGGAAAGCCTCAGAAGTTCCTCTCCGACCGCGGAACAGGATTCACCGCCGGCAAATTCAAGCAGTTCCTCAAACACAACATTCATCAGCTTTTCACAAGTTCTCAACGACCGCAGTGTAATGGCCTAAACGAGCGCACTAATCAGTCCATAGTTACTCGCCTCCGCTGCAAAATCAACGACGAACCGCGAAAACCATGGACACGCCTTCTTCCAGAGGTTGTCGATGAGTACAACAAGACACCTCATGAAGTCACCGGCTACCCACCATGTTTTCTCATGTATGGCACACCATCATACCCCTGCCTCCTCTCCAACACTGCCGAAACCCAGCAAGAAGCTCGCGCAAACGCAGTCCGCAATTCCCTGGCGTATCACGAGAAGAATAAGCTCATCTACGACAAGAAGTTTCTTCCGTCAGAGCTCCACGTGGGAGACTGTGTGTTATATGAAACACCCTAGCATCCCAACCGCGGCAAACTCTGTGCGGTAATGGAAGGGTCGTATACTGTCCTACGCAGGATCTCTGCGGTAAACTACGAGATCGACCGCAGCGTGGCTCCACTCGGTCGTCAGACTGACATTGTCCATGTGGGGAGGCTAAGACGATATTATCCGCCCCTACACCAAACACTCTCTCGGGGAGAGGGGGAAGCGTGTGCCGTTCCGCAGATGGATAGTACAGGGCAGTTGGCCGGAATGGGAGAATAGCCACCAAGAGAAGGTGCGGTGCGATAGTGGTGGAGGAAGAAGTTGTTAACAAAGGTGTTGGTTCGACGGACGCCATGTCTCCTGCGTTATGTATTTTATTGTAATTATTTGTTCCTGCAATGTAATTATTTATTCCTGCAAAAAAAATGCAATCATACCTCATTCGGCACTATAAAACACTGTTAAAACGCCAAACAGCACTGGCAATAAGGACTGCAACTTTGATATATATATATACAGGGTGTCCCAGCTATCATGCACCAAGATTTTAAAAAAGAGAAATTGCGTAACTCGAAGAAAACCTAGTGCATAATGTTTGCAGTACTGTGAAGAAGCGGAGAGTAATTTTTTCGTTAATGAGATTTAATTAATTAATTGTAATTAATTATCTAACTCGAGAAATACTGTCCCAATCACTAAAGTGTCTATGAGGCACTTCTAGGTAACCACGAGGGGCATCTAACTGCGGTATTTTAAGTGACGAACTAATTGCGTACTTATTTATTCTGACTGATTCTGACTGATTTATTCTGACTGATTTCGCGGGTTTCCTTTATCAGTCAAAATAAATGTGTACGCAATTAGTTCATCGCTGAAAATACCGCAGTTAGATGCGCCTCGTGGTTACCTACAAGTGCCTCATTGACACTTTAGTGATTAGGACAGTATTTCTCAAGTTAGATAATTAATTACAATTAGTTAATTAAGTCTCATCAAAGAAAAAAATACTTTCCGCTTCTTCACAGTAGTGCAAACATTATGCACCTGGTTTCCTTCGAGTTACGCCTTTATTCTTTTTTTAAATCCTGGTGCATGATAGCTGGGACACCCTGTATAAGACAGAAATAAGAATTGGCAGTCAAGAAGACCTCGGTAAGCAAAGGGGAGAATGTAGTAGCTCAAGATAAGGAATTTGGAAAATAAGAAAATGGAGAAAAAATGCCCGCCAGGTGGGATCCAAACCCATATATATATATATAGAAAATAAGGGTTGGCAGTCAAGAAAACCTCGGAAAGCAAAGGGGAGGTTGTGGTGGGTCAAAGAAAGAGATGAAGAATTTTTTGAGTCGATAAGAAAGTGGTGAAAAAATGCCCGCCGGGTGGGATCCGAACCCACGACCTCCAGAATACCGGTCTGGTGCGATAACCACTACGCTACCGGCGGGGCTGTTTCCCCAGCACTTTCTCGGGTATTTATGTTAAGGTATTTTTGTTTCCTGCACTTGGGGGTGGTAGCCAGCGCCACTCGGACTACTCGGGGTAAAGGGGGCATTCTTTTTAACCCCCGGGCCGTGACTCGAGTGTCTACGACATGTCGACAGTGGTCGACCAGCGTTGAACCCTCTTAAGTTCCCTTTGGCACCAAGACTGCCAGAACAGAGGCCCTCGCTAAGCATGTAGCGAATCAGAAAATGGGAAATGAAGGGCTCCGTGAAATAAGACAGAAAATAAGGGTTGGCAGTCAAGAAAACCTCGGAAAGCAAAGGGGAGATTGTGGTGGGTCATAGAAAGAGATGAAGAATTTTTTTTAATCCAAAAGAAAGTGGTGAAAAAATGCCCACGGCGCTTTGGCGGAGTGATACACTACATGAGGTGGTGCCGTTCTTGAGTTGTAACCGGGTATACCACCCAATGCAATTCAAATTTCCCGACTTCGCAGTGCTCCCGTGGCCCCTGCCTGAAACTGCGCCAGCGGGAGTTCCGTTCTTTTAAAGACGATAGTCTTTCTTGGGCTACTTAAACCCAGAAATTTTGGTCTGTCTGTCTGCATGTCTGTCTGTGACTCGATTCGGCCACCCGGCCAAAGTAAAATTGATATTGCGCAACAGTGTTATATACTCACAGCCACATGTAAACGTCTAAGCCCGGTTTATACGTTCATACTTGTCAACTTTGTTCAACAAGAACAAGACATTACGCAAATATAAGACATGAAATTAGTACACAAGGGATATTTACAGAGTTCCTTTATTTAAAAATTCATGGATGCTCGGTTTTCCGATAGCAAATGATATTCTACATCTACTGCCGAAAACCGCCGCCTCCTGGCGGCATATGAAAAATCACGCGGCAACAGCAACGAAAGGTTCCACTAGCTAGGTTCCGCGTTCTGCTTGGAACGCACGTGAAGCACGGCCACGCGGCTCTATAAACCACCTAGTCGGCCGCCTCCATTCGCGCGCGTCTCCGCCGTACTGCAGCGCTGGCATCGAGGAACCCGGCCTGTAGCAGTGGAACGCGGTAAATTCAAATCTCCTTGCGCAAACCTTTCGTGTGTTTACCTTGGGATGAGCGTGACGGTACAGGAACAGCATGAGAGGTGAGCGGGAAAGCAAAGGCGGGCATTTCCTTGCCAAATGTCTACAAAGACTATCGTCTTTTGACGACATTAAGAACGAAAGGAGCAGATGCGGCCAATTTTTTGTGCTTGCTTTTCCTCCCGCACGTGCCGGCGTTGCACGGCCACTTTTTTTCGCTTACTATTGTAAAAACTAACCCAACGAGCATTCCCAACTAAATGAAGGCGGGCACTGCCGGTTAATTACGTACATTTTGCCTCAAATGTACCTGCAGTTTTCTTTGCGCTCAACAACGGGGAGATGTATGACAAGCGCCAGCGGTCCACGAGTTTCGAACGCTTATAACTCTATAAACCGCTTGGCTTTCGAAGCCTGTGGGTTGCGCTGCTGGAACAGAATGCCATGTGGGTGTCTCTACTTGGGTCCAGCGAGCGAGCTACGACGACAAGGCAGGCCCCTAACGTGTTCTGCACTTAAAGTTCTCTAGCCAAGTTCCTTAGTGACGGGATCCAGTGGATGATGACGATCCTGAACGGGCACAGGGAAAAGCTGAAGTTGGGTGCCACAGTACGCGATCATGGCCCCCAACAAACCACATCAATGACTGCCAACACTTACCTGTGCAGCGTCCACTGATGTTCCATCCACTTCTGCATTGTGCACAGCCCTGGACTCTTCGAGCATTTCCTTTTTGATGACCACGTCGTTCGGCCTCGTCAGGTGTGAAACACTTGGACTGCCGCCCTGGCCCCTGCTCTCTTCCGGTTCCAAACGTTCTTGCTTCGGAGCACGGAACTGCACTGGTTTCTGCGCTCCCACTTCCTCTCCGGAACATGGGGACTTTCTCTTTTTCCTCCTTGAGCCCTGCACCATAAATTCACTCGTTTCACAGACAGCACTAGGTGCGAACAAGTTTGCATACGTTGGCAGGAAACAGTAAATGGGCCATTCTGACAACAAATTCCACAAAAATTTGGACTGATGCCACAAGTTGTCTGCCAATAAACCCAAATGTTGATATCGGTACACTGATCCTGGCAAGCTAATGAACAGTAAAGAAAAAAATATCTTTAAACCTGTCCATACACACTATTAAAACAGCTCTTAAAACAGCTTATTTTAATTTTGAAGTAAACTCTGTGAAACTTGCCAGTCTTGGTGCTTTTTTTCCAGTGATTGCAAATATGCCATTATTTTTTGAGTCAGTCAGTTAGTTCCCAAGATAATAGAGATAATTAGCCATTTCTGGAGGAACAATGGACAAAATAGTGCTAGTCATAAAACTAACCTTTATATTTTCCAATACTATCAGCCCTGGTGAACACAAAAAGAGAATCGGTTTTTGGTACACCGCTTGGAACAAATTTTACAGCTCATTAAACATTGGCGTTTGAAATGGGCACTCAAAATGGTTCCTTGCCACTGGTGCCACCCAAGATGGGCTATAAAATTAGTTCCAAGCGGTGAATCAAAAAACCGGTTCTCTTTTTGCGTTCACCAGGGTTCACAGTATTGTGAAGTATAAAGATTAAAGTCTTACGGCTAACACTGTTTTGTCTATTGTTCCTCCAAAATGACTAATTATCTCTAAATATCTTGGCAACTGACTGACTGACCCAAAAAATAATGCCATATTTGAAGTCAATGGGGAAAAAAAAGGAAGATTGACAAGTTTCACAGAGTTTGCTTAAAAATTAAAAGAAGCTGTATTAAGAGCTAGGTCCCTCTTGTTTAAGCAAGCACACAAGGAAATCACACAGAGCTGGCACTTGCTTCTACAGCTCGAAGAGCATGGCTTTTGGTGGAGCGAAGTTTAACAAACTCCAGGTCGCTTGGTCAGGGCTGTGCTGTTGTCACCAATGACTTGGTGGCCGAAATAAACGCAACTACACAATCCACTCCTCTGAAAGGGTTTAGTTACTTGAGCTTAGAAACATTTGACGATGCTAGCGTAAACAGTGATAGCAAACAGGATTGGTATTTTCCTGGACCAATGCAATCCGAAATTTATTGGACTATGTCACCCAATCCGCTCCTCTGGTTCAAACACACGTGAGATTGATGCTTCGACTGATGCACACAAAAGAGGAGCAATACGTGTACCTGCTTGAAAGCGTGAGCACGAAGTTCTAATACCACATTTTCCTGTGTATAAGTCACGGTTTTTTCTGAAATTTTTGTTGGTGCGGGTTATCCACCAGTGCGACTTATGTATGGAATAAATCCAGTGGGTGGCGGCTGCGCCTGGTCCGCGCTTGAAAAGGTGCCTGTGTGCTGCACGATGTCGGCGCACGTTAAGAGACACAGCTCTGTGGTCTAAATGAATGATTTGTTGGTGAGTCGGAGGAACAAGGCTTCGATGGTTTTGCCTAAACGCCGTCTGTGAGTACATGCCATCTGTGCGTATCAGTAAACCAGTTTTGAGAAGTTAGTTCTGCCTAGAGTTTGGACGGTAGATGCAGGTGTCTAGCGCTGCTTACCGGGGGATGCGTTCAGAGGCGGCGGCTGCCGCAACCATGCACTTTCACCGCACTTTCTAACGGACTGATCCTCTATGAGTTTACCTCATAAACAAGTGCATTTCGTACGCCGGTGTGTCTTATACACCGATGCAACTTATATACGTTTTTTTTCCCCGGAAAAACTGACGTTTTGAGGAGTGTGCTACCTATACAAGAGTGCGACTTATAGACCGGAAAATACGGTACATCATCTTGCCTTTACTGCATCAATACGCACACTACCTCAATTTGTCAACTTCAGAACTCAATACACTGAAATCACATGAGCTGACATGCTGAAATGAAGCACGTGGCCATATAGTTAGCCTGCACACTGCACGGCACTCTTGGCTAATCTGCTGACCCAGTGTCATTGCCTGTGTGTTCTGTGGCCAAATGTAAAGGGGCCATGCAGACCAATTGAAGTTTGGTTCATTCGAAAAATTGCCTCGTTAGAATAACACCGACACAACGTTTAACGCAAACTTCAGTCAAATAGGCTACATTATTACCAAAAAGAGGATAGCCATGCGACCGACTAGCTCATTTCCCGCAATGTATTAAGGAGACACTAAAAGATGAATGAAATTTCGTTTTAACTGAAAGATCATACGTTTCGTAGCTCTCTCAGCTTTCGTGCAATGAGCAGCGATGTGTTATTAGCTGAGAAATAAGCAGACAAAGCTGGCGTTTCTCTCACCCGCTCCCCTTTCATTTTTTCGTGACGTAGTCATTGCGTCGCAAAATAGGAGCGAAGCCCCAGTGCGGTCTAGAGCACAAATGCTGGCATGGGTAGCTTTTATGTCTCCAGGCCATGGTCAACTGCGGCAACAGTTCTCTGGCCAAGGAGGCTGGCCTGGACCTTTATGATTTTTCACCAATGGAAAGAAAAACGCGTTCAGATACTCGAGCGGCCGGTGTGCCCGCTTACTCCGGCGTCCCTAACCTCATCGAGCCAG
The DNA here is from genome assembly GCF_048455015.1 of Haemaphysalis longicornis. Taxonomy (NCBI): domain Eukaryota; kingdom Metazoa; phylum Arthropoda; class Arachnida; order Ixodida; family Ixodidae; genus Haemaphysalis; species Haemaphysalis longicornis. The sequence goes on along the minus strand of NW_027526225.1, from coordinate 96,416,806 downwards.
CTGCAAGCATGGAGGGCTGCGGCTAAGCCACTTTTGAAGCAACAAGGTGCCCGGCACCGTTCAGGACAGCGCCTTCACCTCGCCGGGCGATCCCAGCCATCTCATATTACCTTCTCTCGTGCGGCGCAAGCCGAGCGCGAAATAAGCACTCTTCACGACAGCCGTGTCAGCAGTCGCTGCCCGCGTTCCCCAAGGCTAAAACATAACAAGGGCAGGGTGACACATGCTTTACGGATTATCAACGGCGGCTCGAGGCGAAAGAGCGGATAAGTCAGCTAACCACTGGCAGTAAGTTCCCTTTGTGGACAATTTTGTTCGAACTAGGCACGCTTTACCGGTAGCAGCATTTCAATAAAGTGTTACTCCTCCTCTTCCTCCTCCTCCGGGCAATGGTCTAATTAGTGTCACATCATGGCGGCGATGGGAGCAGTCATAGTTTATTTTACCCAACCGGTCGAACCACTTCCGCTCACTGACTAGCCATAGTCATTGTTATTTATTAATACTGACTCTGGCTAGTCAGTGAGCGGAAGCAGTTTGGCCGGTTGGGTAAAAATCAACTACTATATGACTGCTCCCATCGCCGCCATGATGCGACACTAATTAGACCATTGCCCTCCTCGGCACGTGGAGAACGGAAGATTGGAAGGTCAGGCGGCTCACTTAAATGCCTGCAGTGCATCTTGTTCCTTTTGCAATTCTACTGAAAGGACTTTAGCAGCTTCTTGCGGGTATGTTGCTTGCAGAAGCTCCGGCACTCACCGTCATAGGTGCCGTCACCGTCATAGGACTCACCGTCCTATGGCACCGTCACCGTCATGGCACTCACCGTCATAGGACTTCGCTAACTGCGCACCACTGCTTTTCAAAAACGAAACTGAAACCATGATGTCTGACTGAATAATAAGGGAAGCAAGGGCCTGCCTCGCAGTGTATAAACGCTGTAGTCCATGTTTTATAGACACGATTAGGCCATGAAAAGCTCTGATTTATGTTTACTTCATGTGCTCAACCCACTTTAGAAGTGTGTATTTCAGGAAAACATCTACATATTCGCCCTGAGATCGAACATAGTCGGCTTCTGGCGGCGGCGGGACGAACTGCTCCTAGTATGGATGGCGCTCTCGCGTCGTCTGCTCGTTCACATTGCGCGCGGAGCAAGACTTGTGCTGCACGCGATAAAACAACCAATATGTCTACTTGCTTGGCAGTAAGCAATGACATAGTTACCTCTGCTTGCACATTTCCTCTAGAGACTCAATAATCAGCAGCCATTGCGGGTTAATGCGCTGCTTCAATCGTCGCCATGCTGAAACGCGTGAGACGTGTTATAAACAATGTTTCGACACATTGCACTTTTCTTATTGATGAGTGCTGTTGTCTGCCGTTTCTGGAACGTCAAAGGGTGCTCTTTGAAGGTGGCGTGGTGATTATTTAAAAGATGAAAGTTTAATACACGAAACCGGTTAGAAGCTGCAAGACCTGTGCGTACCCGTGCATTTGCCACACCCTTGTAAAATTTCACTGTGTTCTTATAGAAAGAAGAAACAAACAAAAACAATAACACTGCACAAAACCCTTGCGCTATCACCAGTACATTACCGGGGACGTATTTTACACCCGCAAGTGCCTGTGTGATCGAATTCGTCCCGTACCTTTTCGAAAATAAGTACCATTTTCGGACAGGCATTGCTTATGCTGTGTTGCTAATTTTACGTATTACCGTATTTTCCGGTATATAAGTCGCACTTTTGTATAAGTCGCACCCCCCTCAAAACGGCAGTTTTTTAAATAAAAAATGTATATAAGTCGCACCGGTGGGTGTATAAGACTCACCGGTGTACAAAAGTCACTTAATCAAGTAAGCTCATAGAAGATCAGTTCGTTAGAAAGTGCGGCGAAAGTACATGGTTGTGGCGGCCACCGCCTCTGAACGCATCCACCTGTCAACCGCTTTCCGGAAACTCGACAACCAGCCAATAACTGCGCAAACTGTTCTGTGTCACAGACGTAGCCCATCACAGTCCGAAAAGGCCACAAAAGCACTACTTCGGTTCTTAAAGGACACATGCCTGTCTGAACGATTGTAGAGACACTGTGCACCATTGTTCATTTGTTATTTGGTTAGTTTACCGTTTCAGTTTAAGCTTTATTAGCGCCTATTGTTTTGTTTTTGTAGTTATCTTTAATTTTTCTTTTCCTGGTTCTCAAGCTCTATTCCTGTCTTTTCAATACTCCTTCTTTCTCTTTCAATCCCTCCTTCCCCACTTCCCATGTGTAGGGTAGCCAACCGGACTGTCGCCTGGTTAACCTCCCTGCCTTTCATGCACTGTATTATCCTTCCTTCCTTCCTTCCCCGGTAAGCAGTGCCAGACACGTTCATCTACCGTCAAAAGTCTAGACAGAACTAACGTCTCAAAAATAGTTTATTGATACACACAAATGGCATGTACTTCCAGACGGCGTTTAGGCAAAGCCATTGAAGCCTTCTTCCTCCGACTCGCTAACAAATAATTCATTCATTTAGACCGTGCACTGACATCACGCAGCACACAGGCACCTTTTCGAGCACAGACTATGCACGGCCGCCACGTACCAAATGTATTCTATACATACGTCGCACCGATGGATAAGACGCACCTACGAAAATTTCAGAAAAAATCTGCGACCTATACGCCGGAAAATGCGGTATTTAAAACACGTTTCTGTGGATGCACAAGAGTATTTCGGGGGGATTTGTCGGTAAAATGAAGCAGTTGTGAGTTTGCGCCTGTCATGTGGCATTTAGTGTGTCATTTTCATATATCCCATTTTCCAATCCCAACATGAATCAGCTTGTCCAGAAATGTGTTTCACTCAGCATAATTAAATGCCTAATATGGTCACGTCTTAACCTCTTAAGGTGGGCCTAAGTTAAAAGAAAGAGGAAAAAGCGCGTAATATAATGCACGTTGTTGCCCACATGTGTGGAGGGTGTGTGCCATGACTCGCTGGGTTTTTTATTTTTCCCACAATGCTAGTTTCAATACAATTCTGAAAAAGGCGAGCCACAATTCCTGGGCAATCTCGGGCCAAAAGGGTGGTTAATCAGTTTTGAACATATCAGCGTCTACTCGTTGAAGTACTGCTTTTTCATCACTACTAAACACAACGCTGAGTGTACTTTCAATTGCAAGTAATACTGATAACCAACATTTGGCTTTTTGCGTTAAATGCGTTCTCTTCTCGCCGGGCTTGGAACACTGGCAGAACCCCCCCCCCCCCCCAAAAAAAAAAAAAATAAGAAAAAAAAAATGAAATGCACAGAAAACTTTTATCGTGCCTTTTTTAGCCAATCCTCAATAATTAAATGCCAAGAGAAAAGCGAGGTTCAGTTTACCACACAAAGTAGTTACCGGGAACCCGTTGCGCTGTTTTGTAACGAGAAATAAAAGGGAAAGTTTTACACATCCGCAACAGGGCAACTTCATTCGCCATCTTTATGGTTCGTAAGTGACATTATGCAAGAATGCAAACACATCTCCCTGTTCTAGGCACCTGCTAGATTTTAAAAGGAACACAAATGGTCAACAGTGCAGCCGTAAAAGAAAATCTGTGCTCACTGTGAGGCCCCAGAAGCTTGGTGCACACTGTAAAACTGCTTGTCACTTTGCAAGTATAGCTAAACAGGTGATGTTGATTGTACTGCGTGCGTTAGAAATTTAATTCACAAGTTCACTTGCGATCAAAGCCTTAAAAGAGCAATGCGACACCGTTATTCATCAAACCTGCCTTCAGAGGCATTAAAATTTCATTTAACTAAAGCTGCACACAAAAGACCTGTTAGAACGGTAGCATTTGTATCTCTGCGCTGGTTGGAATTCAGTAATTTTTTGTGTTACCCTTTGAACACACAAAAAATATTGTAAGCTCTTAGAAAAGATGTCGGGGCAGTTAAGTGGTGTTACCATTTCTGGGTATCCCACAAATGCAAGAATGTGAAATGCAAGAATGCAGAGCGATTGAACCTGCTGTTGTAAACTGAATTCCGGAGATCGAGGCTTCCAGATTTGTTTCTATTTATGATTTTATTGAAGGCTCAAAGCCATAGTCTGGAAATATCGAGCTTGCTACGAGCCACAGCGTACAAGTTCATTGTCATTACTGCGGCCGTTCTGAGGTTCCCGATGGGTCGCCGCTATTTTGGCGTAGTAATGAAAACTTATTGCCGCTTCCATGCTATACATTGAAAGTTGGGGATCCGAACTACAGCGTACCACTCTTGTTTGTGTCTTTCGTGCACACATACGGTGCAAGAAAGGCACAAAGTGCGCCCACAGTGTGCATTCTTACGGGCCGCTCAGCGGAGCATCCAGACTAGCAGCGCGACATTGTCGCCGCCTACATGTCGATCTCTCGGCGTATAGATGCATCTCCTCAAATCGAAGTGAGAGCGCACCTGATTATGAGGTTTAACGCGCCGACACTACACAGGTAATGAGGCACGCCGTAGTAGAGGACTCCGGAATAATTTTGACCCCCTGGGGATCTAACAGCGCCGAAATCTCGTACACCCGGGCGTTTTTGCTTTTCGCCTCCATCAGAAAAGCAGCCGCCACCACTGGGAATCGAACCCGTGTACTTCGGCTCAGCAGCACAACACCATAACCACTGAGCCACCGCGGAGGTTTATAGATGCTTCTCCAATGAGCTCTCGCCGTTCACCTCTTTTGTAACATCACAAACCATAGCACCCAAAAGCGTACGGGATGTCGTCCCCTGTTTCCACGTTTCTGGAATTTCTGCCTCATTAAACAGCTGCTAGTTGGGCGAGTGGTGTATTTAGATCCTCAGCACCACAATTTATCGACATAGGCCAACTTGTTTCCACCCTTTAGTGCCCCTTTAAGATAGCTGCGCGATTGGCTGCAGCCACCAAAAGCAGATGCAAGTTAGGCAGGGCTTATTATAAGCTTGCAGAATGAGCTGTTTTTGCTTCACTTTAGTGCACATTCTTTTTATAGCAGTAAGAATGGTGGGGTAAACAATGAAAGTTGCGAACGCACATGTAAACATAGAAGCACCAGTGCGTGCTGCATGAACTATTCCGGTTATAACTGCACAGCCGTCTGGCGTGTTGATCTTACCTGTACAAATGACATAAGTGACATTGTCTTCTGTGACTGTTTGTCGAACATACCCAGTGCTTAACAAAACAAGTACTATCAACTGTAACGAACATTAGCACAAATCTGGTCAAAAAATGAAGCAAGGATGAGCAGCAGTCCCGAGCGGTATGGCGGCGCTATCTAGTGGGACTGACAGAAAAAAAAGCCATTCCGCTGTTTTCTGCAGCCCTAGTCCCCTGCTAACATTCGCTTCAGTACTTGCCCTGGATATGCCATCGGAGATACACACACAAAACACACGATTCAGCAGGACCATCAAAATTATGACTTTCTCAGTGTGAATAAAGTGAATAAAATTTCTCAGTGAATAAAGCATTATTTTGTAGCAGACAAGCGCTGGGGGCACTTTTGGAATAAAACAAACTTGTATTTCGTCTACGCGGCTGTTTTTAAGGAGTGCACACGGGGCCAGTTAGTTCATTGCAACACCTGCTGGCCTCAAGGGTGGAAAACAAATTGGATGATTCTTGCAAAACTCACCATTATTTTCGTGTCGTATACCTCAGTGAAGGTGTCACCACCTGAGCCAGTAAGGTCCACCACAAGCACTTTTCTGGGCGGTGGAGTCACTATAGTGACATCGTCACACGGATTTGGAGGCCCGGATGAGGTCACGGGTGGCGGTGGTGTAGCATCTACAGCTCGTTGGGAACCCGCACCCGCCTCTGAGTCCAGGTCCGGACCCATGGCAAAACACTCAGCCAGAGAAGCACCTGCGACCGAAGTTCAAAGATGTCACTCTATCCCATTACACCTGAGGCCTTTGAAGCAGAACTGGCAACTGGCTGCAGGGTTCAGTAGAGGTCATGAACTTCTTCTAGCACTGGACCTCCGTAATCAGGATGACGACAAAGAACAAAAAAAGGAAAGGACGCGCTTGCCTTGCGATTGCATCTTATAGAGCAACAGATGTCTAGCCTCATACAACCTTCTCGTCGTCATCAGCCTATCTACGCTCACTGAAGAGCAAAGGCCTCTCCCATAGTTCTCCAATTATCCCAGTCCTGTGCTAACTGTGACCAATTTAACCCTGTGAACTTCTTGATCTCACCTGCCCACCTAACTTTCTGCCGCCCGCTGCCATTCTTGCCTTCTCTAGGAATCCACTCTGTTACCCTTAATGACCATCGGTTATATCGCCTTTGCATTACATGCCCTGCCCACATCCATTTCTTCTTAATTGCTACTAATATGTCCTTAACACGCATTTGTTTCCTGACCCACTCCGCTCTCTTCTTGTCCCTTACCCTTACACCTCTCATCTTCCGTTCCAACGTTCGCTGAGTCGTCCTCAATAAAAATTAAAGCATTTTAGTGAGCTTCCAAGTGCCCCGTAGTTGAGTACCGGTAAGATGCAGCTGTCATACACTTTCCTCTTCGCAGAAAATTTTTAGGCTGCCACTCATTATCTGAGAATGCCTGCCGAATGCACTTCACCCCATTCTTATACTTCTAATTATATCTGCCTCATAGTTGGGATCCAGGGTCACTATTTGGCCTAAGCAGATATATTCGCCTACCACTTCCACTGCATCGCCACTTATCTCAAACCGCTGTGCTCTCCCGAGGTTATTCAGCAACCTTCTTGTAGCCGAAATTAAATGCATGACAAAGCAAGTGGTTTGCAACATGCAACTTTTCGCTGCATACAGCCCGTGGTGCAGTGGCAAATGAAGCCAACTTCACTGGGAAACGTTCAACACAAACAAATAAAACTGTTTCTGTTAAAGTTCACCAAAAATAAACCTTGCTCAATAATAGCTGTGGGTAAGAAAATAGTCCCCATTCTCCAAACAAATGCAATAAACTTCAATGCTCGGTCTTGCAGAGAATCAAGAATACCTGGGCGAGTTGAAAAGGCTTCGTTATTGAAAATTTCACTGTGTGAAAAATTAATACAGGGCAGGTAACAGACAAGTTCACTTTAACAACTAAATTTTTTTCTGAGAAGTCAGATAATATATATGAACACATGGCCCTTACCATGATTCTGCACGTTCACTTCGTGGCAAATAAAAAAAAATCGGCGCCCTACCACTCTGTGAAGAAGGGTGACCAGCGAAACTGGGCACCAAGAAGTGGACAAAACAAGGCACGTTTGCAGTTTGTGATTGAGCCTAACTTCGTAATTGATTAGCTGAATGAAACTTGAAAGCGCTAGAGTTTTACACTGGACAAGCATAGAACTGTCCGTTTCCCTTCCACATAGTAGGCATCTTACTGTCTAACACACCAACCTAAACGACTCGACCACAGAGAAGACCAAATTTATATCTCCCACCAGTGCAATGGGCATTTCATCAGTGAACGTAACAAGCCTGGCGGTGCATGAAGTCCACCCTGACCGTGCACGCATTAAGGGGCGACCGGTGATGTGCGCATGCTTAGACGAGAAAGACACCGGCCAAAACGTCGCCCTGAAAACCCTTCAAGGTGCTCGTGTCTGGATGGGAAATCCACCAGCCAAAACGTCACTCCACGAGCCCTTCAAGAAAGCAACACAAAACACTAGCTCCGGTCACAGCACTTGTCCTCTGTCAGCTGCTATCTGTAAATGGCATTTTGTTTCGCCTATGGGCAATGTGCTAAACGGAACAGATTTTGTGCACAAACCTGAACAAATACAGGAGAGGCAGTAAAGAATCAGATTTATTTTTTAGTGCACTGAGCACACGGGTGATACAGTAGCACGAAGAATACAGCAGCCACCTCTTTTCAGTTACTTCCACGTGTATTAACGATCTTCCCCATTGAGAATCCCAACTGTCAATTTTGTTAGGCCAGTTTCCTTAAAACACAAGCCCGCTTTCTTTTCCGAAATAAGCATGTGTTGGTTCGTAAATGCGGGGGTTCCGGGGTTGGTTCGTAAATGCGGGTGAAGAACGAACTGGCTCCAGTGTTCGACGCTGAAGCTTCATATCATTTTCCTCATTTGTGCCGTTAAAAAAATCCAGCAATACCAATACGGCAAAGTCCAGCTCGCGGGGTTATAATGTTCACGACGGTGAACGCCTGTCTAGTAGGCGGTTGTGGCACACCTCACCTGCCACAGGACAATGGAGCAACTAATGGTGGCATTCATTGCCACAGCGAATCAGCACCTCGTGGAGAAGGTCCTGCAGCCCCCTTTTTACCGACAATTCCCAGCACCTGACGACGTCTTGAAACGATAATAAGACTCCCTGTGCCCACCGCTTCAAAGGACTTTTATTTCCGCCTCCACATGGGAGTGCTGCCCGCAAAGGCACGTTTGGTGGGTAAGGGATTCTCCCTCCATGGCGGTGCGGGTTTCCTCCTCTGTGGAAAACGAGAAACGGCAGAACATGTCCTCACAGATTGTACAACTGCGGCCGTCTTCTGGGACGAGCTGCAGACTGCATACACCAAACGATGGGACCTGTCATGGTCAGGCCTCCGGCACCTGAGTGCGCCCACAAAGAACAAGGTGCTTCGGGACTGTGTGCTTGTCCTGGGGCTCCACTCGCTGTGGAGGGCTCGAATGGACGCAGTGCAGTGCACTAGGAACCCCAGGCCTACCTGGCGGCACTTCACGGCAAAGGCTGAATGGACAGTAGAGTGTTGGGGGCATCATATTCTGACACGGAGCTCCACGACTCACTGAAAAGAGGATGCCAAGCACTGCAGCGCTTCAAAGACAAAGAGGTGCATCACTGGCAACGGCTGTGATGTTCCACACTAGTACGTTGTAGAGACGCTTTTCCCCGCTGAACAGGCATTGTATATCCACATGGGAACATGTTACATTCCCACAATTTTTCTGTTCATGTACTCTGATTTATAGTGTCTCCGAATGTCATATTCCCCTGCTTGTTTGTTCTTTGTTTCCTCCGCAGTTCCACTGTGTTGCGTACTTTGCGACTCAAGTGCAGGCGGCCTAAAGGTGGTTGGAGTCCTTGTGGCCACAGTATGTACGCGTACCATTGTCGGTCACCCCCTCAAGCATGCCAGTGCATTGTGTATAAATGTATGTTTGTAAATAAAGGTTGTGTTGGGGGAAACAAAAAAAACAAAAAAAAAGAAAAGCACTTCCAAACATAGCGCAGTGGTAGAATACTTGCTTCACACGGAAAAGACCAAGGTTCAATACCAACCAGTGCCTCGATGTTGTCTTTTTTATTATTTTGTTTTAATGTTCGCGAACCCTTGTGACACTCCGCTTAAGGGCTACTATATTGACCTTTAGCATATATTTTCTGTTCGGCACGACAAGCAATAGTCATACTCTGACAGTCAAATCAATATTCGTGCTTCCTTGTAACAGCCAATCACGGGCAAATTTACAGTTTGCGATTATAAACAAAACATAGCACCGCTGTTTTCTTAGCACCGAATACATCATACTCATATATATGACTACCTATACATGCTTTTGTTCTATTCGACGTCACATTTGCTGAACTTTCGCCTCATAAGTGCGTGTTCATGCAGCGAGGTGCTAGTCTGAAGATCGGCAGGACTTTTCACCAAACGTGAAACACCGCGGGTAGATTAAGAGAAGAAACATACATTTGGCGATATACGACACTACCGGTGCACATTTTAGCCCAGAGGATTACTCGTTTCACGCCCGGGTTTTGACATTTCTGCGCGTTTCAAGCCAAAGGGTGCGATATCTTCAACGATGTTCATGTAGCAGACGACGTGAGTTTTTGCCGGCCACCGCACGGCGGCGCCGCCATCGCAAGAATTCAGGGAATTCTTTACATTCGCTGTAATACCGTACTTACCCGATTCTAACGCGCACCTTTTTTCCGTAAAAATAGGCCGAAAAATCGCATGCGCGTTAGAATCGGATACGAAACCGAAACTGCCGAAACAGCTGAAATTTCGTTCCACCCATCGCCATCATCATCTCAAGCAACAATTTTTCGGATCAAGGCGCCTAGGATTTTCCTTCGGCGTTCACACATATCGTCAAATTATTCCACTTGCGTGCTTGATAACAGCAATGGCAGCAGCGGCAACGAAGGTGCGCCGCTTCCGCGGCTTACGAGCGGCTCCCACGCGTTCAGAACGAGCGGTTGGCTGAAGCGTATGCCTCTGGAGAAGCTCGCTGGATGGGCGTGCGAGGCGTGGGCCACGATCCCATCGAACATGGTTGAACGTTCGTTGAAAAGTGTGGCATCGTGAACGCGCTTGACGGCACCAATGACGAGATGTTGCGGTCTGGGGAAGGCGACAAGGAGCTCTCGGAGAGCGACGAGGAGTGAGATGAGCGAGATTATTTCGGGGAATAAATCGCCCGTTTCTCCCGCATTCGCTTTTCTTGCTCACAAAGTTCCTTGCGCGTTACAAACGAAGGTGCAATTTTTTTCGGTTTTTTGCCTGGAAAATCGGGTGCGCGTTAGAATCGGGTAATTACGGTAATATTAAAGTGCATTTACTTGTTTAAATACTTTTTGATTGTTTATGTTCTTATAATTAGTGATTTATTTGTTTTCTTTTTAATTATCCACGTATTGGGTACAGTGAACTTGTCTTGATCCAGTGGCGCGAACGGGAGCGCTCTGCAGCGTTCGGCTAGAGTACACTCTAGTTCGGCTGAAGTAAAACGCGTCTACCGCCGCCAGAGGCGCCACTGCGCCTTCTCCGAAAACAGTGCCGTGGTTGAACGGGCCGTTGCTTGGGGCGCTCGCCAGGTATTGCCGCTGCCGTTTTTTAGTGTGTGGTATAGTAATTAACCTTTATGGTAGAAAGATGCTCATTTCTGTTGCCTCTGTACCTTTCTAGGAACGTTTTGTTGGTTATCAGACCCGTTTCAGCCCAGCGTTACTGGATATATACAGTTGCGAAACTCCCCATAGGCCTCATGTATCAAAAGCCGGTCTTCGGCTGCCCCCCTGCGCCGGGGCAAGCACGGGGCAAGTAGGGTGCCTGGATGTTCCTCCTCGCCGCCCCTGGATGTTCCTCCTCGCCGCCCCTCCGTGACGGGTGGAGACAACTGCGTCGTCTGCTACGGAAGCCGCCATGTTGTTCCCCGCCACTGGGGCAGCGCGCTGCAAGCACGGGGATGTGTTATCGGATTCTTATATGCACACGCATTCCGTGGCCACAAACCGCTTCCAGAGGGAAGGAGAACTTATTTGTGGGCTTGTTTGTACGTCTTAACAGTGAAAACACTGCGCTAGCTAAGTCGACAAGACGAAATAGAGGGAGAAACACGGCACACAGAGGCGCATCCGTGCGCTACCGCGTATAAGTGCGTCTCCTACTTTTTTTGTTTTGTAACCTTAAGTCAGTGCAATGTCTCTACACTTTTAAATGCAACACGCACAATAATGCATCAATGAGGCTCGCTTCTTGATCGTTAGTTTTGGTGTTAAATCTCATCTGCGAAAAAGTTGCGTCTTATATAAGTGCGTTCGACCGGCAATGTATTGTGCAAAGACTTCGCGGGAGAGGTATGTTACATCAATCGCTCTGTTCTTCCACTAAGTGTTTGATTTCGCAGTTAACTGATATTAATCATGAGCCTTCTTTGCCGAAAATCATAGCCGCAAAAAGCATACCTTGTATATAAGTTATGCGCAAATGGCGAAGCGAGGACTCAGTTGTTGTAGTAGTGTATGTAGTTGTTTCTCCAAGGGAAAAACAAAAGCTAAAAGTGAATGAACGAAATATCAGATACTTGTCTAAAGCACCGCGGTTAACACAAAGAAAAAAAAGAAAAATCTGCCAAGAAGCCCAAATGTAAACGCTTTGTAAAGGAACAAAACTGCCTAATCGGCGAAGCCATTTAATAGGTACAGTAAATAGTGGCGCAGCATGCAGAAGTTAATTTTGGGTGAGGGGGTGGACCTTAGAGCTGTGCACGGGCCGAAATTTCTAGGCCCGGCTTGACCCGCCCCGATAAACACACAGCCCGGGCCCGGCCCGGGCCCGAGATATTTATAAAAATTGAGCCCGAGCCCGCCCGAGCCCGAAGAATATTTAAAATGTGAGCCCGAGCCCGGCCCGAGCCCGGCCCGAGCCCGCCAGAGTGTTGTTAAATATTGATTGATTGATTGATTGATTGTAGGGTTTAACGCGCCGACGCAACGCAGGCGATGAGGCGCGCCGTAGTGGAGGTCTCCGGATTAATTTTGACCACCTGGGGATCTTTAACGTGCGCCGAAATCTCGTACACACGGGCGTTTTTGCTTTTCGCCTCCATCAGAAAAGCGGCCGCCGCGGCCGGGAATCGAACCCGCGACGTCGTGCTCAGCAGCGCAACGCCTTAGCCACTGAGCCACCGCGGCGGGTTGTTAAATATCATCCCTAGTCCGACAGGATATTAACAAGAACTTGAAAAAGTTTGCTGTTAACCTAAAAAGCGTAAGCACAAAGCGAATACGACTGTCTAAGATTTAAATTTCCTTTAAACTTGGACCGAACTTTGTACAACTTATCCTCAATGAGAAGCTGTATAGCCGTGTAACTTCATTTGCCACTTCATTTGCCAGTCTTCGAAATCAAGGCACACCCGAGGATACCTTAAATGATTCCGAGTAAGGGGATTTTTTTTATTATTGTAATTCTTCAACAGATATTGCACCTTGCGTTCTTCCATTCCTTGCTGAAATTTGATCAGACGATGCGCCCGGTATAACCATTTGAATTTTGTCTTTCCCTCTAGTTACGTTGGCAGCATGATTTTATCTGCGCTTGTGTTCTTTCTTGCCTCTAGTCATGGCTCTAAAAAAATTCTTGCGCGAAATAATTATGGGCTCTGCTTAGAAAATTGGTTCTTCAAACTCTGCACACACTGCGAAATCCAGGCCATGTTTGTTCCGTTTGTTTTAGTTTGAAAAGGAGAGGGCAAATACAATCATGTTGTAGTCGGTGGCTGGAGTGCCCTCGTTTTCTGGCCCGCTCTCTCCCACTAAGCTGATGGTTTGATTGATTGTAGGGTTTAACGCGCCGACGCAACGCAGGCGATGAGGCGCGCCGTAGTGCAGGGCTCCGGATTAATTTTGACCACCTGGGGATCTAACGCGCGCCGAAATCTCGTACACACGGGCGTTTCTGCTTTTCACCTCCATCAGAAAAGCGGCCGCCGCGGCCGGGAATCGAACCCGCGACCTCGTGCTCAGCAGCACAAACTAAGCTGATGGGACCCAGACGTTTCGTTTATTGATGTGAAGGCTTTCTAAGTGCAATCGTATTTTTATCATATCTTTTAACGGCGCGGTAGTGAATCAGCACTTCCTTTTTTTTGTTTTCACTTTACCTGAAATATCAACGAGAAAACTTTATCTTGCCAGCAATTTAGAATTTGCTGCACAGGATAGCCGTGCCTCAGGAACTGCCCGGGCCGGATCGGACCGGCACGGCCCGACAAAATTTTGGTTCAAGCCCGAGTCCGGCCCGGGCCCGAAATAATGCGTGCTACCCGGCCCGAGCCCGGCCCGCGGGTCGGGCCGAGCTCGGGCTTTCGGGCCAGCCCTGGCCCGTGCACAGCTCTAGTGGACCTACCTCCAAAAATGGAGGAGGGGAACTTGAAAGAAAACTATCAGAAGAAAAATCGATTCACAATCGATTCATAATTAAAAGTAAAAGAATTGGGGATCATTTAATAAAAAGTTAAAAACAAACAAACACAAACAAACAAAGCGAGAAGTCATGAAATATAATTCAAAGGGAACTGATTACGACAGAAAGTCTCCCAGTTTGCTACACACAGCCACATCTCGTTATAATACTCAAAATGATGCAATGAAATCCCAAAAGTACGTGTCTGCTTCAGCACCTTCACTAGATCAATTAAAAATATTGCACAAGATGCCACCACAGAAACATTCGCCAACATTCGCCAACCATTCCTGCAGTGGTTTGTGCACAGAGGCACGCAGCAACCAGGCATTTTGAGCCGCTAATCGCGGCCAGACTGCTACAGCACGTCGGCCGCTGCACAATTCGGCGGTTCCGCCGCAGTAGCGGGGTTCGTAATGGCGGTCGGTGGCTCCGAAAACCGGGGCCCTATTCTCGACTGCACAAATTGCCGGCAATTCAGGCAATTTTCCGGAAGTCTTTTCTGATTGGCTTTCAATTTTGGTCACGTGCTTCCGGTTGACAAAGCGGTTGTGTGTGCTGTCGTCATTTTGACGTTTCATGTCGTCTACGGACACCAGTTCTAAAGTTTGCCTTATTTCTCGTTACTAAAGGCGCATAATTCTTGGCCGGCAATGAAAAACCAGACTAAATGCAGCGGACATGACAACGTAAGCCTGTCTTTGCTATTCAACAATACTGCTTGTAATACACACCCCCTCTGTGATTGGCTGAGAAGGCGTGACGTAATTTAAACAGTTGGCGGGAACGATTACGTCATGCATTGGCAACTTCAGCCTGCGTAAAAGTGACGTAATGTTACGTAACAGCTTAAAAATGGCGGCTGTTTTTGTCGCAAAATACAAGCAAAATAGGGCACAATATTGCCCCGACTTACGGGGCCGCGAAATGTGCGGCAATTTGCAGCAGGCGCAGTTTCGCATGCGCGCTGTTTAAAGCATGTTTCCTACCGAAACAAATTATAGTTTCAACTGCTTCCAAGTCAGCGATCATGGATCATACAAATAACATGCAGTATTTTGCTTTTATGTTTGGCAATGAAATAAAAATTATTTGTTTGGCGTAACCGCAACAAAAGAGGGCAGTACAAGCCTCTCCATGACAAAGAGAACCCAATGCATGGCATTTGTCCATACTTGTCCTCGTAAGCTGTTGGGTCACATGATCGAACTCAAGAGAAAAATAACAATGAAAAGTGACTATTTAGTTCATTACAGCGCTGATTGCAGTCGAGCTTGACGAATGAGTGAATCGGTGACATCGGTGCGCTCCGCGGTTATCAAGCGTAGCGCTTCGCTGCTCTTATGTGTCATAGAAGCGATGGTCGCGGCCGTCTTTTTCTGTGATCACGCCATAAACTTGTAACATAGCAGCAGACGATGGCGTGGCGGCGGTGGCGGCAGGGAAGGTGATAACGCAACAAAGCTTGCATTGAAGCAGAGAGCCCAGCTATGTTAATAAAAGCGATTGAAAGAAATAAATAGATACGGTAAAAAAATTGTGTGATGTTATTTAGCTCGACATCCACCTTTCGCTCGCTTTTGGATCAACGTTACTCGATCGCCTTGTGGTGTTGGCGCCAAATTTGACCTCCAGAAATGTTTTTTTTTTTTTTTGTCAGCCTCAGCTACCGTCTTAATTTTTATAGTACATGCCAAGTGTTTTTATATCTTTCTTGCACAATATTTGATACCTTGGTAGCGATCTTTATGCGTGACTCGTCAAATTACACTGCATGTCGTCATAGCTATAGGTGCAGCACGTCACTGATTGCTTACGTCGTGCTTACGCAAAAAAACATGGGCGAAATGCCGGCAATTTGTGCAGTCGAGAATAGGGCCCCCGGTCGAAGCGGCAAGGGACCCTGCAAAGGATGTCTCCACCCTTCACGGAGGGGCGGGCGAGGAGGAACATCCAGGCACCCTAGGGGCAAGTTGACTAGCCTGTAGTCTGTCGGCAGAAAGTTGAAGTAGTACTCAATGATTGCGGCTGCTGCCGTAAGTCACAAATAGAAAAGCTGCAAGAACGCAAGTAAATTTTACGTGTAATTAGTGTATTTTAATTTAAAAAGCAATCTTTATTTTACAAAAAAAATGTTGAGTAATAATAGTCCAGCGAAGTTCAGTTTTTATCTCCTAGGTGCCGCGCGCGTCGACTTGCCCCTCAGCTTCCACGGAGCAGGGGGGCTAGCGCCGCCCGGATTCTGAAGCGGAGTTTCGCAACTGTACATATTAAGTAACTCTGGCTTGAGCCATCGGGCAACGGCTACAAACAAAGTACGGTAGCGCTGTGTCGTCTGCTAGCGGCGCAGACGATACGAGCGGATGTGCGATGCGTTGGCGGCGCGCGGTCAGACCAAGGATTGGGTCAGACACTGTCCATCTGTTTATGGTTGAGGCCGGCTTTTCATTTTCTGCGTGTTTTACGTTTCCGTGATGTTCCCCTACAGCAGCAAGAGGAATGCAATCGTCAGGTAAATAGTTATTGCGAGTGCTGTCGAATAGAGGATATAGACAGGCCGGGTAGCCGCGATGCCAAAACGAAGGACGGACACCTATTGCTTTGCTGCGGGTTGTCACAGTGGTTACCCAGGTGCTCCCAAGGCGTCTTTGTTCGCCGCTCCCCTGGACGATGAACTGCGCAAAAAGTGGGAACAAAATTTGGGAAGACTGGACAAACCCTTGACCATATTTTCAGCCGTTTGTGAGCGCCACTTTGAGCCCGAGTGCATGTTACGGGATTACATCCACGTCATAAACGGCTGTGAAGTGCGACTTGCACGCGGGAAGCCGTCCCTGGCTCCAGGTGCAGTACCTACCATTCTGCCTGACTGTGCGTAGAATTCTGAACGGAGCACGCGGAAGCCGCAAAGAAAAAGGCGGGCAACAACAAGTTTCAGTTTCGTCAGCAAGCAAGAAGCCACGACAAAGCTCAAGAGCCGAAGAAGATGAGGTGCGCCAGCCACACCTCGAGGCTTCCCTCTCTCCGCAGGGCTCGACAAATGAAGTCGCAAGTTCTGTGGAATGGGATGCTTTCACAGTGAGCCTTCTTCAAGAAGTCAAGCTTCCTTCAAAGCTCTGGTGCCGGCTAAATTGTGCCGACGATCGAAACGTTCTTTTCGCTACCACATCGATACGAAGAGAAGAAAATCTAGAAATTTTACACGAGAAATCCGTGCTCTTCTGCCCACATGACGACAAAGTGTCGGCGCAAACATTTTTTCGCGGTGTGTTATGCGGAAGCGGTGAAATAGATTCTTTAGCTGTTGCGAACAGTGTGCTGCAAGAAGCTGACAGCAGTTCAGCTTGTAAAGGGGCCATGACGGCTACGTAGTTTAGTGATCATGTATTGCACGTGCTAAACCGAAGCTGCGATCTCAAACGACCACGTTTGGAGACGCTGCCTTCAGCACTAAGTGCCTGGGGAAAGTTTCCTCAGAACGTGATTTGTTCATTGCAAGCTTTGCTGCTGAGAAAATCAGCTGTATCAGCATCTTGCGAGTTATTCTCTCGTGCCACCCGCGTTTTGTTTTGTTTTTGTTTTTTGTTTTTTAGGTGCCGTTTGCGCAGAATGCAAGGCCACACGGAAACGCCTGCAAAGTAGGAAGTCCCGCATCTCACGACCAAGAGTTCACGTGGCGAGAATGAAAGTCGCAGCTAAACGATTGAAGGTTGAAAAACAAAAGGCTGCACGACTCCGAAACCGTACTAAAGCCCTACAAAAAAAACTTGCAGCAACAGTGGCCAAGAACACGAACATTACTGAAGACGCTCTCACTGCGAAGATAGCGGGGCTTCCACCCAAGCAGCGTGAGGCGGTGCGTCACATTTTCGAGTCTTCCTGGCGGAGAAGCACTAAAGGCATGAGATATTCACAGGAATGGGTGTTGGAGTGCTTGATGATGAAAATGAAGAGTTCTGCGCTGTATGAGCACCTGAGAAAGGAGAAAATACTTGCAGTACCCCGCAAAACAGCCCTAAGGAAGTATCTGAAGTCGTACAAAACAGGGTTTGGCTTCAACATGAAAGTTTTTGACGTGCTGAGGGAGAAAACGAGCTTAATGGACGAGTTCAAGCTACATGGAGGCCTCCTGGTTGACGAAATGAAGTTGTCTGAGCATTTGTCAGTCAACAACGGTGGTCACATTGGAGGCTTCGTGGATCTTGGCCCCTTCACGTCAGAAGAAGATACGCACACCGTCTGTGACCATGGGATGGCAATACTTTTCGTCCCATTTGTTGGTAAATGGACTCAGGTGCTTGCAGCATTTGCCACAAAAAACAACATAAAAGGTACCTTGTTGGCAAAAATAATGCTGGAAACCGTAATTTTGGCGCAGAAATCAGGGCTCAAAGTCGACTTCATAGCAAGCGACGGAGCAACTTGGAACAGGAAGATGTGGTCCTTGATGAGAATTCACGCATCTACAACAAACACGAAGTGTAGCGCACCGCATCCTGTTTTATGCCTCCGCAATGGCCTGCTGACTTCCAACTATAAACTTCCAGAGGGCGATGTAAGTGATGTTTAGACAGGTTGAACCGGATTCATCATGATAATATTTATTTCATCTAGGGAGGTGTATAAAGTGCAACCTTTTTTTTATATTTTAGGTGTCTCTTCAGGCTGTACGCGAAGCGGTGGCTTTGGATGGAAAACATGTTGCTCTGCAGGCCCTGCATGGAATCACTTCTAGTCACACAGATCCCACCGATTTCGAGGTCCAGAGGGTGTCACTAGCTTTCCAGCTCTTCAGCGACAAAGTGATCAAGGGACTGAAGTTGTACAGGGCGGGGGTCGAGGAGGAGTGCGGGGACATTTCAGCTACGCTACATTTTTTTGAGTGAGTATACGAAGCCAATTCCTTAGCAGGTAACAATTGTTAGATGTAACCATGCGACACCAGGCTTGTACTTCCTGATGTGCGCTATAAAACGTATGTTTTGTTTCAGGACCATCCGTGACCTCATCCAAGTGATGACATCTCGCTTTATTGCTGAAGCTTTACGACCAAATTCTTCGTCGGTGGACAAGCTACACTACTTTGTCCTTCCTCAGTGCATGGGAGAAGCACACCAACGGAAAGGATGGCTTCTTAAGACAGTCCACAGCTACAGGACTGCGCGTGATAGTCCAGTGTACTGTCACTGTTGGCGTACCTCGCACAACATGTAGGTTTCAAGTACGTGATGACTAGCCGTCTCAGCCAGGATCCCGCACAGCATCTCTTCAGAATTGTGAGACAGTCGTCCGGCTGCAATTCGCACCCGACGCCTCAGCAGTTCGTGGTTACTGTGAACTGTCTCGCATTCAAAAACCTTGCCCATTCTGTTTCCAAGGGGAACTGCGAGCCTGGCGCCCTTAGTTCACTGTTAGATGCAGATACTTGCCAAAAAAGGGCTCCCAGCGACAAGCAGGAACTCGTGGACAAACTCCTCGATCAAGGCAACATCGATGCAGCAGACAGCGCTCCTGCGAAAGCTTCCAGATCACTCCCAAGAAGCATCAAGTGACAGCCGGCTCATTTTCTACATAGCTGTAGGCTATGTAGCAAGGAAGAGTATATGGCAGACTGGCTGTGAAGGCTGCCTAAATTTGCTTTTGATGACCAAAGAAGAAGCGGGAAACTTAAGTCTAGCTGAGCTCACGCGTATGAAAGACAACATAGGCCTTCTATACCCCTCTGCGCTTCTCTACTAGTTTGTTTCTGATTTGGAAAATGCCTTCACTACGTGTTTTAGCCTTCGAGAGTTACACTCAGACAGCATTCTTGATATTGTGGATGTGGTAAAGGCAAAAAGGGAGCTCCAGCTTGGCTGCCCTGACCACTGCAAAAATGTGGCAGCCGAGCTCACTGCTTTTTATCTAACAACCCGCCTTAATTTTTTTCACTAAGAGCATTAACAGCAGCAACACTCCAAACCGTCAGGCTTCGAAATACTTGAAACTGAGTCGCACAACATAAACTCGCAGGCGTCTTGCTTTGTTTTGAACACATTTATGCGACATAACTTCGCTTGGCTAGGCCATTGTCGTGACTCCCACCTAGAGAAAATGTGTTTTCATTTTTACCTTCCAAACTTGCTTGCACTTTCAATAAAGCAGCAAAAAGCTCGCCTTTCTTGTATTACTTATCGGACTGTCAATTTTATGCACACGCTGCAAGTAAGACTCGAAAACATTTGGGGCGCAAAATATAGGGAACAGAATAGGCCGCCTAAATTACTTTTTTTTCACTCTGTCTAGCTGCCTGCTAGAGACGCAGGTTAACCTCGTGTCCCAGGCAAGAGCAGCTGCCACGGCTCGCGGCTATCCGGACTAGGAAGGCCACTCAAAACCCAAAACAGCAGACGATATCACGCATTCATAGCAAACCCCTTTCAAAACGCGCGTGCACTGACGTCACGGGTCTGGCGCTTTGGCGGAGTGATACACTACATGAGGTGGTGCCGTTCTTGAGTTGTAACCGAGTGCTTTCCGCTCCAATAAACGTTTCTGTCCTCCTCCTCCTCACTCACGGGTGCTACTGGACGCGTGAATACTGGTTATAATTTGCTTCCGTAGAGGCGAATTCACAAGTAGGTTCATGCCGGCACTTTATTACAGTAAATACAAAAAAAACTCCCACCTCCCCTCGCGGGAACCCCTGTGTAGATGCGACTCATAGGGGGTTCACGTTGCAGCGTTGGACAGCGGAGGAACGGTGCTGGAACGACGGAGCGGAGCGGCGCAGGCACCGCGATTTATAGCGCGCATAACGGTGAGGGGACGCGCCGGCGCCAGTGCGTCTGCCGCGGCTATGACGCAACACAATCCGCTTTAATCCAATCCAATCCAAACCAAATCCATTCGAATCCAATCCAATGCCCCTCGCGAGAGTGTGTTCGCTATCGGAGAGGAGAGGGGGTGAGCGGCGGAGAGCGCAGCTCACACGGCGAGGAGAATGGGGAAGGGGCGGACGCCGACGACGCCGGATGCAGGGACAAGGCGTGTGAATGAGATGCAGTCGCATCTAAAAAGTACATCGATTCGTAAACATGGCAGTTGTCCGCCGGCAGCACATCGAACGCGTACGCTCGTATCGATCGTCTGCGCAGGTAGCAGAGGACACCAAACTCGATTTATACGCCTCGAGCGCGGCCTGTAGGGGCGCCACTGAAATCCCCCTAGCGGCCCGTTTCGAAAGCAGCCGCGGGAGTCGCCGGCCCGCTCCCCACTGTCACCGTTGCTTTCTGGGCCCATTCTTGACGGAGATTTACCGTTTGTAGGCGTTGGAAATACATATTTATGTGGAGCAGTCACTCTGTTCGCTAATGTGGTGTGTTTACGAGAGTGTAAATGTGTGTGACGCGATCTTAGTCTGGTACATTCGGTCTGTACAAGCGCCAGGTGTGCGTCACAGGTCGGCGTCGCGAAACAGGGATATTCACATGGAGATTATTGTGATTCCACTGCCCTGAAATTTACTAACAGTGTCTCCGTAAGCATAATTTCCCCAGATGGTCATGCCATGGCTATACATTACGATGTAAATCAGTTATGTGCGCTTATATAACCTAGTGGAGCGCTCATACCTGACAGCACGCCAGTTATGCTTGCCAATATCATACCTCAGATACTGATCACTACTCTGGACGTAAATTTCACAAACACTCTACGAATTAAGTACGATGGATAATCCAAAATTATACCCGAGATCAGCGCCCGCCAAAAAAAAAAAGAATGCTGGGGCGTCTTGTCGTCAGCTGAGTGCCCGCAAACATTCATATATGTTACATAAATCCTCCGCGAGCAGGCCGGAGAAGGGCTTCTACAGTAATGCCCATTCGCGACTAAACGTTTCTTCGAAGCGTAGTCATATGACGCAGGGAGCCTGCAGAATCTAGCACAAACGGGAATCAGAAGGCCTTATCAGATATCCCAATCTTCTAACGACACCTTTTATCAGTTTTGAACTTGTATACCTCAAAAAAATGCGTTTGCCGAGGGATCAGCTGTTAGTTGAAGTCTAAAAACTAGAGTGACATGAACGAGTAGCTTGTGTGTGTGATTACTAAAACGTTCTTTCCTTGATTTTGCTCCGCAATCGTACACAATACGTAAGCGTCCCCCTCCCCCTCCCAATGTCTCGCGAAATAGCAGTGCATTCTAGTTGGTCTCGTAAAACCTACCCGGCTGAAGTTTATACGAAAGTCTTTAGCATTTCAGAAGCTGCACTGAGTTCTTTTTTTCATTTCTGTACGAGCTATTTTGTTTCTTCCGGACTTGCAGACCACTAATTTTTCAGTGGTTTATTTCACTTTTCTTGGTTCTTGCTATAAGGCATGAGTGCTCATCTTTCACGACGCAGAGCCTTGGAATATACTTTATATTTTCGCGTGGCTTATATTCTTATAAAAGGCACAAGTTATTATCAGGTATTTTGTAATCACATCCCCGAAATATATTTTTCCACGACGCAAATATTCGTAATGAGGCCGCATTCGTTGAAACAAAACACACCTCTCACTGTGCCAGTATCAGGTTTAAACAAGGCGACAATAAAATTCACTTGTGCTGGACGTGACAGGTGACAGCGGTGGTATGCTGCTGCCGTCACCGACGCCCGTAACAGCGGCCAAGAAGGACGCAGAGCCGCGTTCCCGGATAGCTATTCTTGGTGTTTGAGCACTCTACCAAGACGCAGCGGCTTTTGAAGTGACCTAAACGTACTGTTTACTTACAGACGTCACCATAACAAGTTTTTTAGCACTTGGAAGGGCAAAAAGAAGCGAAAGAGAACCGAAACACTGCATGAGCCCCTATGGGCCGCGCAGCGCTGGTCCCGTCAACTCCGCGGAGAAGCGGCGGCAGGCGGCGCAGCGATCGCAAAGCTCGACGCGTATAGCCGTTTCCCTACAGCTCAAGCGGGCAAATTTGCAACAAAACGTTCCTAGCAAGGTACGGGGTACCAGACGCGAGCAGCCTTTTTTTTTTTTTTCTGTAAAGGTTAATTACTATCCAACATCGGAATAACGACATCCATAACCGCGACTGCCGCGGCGGCGCCTCTCGAAGAGGGACGCTCTGTCCGGCCAACAACAGATCGAGGTCATGACGTCACAGCCAAGTCACGTGATAAAAACATTTTCGTCACTTCCTGGACCCTGGGTTTTTTTTTTTTTTTTACTTTTATCGCGAAGGCACTGTGTAGCATCAAGAAGCTATGCACTGCGGTAAGGTGTTTTTTTATCACTATTGCGCAGGTACATACGCCCTTCCGCAGCGGTAGGTTCGCTTTGGCGTTTGTTTGATGGCCGAGTTTGTGTCAATGTAGCCGCGGGTCGACGTCGTGGACGGTTGCTTACATGCTTGTCAAGTGTAGCGACGAGCTGTTGGTTGATGAACGCGCCGCGTATCTGCTTTAAGCGTGTTGCTCATGTTGCCTGTTCGACAGTCACTGACTCCACCATAACTCCGCTGTAGTACCAGTACCAGGCCCATAGAAAGTTTGGATGACCGATCGACCACCGCTAACTAGCGCCGCTTTCACCGCTAGCGCCGACAGGCTTTGCCGCAATGCACCTGTGACGTGCGGCTAAAGGACAAGAGGAAGGAGTTGAAAAAATATAAGCGCTACAATAACAACGGACGAGAAAGGCAAGCAGCTGGCGTATTTGCCGTCTGTTCTTTTCATACGCTGTTATTGTAGCGCTCGTAATTTTTTTTATATATTTTTTTGTCAATATTATAGACCAACACAACCAAAACACGTTTCGAAAAGAAAAGTGCTTTAGGAGAGCGCTATAATTTGAAAATATTGCAGCGCAAGCTACACCGGCCGAGGTTGAGCAGTTTCGCGTGTGCCGTGAAGGGCCGTTTTGCGCAAGCGCGAGGAGCATTGAATTCATTTGGATCGGATTGGATTAAATTGGATTGTGTTGGATTGAAATCCAATCCAATTGGAGTACGGGTGTGTAGAGAATTGAGTCTGCGCATTCGCCGGTCCGCGTTTTCCAGAGGAGTGATGTCATAGCCGCGGCAGACGCACTGGCGCCGGCGCGTGCCTAGATGTCCGCCTCCGTTGCGCAGTAGCCAAGCCTGACGCTGCGCCGGAGCTGCTCGATAGGCGTTTCGAATGGCTCCTGGAAAGCCGCCGTGCTGCGGGAGGAGCCATGCGCGAGGAGCAGTGACTGGACTGGACTGCACAGGATAGGACTGGGACTGCACAGGACAGGACTGGGACTGCACAGGACAGGACAGGACTGGATTAGTTTGGAAATCGTTTTAGCAACAGTAAGCATGATAATCAGCTAATCCTAGACAACCAGGAAACTTAAGAATAACCAGCTGAACATTAGCTCACGCTACGTATATCCTGGCATAGCCGAGCTAAGCCACTGGTAATTTTTTGTTCCTATTAAAAGCTATTCCAATAAAACAGCTTTAAAAGCAGAATTTCATATCCTCGCCGCCCTGGTCTCTACAGAAGCTCCTATAAGAAATAAAACTGGGAGGGTTGTGGGCTTTTAGTTCAGACATTTTGTAGTGGTAGCAAATATTTTATTTCGTACCGAGTGCCTATAGCATGGCAGAAAAAAAAAATGAAGCAGCAGCAGTAACTCGGACAAGCTGTTTTGATACCACAGTTGAAGTAAGGTCAAGTGGCAGGCTTTATCCATCTTGCACAAGAACGGAACCGATGGCTGTTTAATAAGCGGATGGTCTCCCCTGGTTTACTTGGCTTCCTTTGCATTCTGGCTGCCTGTTTGTGAAATCTACCCGTGGGTATTATAATTCTTGTGTGGTGGTAGTGTTGTTCCTCATACAACAATATTGTAGTAATGATGTACACTGTCTGACCTTTTGAATAAAGCCAAGATGTAGGTTGCATACATAGTAGGGCTGGGCGTCGGTTAAAAGTTTTATTCCAATTAACTGGCTAGCTTTAATCTGTTAATTAATCAATTAACCGGTAGTATTGGTTTCGAAAAGATGACCAAAAATAATATTTTAATGGAATCCATACAACAATAATAATAATAATAAAATGCTTCTGCGCCCTATCAGTTTTAATCGCTGTCATCTCTGAGCATACTTGCATTGTTTTCTGTTGTAACGTCAGGTGGGTTATTTGAACACAAATATGGTCTTCAACATGCACACAATTTCAATGCGGCACTCCTGTTTCGGTTTGCTCACATGACTTCAACCGATTAAAAAATTAATCGCAACTAAAGCATATATCGGGAAGTTGGTAGATCAATCGCCCACCCTTAGTACGCAGTCCATTCAAAAGCACCACATAACATTCAACGAGCCGCAATTTGCGCCTTTTGTAATTTGCACTGGGGACAAAAATTACTTTGCCACAATGTGCTGCAAACACGTCAGACACAGGAATGTAAAAGGGATCACCAGCACTTTCTTTTCAGTGGGTGTGTTGGTAATAGGTGAATTGTTTTTGTACCACCTTCAGCAGTTATTAGGAGACAGTGCATTCCCATTAGGTGAAGCAGAAGCTACTGAATGAAGATTTTACTTGCTCTAAGGGCACTGCATGCAATTTTGTTTCTCTTCTAATAAAGCCTTTGCACTTTTTGAGTATAGGAGCCGCACCACCATGCATGATAGTTTTGATATAGATACAGTGCTGTTACCTAACTCTGTGCTTGTGATGTCGGCTCAGAAAAAACTTCACTGAAACAAACATTGAAGCCAACTTGTGTTCTGAGGCCCTGTTGCACCCAACACTGACTTTTTTTTTTTCCAGGAAATTCAATTGCAATAAAAAGTTGTGCCCAAAGAGCCTCATATCTTTTCCAATTTCTTTTGTGCATTATACTACTCGCTTTTTTTTATAGATGTTAACTCTAGATGGCTAGTGTTAGTCTCCCTTGTAGCTTACGGCCTAATTATTAGGTGAAGCCATGCAGACTATTAGTGGGTGATGTACCGGATCTCTCATGTAGCTGACCGAAGTGAACTTTTGGGCGACTTCACACGTGTAAAGTGCGAAATTTGGATGAGACAAAGAAGGATGACATTACCAAGTGCTACTCCCAACTAGGATTTATTAGTAAGATACACTCGCATATATACAGGCAAAATTTTGCCGAGACAAAGGATGACAGGAACAAGTGCAACTAAGTATTACTGGTAAAGTAAAATCATGTATATACAGAAACCACGTGAACATCAGTAAAAAAAAGCAAATTCCAGCACACAAAACAGTTATGCACAGGCACATGATAATATTTGTGACGCAGCTCATGCCCTGATGTACAAAGTATAACTAGAGATCAGAACTTTAGGCAAAATTCCCATTTTTTTCCTGGAGTCCCTGTAAACTTTGTTCAACATATGAGCACGAACTACAGGAATTAAATTAATCAACTGTTGATAGTGCCTATAAGGGCCTATTTTTAGATTCGTGTCTATATTGGCTTTTTGTTGCCCTAAAAATGCCTTTTTAGGCTTGCTGAGTCCATTTTACGTAACGTGTTGCCCCAAAACATCCCATCAGAGTCAATTCTTGAGAACCTATACCTGCTATCAATGTACAAAGACATTATGAAAATTCACAACTTAGTGACTCATGCATATGGACTTCAGTGGACAGGGGATTACATGTGTCCAGATTGAAAAAGTGTGAGGGCCACTCCAACTAGAAGCCTTTGGAGAGAAACTTCCTCCTCTCGGAAACAGTGCAAGGAAGGGAGCAGATGCATCGTCAGCTTTGAGGGCAGATATTTTTTAGTCTTAAGAAAGCAGAAGGACCTGAAGGCAGTCATTTTGGCAAGGAGTCTGGTATGGTGACGGGAAAATGTGGTCGGCAAAGTGGTTAGAAGCATTCAGGCTGTGTCTTTGCAATCACCGGATAGAAATATTGAATAGTGACCATGAATATGCTGGAAGACTCAAAGCATCTTCCTGTCCCAGTGCTTTACTGTGCTGATTGAGCTAGTGTACATGTGTGTTCCTGCGTTGAGCATTTGCAGTTTTGACAGCACAATGCACAGCTGAGAGTTCCAAAGGCGACTGGAGTGACAATAGCATGAGTACAGGTGACTATTGGCATCTTGATGGCGAAGGCTTGCATAGGTGACTCTTCCTTCTCTCAGTGGAATGGCTGCTTCTATGGGCAACCCAAAGTAGGTCTCGGAAATAGTAGTCATGGGTGTATAACGCCATGGGAAAAGGTGTTTTGGTCAGGGAAGGCTCGCCATAAAAATACGAATACAGCGCTGTGACCACTCACAGCTGGATGAACTTCGCTTTGCTCTGATTTATTAAGTTTGTGATGATACTGAGCTGGGTGTGTTCCTGCACTAAGAAAACCGAGGGACAATAAAATACCACGACACTGCAAATGGCGTATCTGTTAATATTCTCGTCCTGTACCATCACTGGGTACAATTAGGCCAGGTAGGGCAGTTACAACTGCAGGAGGTGCATATAAGACAGGCTCACCACTTGCTGTAGCTATAAGGCCTGCGACGTGCAGTTATCAAACTTTACATGCCTTCAGCTTCCCGCTGATTTACGATTTAAAATTTGCGCTTTTCACCAGTTAGGCAATGTAAAATAGTATGTATGCAATATGTAATAGTATGTATGTAAGGCACTTGTATTTGGAAGCCCGCATCATACAGCTGACTGCAAAAAATTGCTGCCCGTGCAGGCATCGCACTCAGCCATCAAGAGCGCAGACATCAAGGACGATAGCAAGCTAAGTGCAATGGCTAATCTCACCTTTACCATAAAACAAATTCTCCGTTAGTAAGACTGACCTCTTCAGCTTTCATTGAAGGTTTTCTTTCTCTCTCTCTCTGTCACCGTGGAATTCGTAGATGTACCGGAACACAGTGAGCTCGACCACGTCTCGTTGGCGCATTTACCTGTCACTGCAATAACAAGCCGAATGTGGTACGTCCAGCGTGGCACCCCAATGCACACAATCATTTCCACATCACTGAATTCGCTGCATCACAGCACGGCATATCCTCGCTTGGTGAACTCTTTTGCTGCATGTTGTTGCTGACGGCAACGTGACTTGTTTTCTTGTAAGGATATGGGCGGCGCACAACTAGTGGTGTCACACTTCGTCCTCGATTGTTAGGGAAAAGATCGGTGTCGTCGTGTTGTCGCCGTTTCACCGGCGAGGGCTCAAGGCGACGGCTTCATTCGTGATCTGGCTCAGAGAAACAGACAATGCGACGCCGAGGGACACTTGGACGATGCACTTGATTTAAGTAACCGGCCACGACAACGTATCACGTGGGTATCCACGTGTAAAAAAACCAACTCGGGCACAGAACAAAGTCCCAGGGGCAAAATGACGCAATAACAACAATTAAAAAACGGCGAAGCGACAGTAGCGCTCACACACAATGCCTTTGGCAATTGCCTCCACATGCTTTGGCTGAAGCCTTGGGTGAAACTCCTTACCGCAGTGCATGGCTTTTTGTTGCTATGCGCAGTGCCTTTGTGATAAAAGTAAAAACAAAAAAAAAGCCCACGGCCCAGGAAGTGACGAAAACGTCTTTGCAACATGACTTTTGACTGTGACGTCATGACCTCGATCTGTTGTTGACCGGACAGAGCGTCCCTCTCGATGATGATGATGCTTAATGGCTTCCCCTTTGTAACGGGGTGGCGTTGCGCAGCGGCCTTAGTCGCAACGCCACTGTACAATCACCTCGCCAAAAAATACAAACAAAATAACTAAAAAATAATATCAAAATAAAAAGAAAATACTTTTACGAAATTTTTGTGCTAGTCTGACTTCTTTGTTTGCCTGTCTTCCCAGATTGTTCTCTGCTCTTTTCACACCAACATTCTAACCTTCTTTTACTAACCTCTACTGCTGTCCAATTCACTTTTCCGGTAACCATAAAGCCAAGGGCTTCCGGAAGCTGGATGGCTCCATCACTGAGGACTGGACGGATACTTTTGTACTCCGTTACAATATGTCGCATGGTTTCTGGCTCATTTCCGCAGCCTGCACATAGTTCTTCCTGTACCGGCTCGCGGATAAGAGTTTTTGTCCGCAAGCAACCCGCCCAGGCTTCAAAAAGCAACGCACTCCCTTTGGTATTATCGAATTTTTCCCTTGTGATCTCCTGCTTCCCGATCCTGTAGATATCTAAGGACTTCTTCGCATCCATCCTCTTTTTCCAGGTCGTTGTCTCTATTTCTTTCACTTTATTTTTTATTGCCTTGGTCGTTTCCCCTGCACTTCCAGGTTTCATATACTTTGTCCTGAGCATTCTCGTTCTTTTCCTCCACTGTGTGTCCACACTTTTCATGTAAAGATACCGTAACACTTTGGCCGCCCATCTCTGATCATCCATATTTCTAAGTCGCTCTTCAAAACATATTTTGCTCTGTGCTTCTCTCACTTCGAAGGATGCGCATCCCATGTCTCCCTGCACTGCCTCATTTGTTGTTTTACTGTGTGCTCCTAATGCCAATCGACTTACGGCCCTCTGATTTACTTCTAGCCCTGATTGAATCTCTGATTTGACACACACTACTGTGTTTGAAAAGGTGAGTGCTGGTACCATTACTCTTTTCCAGATTCCTCTCACTACTTCATATCTGCTATATCCCCATAGTGCTCTGTGCTTCATGATGAACGCATTTCTACTGCCTTTCATTCTTAAATGCTCCTCATGAGTTTTTAAATACGCCTGACCTTCGTTTAACCATATGCCCAGATATTTGTATTTCGTTACCCATGGTATCACTGCTTTTTGAACGAATACCGATTCGTTACGGACATTGTCATTAAAAACTAGAACTCCCGACTTTTCTGTGCTAAACTCTAACCCCAGTTCAGTGGCTTCTTCCCCGCAGGTATGTGTGAGCTGTTGCAGACACTGTTTGCTATCTGCTACTAGTACTATGTCATCTGCATATATCAATCCCGGGATATGTTGTTCCCCTTCCTGTCCTTTGCGGCTATAACATAGATTGAAACCTATTTTACTGACTTCAAGCTTTCTTTCTAGTCTAGCCATGTACAGGGGTGAGACAGCTGAATCAGATTTTGGAGCAGAAGAACCTTGATTTGGAGCAGAATGATGACATTTATTATGTCACCTTAGGAGCCTAAAAATCAAATTTTTGGCAACTCCGGGGCAAGAGGGGGAGTGCACTTTTTAAAGGGGCCCTTAAAGGCCTTTTGAGCACACTAAATGAAATAGCGCAATCATTAGATTGGGTCGTCAACGTCATCTGTGCCAAGTATTACTCTGAAACAGCCTTTCAATGAAGTTTTTTCTACTAGAGTATCACAAGGCACGAACTGCACTAACTTTTTCAAGTCATTTATAAATTCTTAGGCTCTCTGCATAGATAGCATGGAGTGCCGTTGAAAACATCGAATCGAAAAACTAAGCAATCGTAAGGCATTTTCATTATCACGTGAATGCTGAAATTACTATTTTTGTGACTATCTTCGCACCCAACCAGCCCTCCCATTTCAATCCCCAAGGTGCGCATTCACTGCGATTGCAATTTGAATAGCCACCTCCCTCTTGGCATTAAAATTCACTTCAGATACAGTAAAATCTCGTTACTACGAACATCAAATTAACGAATTTTTCAGATTTACGAATTTTTTGAAAATCCCCGCCAAAACGTCTATACTCTATATGTAAAAAAATTTCAGTACTACGAATTTCAGAATACCGAATATTTCAGAATAACGTACTAGGTAATTTTTACTCGCGATCATTATTACGCTTCGTTATTACGAACTTCCACTGAACTTTTGGCGTCAAATCTTTGAAGCTTTCACCTACCAACATCATCAGCAGCAGAAGGTAAGAGCTGGGGAAACCCGTTTCAACGGATACAGTCCAAGCAGCATCGGCATCATCGCGAGTGGCGTCACTACTGGCCTGATGAGTGCGTACACTACGTCGTACGCCTAGTGTGAGCACGTTTGTAGATGTCAGCTGGAGCTGCAAAGTATCTGCGCCGTGATTGTGTTGTGCATTCTGTTGGCCGACAATGAGTTCTTCTGGACCCCGTGTTAAACAGAAGCGGCGCCAGTTTTCGCTCAAAGAAAAAGTGGACATTCTGACGGAGCTGAGCAATGGAAAAAAGCAAGTCGACTTGTGCAGGGAGTGTGATATCACGCCGTCAACAGTCGCAACAATACTCAAAGATCGCGACAAGATTATGAAGCTGCATCGAGAGTCTCAGCTGGCACCCTCAAGAAAACGCCTGCGGCTGGGCGACTTCCAGGAGGCTGACGACGCCGTCCTCACGTGGTTTAAGGACGCTAGGCAACACGATGTGCCTCTGTCAGGCCCTATAATTCAGGAGAAGGCCCGACAGTTTGCATTCGCCTTGGACATCTCCGTCTTTGATGCAATGCCGGATGGCTTTATCGCTTCCGTCAGAGGAATGGCATTGCGTGGCAAGTTGCTTGTGGCAAAGAGAAGGCAGCAGACATTGAGAGTGCAGTAACCTGGCGGAACGACAACTTCCAAGAAATCGTCGAGGCTTTCTCTTCAGACGACGTCTTTAACGCTGACGAAACGGCGTGCTTTTATCAGCTATTGCCTGATAAAACTATGAACTTTAAAGGGGAGAAGTGCAAGGGCGGAAAAAAATCGCGTCTCCACGTATCAGTTCTGTTATGCTGCAACTCCACGGGCACAGAAAAGCTCAAGCCGCTAGTGATTGGCAAGTCCGCTAAGCCACGCTGCTTGAAAAAATTCCCCCGCATTTCCCCGAGGGGGAGAATGTGAAAGTGCGAATGCACGGTTGTCGGCCCGCTTGCGGCGCTTGCGCTCGGCCCCCGCAGCCCACCGCCTCGCCGCCTTCTCTTCCATCTCTTCCATCAGGTTTGTAGTATCACGTGTACACCACGCAGTTATCAAGCCGCTATAACGCCGCTGAGTCACCAACGCACGCCGCTGACGACGTAGTTTGAATGCGTTAAAGATATAAGGCGCGTCACTAACACTGATATCAGTGTCGCGTCCGTGGCTTGGTCGGTAGAGCGTCGCGCTGCGGCCGCAAAGTCCTCGGATCGAAACCTGGCGCCGGATGCTGTTTCTTTTTTAAATATAGAGGAGCACTGCGGACGCCGCCGCCGCCGGCGGTGGATGGTTTGGGGTCGCTTATAAAGTGCATTCGCACTTAAAACGTTGTCTCGTTGCCTTGCGACTACAGAGCCAACAAGAAAGCGTGGATGACGCGGGAATTGTTCACCCAGTGGCTGCTGCAACTCGACGACGCAATGAAGAAGAAAGGAAGAAAAATCCTTCTCATCGTTGATAATTTTTCGGCGCATGTGGTGAACGTGTGATTGAGCAATGTGAAACTTGAATTTCTGCCTCCCAATTGCACTTCTTTGCTCCAACCTTTGGACCAGGGCATCATCAGATGTGTGAAAGCCGAATTTCGGAAGCGTCTTGTGCAGCGCCTCCTGATTAACATCCGACTCAAGCTGCCCACAGAGGTCAACATTCGTCAAGCGGCAGAAATGCTCACGGGGTCGTGGTGGAGCGTGAAGGCAAGCACCATCAGCAACTGCTGGCGAAGGGCTGGCCTTTTCAAGACTTCACCTGTGCCACAAGAGAGCGAGGACAGAGAGGAGCTCAACCCAGAACTTTGGGATGAGCTTACGGAGAAGCTCCCCTTTGACACCGCGGTGACCTTCGATGATTACGTTGACTGCGACAGCGCAGCGGCTACATCTGCGGAGCTCACCACCGAAGATATCGTCAACCAAGTGCGTGGGCAAGAACAGTGCGATGATGAAGATGATGCGGAAGATGCCGACACCGTATCAACGCATGAAGAGGAAGCGACTGTTTCTAGCTCTCATGCTCTTGTTTCGATCGAGAAGATCCATTTATTCCTCGGGCGCTGCGAAGATGTTCCCGATGACGTTCACAAGAAGGTCGAGGATGTGAAGTCGTTCGTCCTTCAGCGTCTGTCGTCTACTCGCCAGAAGAAGATAACAGATTTCTTTAAGCAATAAATTGTAATCAGACTATGCCCAGCGTTTTTGCTTGTTATTTGCGTATCAACACATGCACCTGCAGCAAAGGTACGTAATTTTTGTTGTTGTTACATTACCGACATGGAAATAATGGTTTTTCAGTACTGCGATATTTCAAAATAACGAATTAAATCCTGCAGTCCCGCAAAGTTCGTTGTAACGAGATTCTACTGTAGATAAACCATTATTACTAGCGTGCAATAATAGCCCGTCCCGCTATCGGCCACTGCTTGAACATTTTGCAGCGATGTAGCCTGCGCCACCACTTCTGCAGTGTCGATCGTCCCATTTCCGCCACTCGCAAGCTTGCTGTCAAAGGCAGCAATAACTCAGCGTTTTATTATAACACCGCAATGAGTCCGAAATTTCACTTCAAGCACGCACGGCGCCTCTCACTCGAGGCCGAAACACGGCGAATTCACGGGCCCCACGTTGTTTTTGATGAACTCCCGTTCTTCGAGCCACGCAACTTCCCTCAACAGATCAAACGACTAAATGAAAACCCAGCCACCCCCATAACCAAAACCACAGTAGAAATCGGCGAAGAGCACTTTGCCTGAACCAACGTTACTAGGCCTGAACCACAAGCAACTGCTTCGCCCGACGGCCATGTTTTCCAATATTCACCACACCCAGATGGCGGAGCCTAGTAATGTCGTTCCGGAGATAAAGCGCTCCGAAAATTGCCGTCTTTTCATCAATTTTCACCAGTAGTTGGTCGCCCGAGTACACATAGGTACGTATTTTGTCTACAGGACTTCGCGATTGTTTTCCATGGGAAAACTTAAAAAAAAACTCACAGAATATAACATGTGCAACCCGACATGGTGACCTTCGAAAAAACTATCTTGGGGACAATTTTATGCGGGGTTTTTATTGAATAATCAATCAATTAAACCTTTACAAACAGGATCACCTTGGGGGTGCTGGAAAATAATGGCGTCAGTAAGCCTTTTTCCCCACTGAAACTGGCGGGAGCGTTAAAATCCTTGGCTCTCAGACTGTTTTGGAGCAATGTGGGGCAATTTTTGCAATTTTCAAGCTTTTGGGGCAGCCTGGCGCAGGAAAGCAGATTTGTATATCAAAAGTGCGCAATATGCGCAGCTGTCTCACCCCTGCATGTACAGCATGAACAGCAATGGCGACAGAGGACAACCCTGCTTTAAACCTCTATTTGTGACTACTGGTTCCGTGCACTTTTGGTGCTCCCAGGTAATTTGCACCTCGCTCTCATTGTAAATTCCCTGTAACAGCTGTACAAAGTCCTGGCCTAATCCCTCTCGCTCAACTATGCTCCATAGAAGTTCTCTATCTACGTTGTCATAGGTTCCCTTTATATCGAGAAATGCTATCCATAGTGGTTTCTCCTGAGCCATTGACACCTCTATGCATTGGGTTAGGACAAATAAATTGTCCTCTAAGCGTCTGTCTCGTCTGAAACCATTTTGTAGTTCTCCCAGTATGCTGTTCCCCTCTATCCACGCCTGTAGTTCTGCTTTTATGGCTTGCATTGCCAGCCTGTATGCCACTGAGGTAACTGTAATAGGCCAGTACCAATTGGCATCAGCCCTGTCTCCTTTACCTTTATATATCATCTTCATCCTGCTCTTATGCCAATTGTCCAGGACTTGCTTAGTTTTATCACTTTTTCGATTGCTCGAATCAGTTTTGCCTTGCTTTTTGGACCCAGTAGGTTGACCAGCCGTATAGGAATTTCATCCGTCCCTGTTGCCATATTTGCTGGAACATTTTCTTCAGCTTTTTTCCAGTTTAGATTCTCCAACTTTATCTCTCTATCTGTACGCACCTCAGTTGCCCCACTCCCTAAATGCTGTAGATCTCTCTGCGTTCTTCTAAACTTCTTTGGTATCATTGAGCGTATGTGAAACACCACCTCTTCCCCTTTTAGTACCTGGTGTTCACCGTTCATGACATGCAGTTGTACTTCTTTGGTCTTTTTCCTTAGTTCCTTTACATGATTCCAAAACTTTCTCGGTGCGCCTTTATCCTTTGCCCGCATATTCGAGACCCATCGCTCACTTTCTCGTTTAAGTTTTTGCTGTACAAGTTTTTTTACTTCCAGCTTCTTACGGTGGTACCAATTCCACTTCAAAGTTATTTCCTCTGTTTGCATTCCCACTCGCTTGGCCTCCCTGTGCTCTCTCGATGCTTGCTGCCTTTGTCTTATAGCTTCCTTGATTTCCTTGTTCCACCAGCTTCTAGGTTTTCTTTTTCCTTTCCAGTAGTTGCGTTCTTTCGCGTTCCTTATCTTTTCTTGAATGAAACCCATCAGTTCGCAGTATTCCCAATCTTTCGTAGGTTGTCTTTCGATTTCCGTCTCCAGGCTTTTGGTAATATTGTAAGGCCGTAGATAGAAGGTGACGGGACCGTTGCTTTCGCAGCTCCTTTATTCCGAGGCGTCAGGCGGGGACGAACCAAGATGGCGACCCAGCGTCCCTGCTGATGATGATTAGCCGAAGACGAGGATGTGCCGGTGATGATGAGTATGTACAGCAGATGATGCGGTAGCCGCAAGCTACTGGTGATGATGATTAATACCAATGGGGACAAATATCTCCTAGCAGGCAGCAAGACACAAACTCAGCTCACACTATTATCCCCCTCGTTGAAAGAAGCGGCCGCCTGGCCGCGTTTCAGAGTTCGTCGCGGCGGTTAAAAACCTTGAGCCGGGAAACGTGAACTATTTCGGTGCCACGATGGCGGCGGTCGGAACTTGGGCAAACCAGTGTGACGCGAAAGTTTACAGGAGAGGTCGCTTCGAGAACCTTGTACGGACCAAGGAAACGGTTCAAGAACTTCTCGCATAGGCCCGGAACACGAATAGGCGTCCACACCAAGACTTCATCACCGGGTCGGAATTGAGGAGAGCGATGCACAGCGTCGTAGCGTTGCTTTCGATCCTGTTGGCTCACTTCAGTGCGCATGCGGGCAAGTTGGCGGCAGTGTTCAACGCGAGCAACAAATTGTTCAGGAGACGTCGCAGAAGGTGACACGGGAGCGGCGAAGAAGCAGGTATCCAGAGTGTGCGAAGGGTGACGGCCGTATACAAGTGTCAATGAGGGCATCGACGCAAACACCTTCAACCAAAACAGACAGCAAGTTCGACGGACGCTCTGGAGGACTTGTAAGCTTCGCAGGAGATGCAGTTTTCCCTCCCAAAACTGCATTAACTAGTTTTCCTGGCGGTGGTTAGCGATGTAAGACGCAGGACGAAGGGGGGAAACTGAACGGCGACCTGGCGAAGGCGAGCGGGGTCGTTGCGCACGGGAGCTGTGAGGGATGTCGTCAGTCTGAGGCGGAGACGGGAAGCGGCGTGGAGGCGACGGGTACGCACGCCGCCGGTAGCCGTAGTAGTTCGGGGGTACGCTCTCGCGCTCATAGGCAGCATAGCCACGTCGTTCATCCCGTTGGCGGCGTCGACAAAAGCGGGAGATGTGACCTCGAATGCCGCAATAGTAGCACACGGGCCGGTTGGAGAAGGCATCCTGACTTGGTGGAAAGTAGGGCTTTGAGCTCGGCACGTGGGGCATGGCCGCAACATAGCCAGACGAAGGGTGGCTCATGATCGGGGACAACGGCAGAGGTGTCCGGCCAGCGACATCCGAGTAGGACGGTGTTGATGGGGCAACTGAATGGACAGGCGGCACTAGCACAGGCATAGCCGCAAGCTCCTCTTTAACCATCTCGCGAAGGCCAGGAGCCGTAGCGGCTTGGCGAACACCGTGCGGAAAAGGAGAGGTGTTGCCGTACACTTCTTCGCGAACTATAGCTCGAATCATCGCACGAAGGTCTTCGTTCCCAAGATGAGGAGTAGACGCCGTGTCCCGTGGGAGGCGGATGGATTGAAGTTCGTTGATACGCTGATAGGAGGATCTTACGTCTGCTACGGTGGAAAGGTTCTGCAGGACAAGTGCATTGAAAGCGAACTCGCCGATCCCTTTGAGAATGTGACGAACACGGTCAGACTCCGGCATATCTTTGTCGACGCGGCGACACAGCGCTATAACATCCTCGATGTATGAGGTGTATGTCTCATTAGCTTGCTGCACGCGGACCTCCAGCTCCCTCCTCGCGTTGTCACTCCGCGCTTTAGGGGAGCCAAAAATTTTTTGCACCTCCGTGGTGAAGCCAGCCCAGTCGGTAAATTCATGTTTGTGGTTTAAATACCACGTCTCGGCAATCTTCTTCAGAGAGAAGCCAACGTTGAACAATTTGAGGCGATCATCCCACCTATTGAACTCGCTGACGCGTGTGAAGCTGTCCAGCCACTCCTCCACGTCTTCGCCCCGAAGACCAGTGAACTCGGGCGGGTCGCGCTGGGGAGTGGTGACGATGCATTGCAGAGGCTGCGCTACTCGGAATGTCTTGCGACATGGACATTGGTCTTGAGGGCAAGCGGCGACCTGAACGGAGCTCCAGGAGTGTCGAAGGAGAGGTACAGCTCGGGATCGAGTTGCAACTCCACCACTTGTGAGGCCGTAGATAGAAGGTGACGGGACCGTTGCTTTCGCAGCTCCTTTATTCCGAGGCGTCAGGCGGGGACGAACCAAGATGGCGACCCAGCGTCCCTGCTGATGATGATTAGCCGAAGACGAGGTTGTGCCGGTGATGATGAGTATGTACAGCAGATGATGCGGTAGCCGCAAGCTACTGGTGATGATGATTAATACCAATGGGGACAAATATCTCCTAGCAGGCAGCAAGACACAAACTCAGCTCACAATATTAGCCATTTGCTGATCGTTTAATTTCAAGTCGTGTACCGCCGTTTTCTGGTTTTGACCTTCCATTTATCCAAAAGTCAAAGTTATCCGTTTATGGTCACTTCTTAAGCTCTGGGCACCTATTTCGTCTATTTCCATTAGAGTCAACCTTTCATACACTCCTTCTAAAAGGAAGCTGTAGTCTATACTGAACTGCTTTTCCCCTCGTTCCCAAGTAATTTGTCCCTCACATTTATTCTCTCTGTTTACTACAATTAAATTATGTTCTTTACACATATCTAGTACGAGTTTGCCGTTGCGGTCTGTGTATCCGTCCAGGTCCTCAATGTGGGCATTCATGTCTCCCATTAGAATCCCTTTTCCCGATTGTCTCAACTGATCGAGGTCCCGCTTAATGCAGCCTACCAGTTTTTCATTCTTTTCTCTAACTTCCCTGTCATCCCCTGACCACAGATAGGCAACAGCGTTTCTATTCCCGCTATCGTGCCCTTAACCCACGTTTTTCGCAGCTTTCGTTTACTCTGTGCCAATTGGCTCCCTGTTGAATAAGCATGCCAACCCCTCTCCCTTTTCTAGTACCTACGGTTCTGTTACAGCCTTGCCATATTGGCCGCGAGGCCCACCACTGGAGGGGCCGGCGCTGCGATCGTTTTGAAGTCACTTGTAGGATCACCGTTCCTATCTTGCGGCGTAGTTAGCTTGCAGCGCGTGACACTTCGCTTAGGAAGCGCATTCTAAAAGTATTTTCGTGTTAATTTCCTTCGTTTGAAGTTAATTCTCAGTGCGTCAAGCGTAGTTCGGCCTCATGGGGACTTTATAACCGTATCAACTGTGGTAGATTATCCGCAAACACCATGAGCGTGGTGGTGTATTACGTATGCGACCGAAGCGTAAGCAGCGGCTTGTTTCCCCGATCAACAATGTGGACTACGACGATCGCCGAGTGAAGTTTCTAGATTTCCCTTGTTTGCAAGAAATGTATAAAGCAGGAAATCGTGAAGCGTTAACTGCTCACAGAAGCACACGCACCCGCCGTGCCTGCCCGCACGGCCGACGGTGCAGCTCGAACCGACGCAGGTCGTGGCAGCAACAACAACTTGTCACCGCTTTTTAAAATCGCACAAGTCGTGGAAAATAAGTTCCAGATTGGTGAAAGTGAGTGTTAGTGTGATGAAAAATTATGATAGGTAGTGTCATCAGCTGTGGTTTTCAAAGCGATGCTCATGTATCTGCCGCGATTTACGCCGATCGGTCCCGGCAGCGCCGGCCCGTTCACGCACGATGCGGCGAGCGGTCGAAGGATGGCTATGCTTGCGCGCAAGAATCGGCCGAGGCCGTGCAGGTATCTTGATCGTCGATCGCTTCAACGGAAATCACCACGCTTACAGAGTTCCCAGCATGGTGAAACGTTCTGTTAGGGACTGTCACTCGCAACTCTAACGGCGATGAAATATCTGCTGCGACGCCAAGCCTAAAGTTCCCAACATCCGATACGTGCATCCGAAGCCGGCTGCGAGCTGTTGGGGAAGGCCCTCCCGTCGCGCACGCACGGGTTGCATTTGGGTTCCTCTAGCTCCTTGGGGGCCCCCAACGCTCGGTTCTCCTATTCTAAATCTCCCATTACCCGAAATCATTAACGACGTGTTTCGCCTCGTACGCAGCCTCGCCTTCTGTGAGCAGTCGTGAGTTTCGAAATTGATGCTTGAGAAAGGCCGGCTCACTGTAAAGATACAAAACACGCGGCAATTATAAATGACCACGCCAAGCACCTAATGAAAACTAAATATAGCCTTGTACAAACCCGCTCGAAGGCGTTAAAAACTCGCGTTCATACATTGCGGACAAGTTGTCGCCAAAAGTAAACATCATCCGTGCAGAGTACAGGCTACGGCAGTGATCGTTAATCAAATCCGAGCATGACTATAAAAACATCGTAGGGGAAATAGGCACTGATTAAGCCAAACTGCAGACCATAACAATACTTTTAAGCATGCGCGGCGAAGCAATCTGATCACCGTTCTCACGTAGTCATTCATTTACCAGGCAATACCAACAGAGATCATAAGTGAGCGACGCGTTTCCGTCGCTGTTACAAGGTGTTTGCTTGCACACACATGTCCCGTCACAGGTATTTTATAATGAATTTACAGCGTACTTTTCTCGGCATCAGCTGCATCATCCTTGGCATTAGCTGGCTGCGTATGTAAGAGCTGTGGGTCGCGATGGTAGCAACTACCTAAACGCGGCGGTATCGCCGGGAACAAGCGAGTCGCTGATTGCTGGCCTGGATTATTTGGTTTACAGACAACCTTTTTGGTAATTTTCATCAAATCCACAAGGAGGGGGCCAAACGGTGGCCACAAGAAGAAAACACGCTTCCGCATACGCACGCGAAATGTGTTGTAGCAGACGACAACACGATTCGGCGTCCTACAAGTGACGTCACTCGTAGGTGGCGCCACGGTATGTCCTCGAGGCCAATATATTCATGCACTGCTGGGGGCTCTTCTAAATCTCGAAGAAAAGTTTCTGTGAAGGCATATACTTCAGTTTTTTTTTTTCCTAGTTGACCGCGAACCTCTAACCATTTTTCCCGTGATCTGCCACCGTGCATGTTTATGTAGTTAATCTTAGTCACCCCACGCTTTTTCTTTTGGTTAATTCTGTTCCGATGTTTGGGATAAGAGTCGGTCACCAGGGGAACATCGCTTGCCTCCTCGCTTGCCTGCACTGCTACCTCATGCCCCTTTCTAAGCTTTTGTGCGCCCTGTGTGCTAACTTTGGTACTTTCCTTTTAGCTGTACATTCGACCTCGAATGCAATTGCTTGTCCCTGCCGCATTTTCACTGTGCCTGTTATATAGTCCAGCTTCCAGGATGCTCTTGGCCACCCTAAAAAAGCTACCGCCCGCGCAGCTAGTCGCCTCCCCACCGGCTCCGCTACGCCCTCAGTGAAATATACTCCGTCCCTAACAAACGCCCGGCCCGCATGGTGGTGCACTTCCTGGTTGAGGTCAACCAATTCGAAATTCATTGCTTTAGCAAGCGTCCAAATTTCCGTTGGCTTCTACCACTGCCCTTGCTACGTGGCCTCCTCTGTCGTCCAAAATCGCCCAGAGTTCACTGACCCCCTTAGCCACCTGCTTCGCTATGCCTCGTCCTCTTTCCTGAAGCACGTCGTTTCATCATCATCATCATCACCAGCCTATCTACGCCCACTGCAGGGCAAAGGCCTCTCCCATTATTCTCCAATTCTCTCGGTCCTGTGCCAACTGTGACCAATTTATCCCCACAAACTTCTTGATCTCATCTGCCCATCTAACTTTCTGCCGCCCCCTGCAACGCTTGCCTTCTCTAGGGATCCACTCTGTTACCCTTAATGACCAGCGGTTATCTTGCCTTCGCATTACATGCCCTGCCCACGTCCATTTCTTCTTCTTGATTTCTACTAATATGTCTTTAACACCAGTTTGCTCCCTGACCCACTCCGCTCCCTTCTTGTCCCTTAATGTTACACCTATCATTTTCCGCTCCATTGCCCGCTGAGTCGTTCTCAATTTAAGTTGAACCCTCTTAGTGAGCCTCCAAGTTTCTGCCCCGTAGGTGAGTACCGGTAAGATGCAGCTGTCATACACTTTCTTCTTCAGCGACAATGGTAGGCTGCTATTCATTATCTGAGAATGTCTGCCATATGCACCCCACCCCATTCTGATCCTTCTAATTATCTCTGCCTCATGGTTGGGATCTGGGGTCACAACCTGGCCTAAGTAGATATATTCGCTTACCACTTCCACTGCCTCGCCACTTGAGTGACGTCGTTTAAGCCCCCCGTTATCACCACTAGGTGCTTGTCTGTCATTGTGTCCCACACCTGCTCTTTCGCCTTCTCCATCACCACGCTAATTATCTTTCCAGGGAGTGTGCTAGCCTTAACTCTCTTGTCCTCCCCTACCCTCTTTGTAATCCCCTGCTCTGCCCTGCGCACGTTCGAGTCGCCCACAATGGTGACTCGCCGCTCCCTTGGTTCTTTTGGCTGCGAAGATGTTTTTGCCGCCGAGGCTTTCGCGCTGATTGCCTCTGAGTAGCTCTTGCCCGGCGGCGACCCCTTCCCTTCTTCCACAACAGCATTACGCCCCTCTCCGTTACCAGCGCTGTCATGTCCACCCGCTGCCTCACGCCCGGCGGCCCTGGCCTCCCCTTGTCTTCCCGCCTCGGAGCCAGGCACACTCGGTGCACTTGCCCCGTGGCGTACGCCATTGCTTTCCGGAATGGCATCCCTCGGCACACACGCTTTCTTTCTGGGCTAGCTTCCCTTCCAGCACCTCCCGCTGTTGCCTTTCGGCTCCTCCACTAGCCCGTCAACCTGTACATTCAGTTGCTCCTTCTCCTGCTCCAGCCGGTCGAGGCGCAACTCCATTACACACATTCTACACATGAAGTCCTGCTTTTCCGCATCCTCAGCTGTCTCAAACCTTGTATCCTCGAGTGGATACTCCCGCTTGCACCTCATGCATGCAACGCCCGGCTTCTTCTTCGCCGGCATGTTTCAGGGCTATCTGACTGCTGTCCACAAAGTTAGTACTGCTACTTTCTCCCGCACGTGCTATGCTCAAAAAGAAAGGACAAACACCGTGCGATGCTTGCCTACAGCATCTTCCTTTGTTGGTGCACTGTCAAAAAGGTGCTTAAACTCACGACAAACACTAACTAAACGTTACTTCTATTTGCTCTACAGCATTACCTCCCTAAGAGAAAAACAAAGACTTATCGCATTCGCCGTCTGGGCCGTTGTCGCTGCGCTGGGAACAAAGTTTAGGAGGGAGCATCACGTGACAATCGTGAAGCCTAGTCATAAAAATAAAAAGGAAAAACTCATGGGAGTTCCACTCTCACGTGACAGGCAAGCGGTAGTTCTTTGCGCCTCATGTGACCCTTTGCCGACGCTGCGTGCGTCCGACTATCCGTTTGATTGCCGGGCCGTCTGCGTATTCGGGTTTCGGCGACGAGTGGTTGCGCGCAGCGATGCCTGCAACCCGAAAGGCGCAGCGGGCTGATCGTGCGGGCAAAGGGGCCGAACGGGAGAGGCAGAAAACATCTTTGTTGATTGAGCTTTCGTACCTGTCGAAGTTCACGCCGCAGTCGGAGAGTTGTGTGCCGCCGCCGTGCAGAAGTGGAGATGATCTTTTCAACTTTGCCGCTCAGTCCCCATTCTAGGTAATCAACCGTTTATTGCCAAGGCTCAGTCAGTCCACAATTCAGCAAGGTCCGTCCCAGGTATAATCTAGCATTCGTTTTTTTTTTTTTTTTTGTTTCCATATACTATCGCACAGATCGAGCGGTCCTCGGAAAAACAGCCGGCGTACTGCTTGCGACGCGAGGTGAAAAATGGCCAGACCCAACATAAGGGTTCTGAACCTTTTGTTTTCCAATGCACTGAAGGAGACAAAAACGTACCACCACACCAGAGCACCAAAAAGTCGAACGCATGCAAATGCGCGCGCGAGCGAAACCAAAGCTAGTCTCACCACCTTCCAGCCGATACAACACTCGTTACAGCGCTATAACGTAAAGGGAAAGTGGCGCGATAACTCTCAGCAGAATGCCAAGCGCAATCGTCACAGCACACCTGGCAAACACCGCGCAGCCGTAGGCCGCTCTGTGCTTGTGAATGTTTACGGCGGCGCGTTCGAGTGATCCAACGTCACAAGTGAAATTCGGCTTGCAGCTCATGAGGGTGCTTCGTGAGAATGCGATCGAAGTCTCGCCTTGCTTTGAACAGCGACAGCGGTAGTACTTCCCCGATACGAAGCTTGGAGCGCAACGCTGGCGAACAATCTTGCACGGCGCCTTCGGTGACGG
Source organism: Haemaphysalis longicornis (assembly GCF_048455015.1). Lineage (NCBI taxonomy): Eukaryota > Metazoa > Arthropoda > Arachnida > Ixodida > Ixodidae > Haemaphysalis > Haemaphysalis longicornis. Next base: position 96,373,455 of record NW_027526225.1, on the reverse strand, counting down.
CGCTCGCATCCACCTCCACCGGCAGCCAGCCGGAGCCACTAAATGCTACCGCGGGCCTGAGCGTGGTGGATCTTCCATAATGCATTGCGCGGGAGGAGCCCGAGGAGAGGACATGGGAGAGGAGAAAGCGGCTTCAGAGGAGGTTGGCTTGCCGAAGCTGGGCCGCCTCACGTCATGCTCCCTCCTAACATTTTTCTTCCTCCATGCTGGGAACACACGTCCGTCACCGATAAGTAAGGTCCCTGACCAACGCCTCCTAAAAAAAAAAGTTTTTTTTAGGAGGCGTTGCCCTGACCTTACCGATGAGGGCGCAGTAGCGCCACCTGGCGTTTTCTACATAGAAGAGCACGGCCTTTCCTCGCCGTTCGCGCCACTATGATCATTCCTTCTGGGGATTCCCCTTTTGTTACCCTGTTATTGCTTCATTTTTGGCAGCTCGCTTGGGGCCACTCTGTGTTCTAGTTCACTCTAGTTTGAACGATTGCCGGGTGCTTTTAGCACAAGCAAGCGGCAAAAACGATTCTGGGGGCTACCGATCACACTTGCAGGATATCATTTCATCATTTTGTTGGCGCCCTACGCCGCGATTTGGGTTCCATGCCCCTCCGTGCATTTGCGCCCTGATTCCTGTCGCTTTAGTCGCCCGGCGATCGTTTTTGTCGTTTGGTCTCGACCATGCAATTTTTGAAGCCGCGACAAAATCGCGTGGGAAGTTGTCTTCTTTGCGCGCGAATGCCAAAATGTGCCCTACAAAAGGAGCTGCCCCGATGGACCACAAATTTGTCCGCAATCGCCACTTTTCGTCTGCAATTAACTGTCTTCGGTACTACGAGTAGATGGCACAGATCCCAGCACAGACTCGATCGGGCTGCGCTGCTGTGCAAACGTCACGTCGCAAGGCGGGAAAAATAAAAGGGTGATGAGGCGTGATGGCGAACACTTTTGGCCAACTAGTTGACAAAGTTCTGTAGAAAATATTCGCATTTAAATTTCGGATCGAGCGCGCTTGACATGCTGCACGTGCAGCCCTGAGCGCGTGCCACTGTTCCGACAGTCGCATCCCTGCGCATCATGAACATTCAGCTTGTGATGCGATCTCGGTCACTGTTCGTATACGCATCAACCCTCTAATGCAAACAAGATACACATTCACGTAAACATACGTACCTGTAACCAGGCGTTTGAAACTGCTGTCTGAACGTCTCAACCGACTGAACCAACTGAACCAACGTTTGTCTAAAGGTATGAACCATAGAGAAAGAAATATGTCTGAACCTAGTCGGTGCTGCCTGGTGCTGCTGAAGCAGTGTTGCCAACCAATTCTAACCGCAGTGCCCCACGCCACTCCTGAGAAAGCCCTACATCGCCCTACACATTCACCCTACGCTAAAAAAATTACTTTTGCGACATATGTGTCAATTTGCGTGTAAATTTTATTTGTTTGTTTTAGTGCTTTTACAGCGAAGATGTTAAGGTTCCGGTTTTCAATATAACGTGCATGGATAAATCGGCGTAGAACGGAAGTTTTCGTCTACAGAGCTAGGTTTTTGTGTTGCCTTCTTGAAGGGTTCTTGGAGTAAATATTTGACATGACCACCTTGAAGGGCTTCCGGAATGACGTTATGACCGGTGTTTTTACCTTCAAACACGTGCACGATACCACCGGTAGCCCATTCATGCGTGCACGGAGAACGGGGGTAAAGGGGAAGGGGTGAGGCTGCACACGCGCAGCCAGGCTTTATGCGCTCAACGATTCAGAAACATTCTGATCGACGAATTACTAGAAGACAGCTGTAACTCTTGTTTAATCGAAACTATCATGAAACAGAATACCTCGTTATAGTTTAACCTCGTTATAACGAACACTGATGTAGCGAATTATTGGCTACAACGAACTAGAAACAAACTTTGGTTGGTCACACGTTATTTCAGTGAAACTTTTTTTATATAATGAAACCGAAACTGCGAGATAAGCACGATATTATCAAAACAAATGGGTTCACCCGAGGCTCAAAAGCCACTTGGAAAAATTCCCGACACCAAACACTGCAAAAGACGACAAGGCCCTTCATGTGAACACTGTGAAAACTTGGTCCTGGCTGTGCAAGGCCACCAGATGAATATCACATACTTCAACTTGAAACTTGAAACCTGCTTTGTTCTGTTGTTATTTCACCTTGTCATGTTCCGCTCCATTTAGTTTGAAAAATCCCCAAGGACACAAGTAAGGATTACCGCGTTTACAGTGGATTTGAAGCCTAGAATAATGTGGTTTTGTATCTAGGATTTTTGCGTGAACAAGGGCACTGATTTGTTATAGCCCAATTCTGCGGCTAATGTTCCAGTGAATACCGGATCAACGAATATCGGATCAATACAGAATCAAATTACCACCCCGGTACTACTTGTGTAGCTACACAAGTAGCTGGCTGGCATTTGTCCGCTAAGTTAACTCTACCCGTACTCCGAGATTTAATTTTCATGATCCCGTAGTTCACAGAAGGGAACGAAGTTGGTAAATATTGGGAAATTTCCGTCTGCTTTCAATGCATGTGCTCCTACGTGAATAAAATGGACATCCCCGTGTTTTTCCGCTACAATGAAATTAGAGTCCTTCCAAGTCTCAGCCTGCTAATTTAACTAGAGGTACCAAGAGGTACGCTCAATCGCAAATTACAAATAAGCGTGGCTCTTTGGTCCACTCCTTGGACTGTTTCCAGCTTCGCTGGCCATCTAGAATGACGCTGAATTTTAAGCGCAGAGACCTTTAGGGGCTCGCCTTGTCGTCGCAGCTCGCTCGCTGTACCCAAGCATAGCCCCACGGCGTACCATCGTAGCTGAGCCCCGTCGTAGCGGCAACGGCGATTTACGACCGTTATGAGTGCGTTCCCGACAAACTTCTGCGCTGTGTTTTATTAGAGTGCCGTATTGATTCCGCTGGGCGTTTCGTCGCCTACGTGCCGTGATGAGAGGCCGCAACGCCGGTCACACGAGTGCACTGCGACGGTGCATGACCACTCCCATCGTAACCAAGCTAGCCACTGCAAGCGATTCTGTGCGCATAACTTATTTCGCATTGGACTGCTACATAGGCCACAGGGCTGTGTTTTTGTCCCAGTATAACGTAGTTAACCTGTGCGACGTAAGGTATAATTGTGTGTTTGGAGTCGTGAGGCAGGCAGGTAATGTTCACCATTGCGAAGGTGTAGTAACAACCATGCTGAATAATCTGTCTGCTAATCACTTCGTTGAACCTTAAGCCAGCTGATAAGGGCTGCGCACAGGACAAAGGTTTTTTGTTGTTGTTACCAGCTGTAGGAACCAAGCCTTAATAATACACATCCAGGCCTCAAGTATGTGAATGAGAAAATGTAGTTGCGCTTAGCCCTGTTGCCAAGCATTTTTCTTTATGTGGGCCCTCTCAAGTTACCGTCTTTAAAATTATCCCTTCTGGGGCATGTTCAAGCTGGTATAATGCCATGCATTCAACAGAACAGATGCTAACAGTTCACCGAGGATGTCCTTGATGTGTGCTGTCACATGCCACAGAACAATATGGCACTTCACTTGGTACATTTAGCAACAGATCTTATGATGTGCAATGCTTTCAAGTCCATTTCTTCTGTGTTTAGAACGACTGAGGACTTGTCTGCAGCAATCTTACCGCAAATAAGTTGCTTGTCAAACAGCACACACTACAACTTAAACCTGAAATTGGTCAGGGATGAGGATTTGCTTGTCAGTTTTCTCTCTCCAGAAGTGATGGCACTGGCAGCTGAGTGTTTTTTGTCGGTACAAGGACAACTTACCTTTTGTATATATATTGAGAGGTGTGTGATTATCAACTTTGCGTCTGTGAATTGAATAAAATATTTTTGAATACGAATAGTAAAAGCTGGCTGCGAATTGAATATTTTCAAACCAAACTATCTTTGTTGTGGTGTTTCTATAGTGTATATAACATAACTACATAAAAAAAAGACAGCTTAGGCAGTCAGAACTAGACACATCTCTGTTCAGGTACACTAGCCACTGTAGTTCAGGTACTTCTGCTTGACATGCAAAAAAATTAATGTAACAGAGAAAATTAAAAATAGAATGCAAAGCTGTGCAACAAGAATTTTGCATACATTGCATGGAGAAATATGGGTTCCTCAAAATACTGTGAACACAGTAAGCATATTAAGTATATTTAATATGATTGGTCATACACCTATGGTCATACACGTATGACCACTGTTTCTCAGGCCTACTTCATGCTGCACACAGCAGCAGCCATTCCACTAAGAGAAGGAACAGTCACCTTTGCAAGCCTGACCAACTGAGATGTCAAACGTCACCTGTACTCATTACTCATTCAATCAGCACTTCAATTGCTTTTGGAACTCCAAGTTGTACGTTGTGTTGTCAAAACTGTAGATGCTCTCCAACACAGGGTCACACGTGCGCAGTAGTTGTTCAATCAGCACAGTGAAGCTGGAACATGAATATGCTTTGAGTCCACCACCATATTCATGCTCACAGTTCGAGATTTCTATACAGTGATCGCAGGGACACAGCATGAATGTTCATCCCTTTGCGAGCCACATGCCTTCCTGAATGCTTGCCAAATCACTGCCTTCAGTTCCTGTCACTTTTTTTAGCTAAAAAATGTCTGCCCTGTGATTTGCTGATGCAACTCCTCCATTCATTGAAATGTTTCCAGGAGGAGGAAGTTCCTCTCCAAGTATTTGTAGTGGAGTGGCCCTCGCACTTTTGCAACTTGAAGAACCAACGCTGCCCATGTCTGGCCCTCATGGCTGAGGAGGGTGCTGATCACTTACTGTGGAACCAAGACCATGACCAGTTGTGGCTGCAGTCTGTACAGTGGAGGTACTCCGCTGCTTGATAACCTGTGTGACTTAGACAGCTGAATGCACTGCGTGTAGTCCGCCCATTCGTGTTACCATTACTCCTCACTCTTTCCTTCTTAGCCTCTTTTCCTACCCTTTTTTCTCCATCATTTTCTTTAAACCTGCTTAGAAAGAAAAAAAAGGTGGGAAGAGCACTGAAAAACTTAGACGTTAAATGGTGCTTAACTGAAGTCGTTCAGCAAGAAAGCAGTACGGTTTTTCGATTGATTAGTCTTGGACTTGCCACAAACTCCCTGAGAAGATATCTGGCTTTTGTTTCTCACACGTCTTCTTATGGTTTGGAGACGCAGTGAATGAGACTGTAGAGCCCGACGTGTACTGAGTCAACTTGGAGCATATCTGTAAAACTGCAAATATTTATTTGTCACTTTGTTTTTTATTCGTCAAAAGTGACAAAGTAAAACCGTGTAATTGTTTTCCAGCTCAGAGTCTGCTTTCAGCAAGGTGTGTGTTGGCGGAAAAAGAATGTTCAACAAGTATATGAAGTTTGTGGACTGCACTTTACCTTCGGAGCGCTCAATATATTTCGACGTGAAATTTTAGAATGTTTGCTGCTCAGAACCTTCTACAGTTGTGTTAGAACAGGAAATCCAGGAATTTTGTCTAGGACACATTTAAGCGCTGTCAGGAACCAGTCCAAGGATTGCGGCAAACCTTTCTTGGTCCTCCTAAGTTTCTGTATGTATGTGAGTGAACTTTACCAATAAATCTTAGTTGGAAGTAGCACTTGTTCATGTAACCCTCCTTTGTCTCTCACCCAAATTTTGTGCTTTACATGTGCGGAATTGAGTACAAACTCGCCTAAAAGGCTACATGACAAATCCAGTACTTCCCAAATTAACTCGACCATAAGCTGCAAAAGCGACGAACATTAGCCACCCAGAGTTAAAAATCTGTGAAGCAGAAGCAAGGGGTAATTTGCGCAAAATAAACTAAAAACAATATGAGGCTGTTTGGACAAAAACTTTATTGCGCTGAAATTTACCAAAAATGTTAGTATCGAGTGCAAGATGATCTCAGACCAAAACTTCATTTCAATGTTTGTTTCAGTGAAGTTCTACTGAAGGTTGTCTCATTTTTGAACTGACAACACAAGCACAGCACTGTCTCGATATCAAAGCGGGTGGGCTCTCAGTTGTGGTGATTCCGAGGCTCAACAAAGTGCAAAGGTTTTATTAGAAACAAAAACTGCATGCAGAGCTAGCTTTATCTAATGGGAATGCTGTTTCCTAATGACTGGTGAAGGCAGTAAAACAAAAACAAGTCAGCTATTGTCAACACACCACCTATAAAAAAAGTATCAGTGATCCCTTTAATATTCCCGTGCCTGCACCTTCTGATGTGTTTTTAATTGTTTGCAGCACATTGTGGCAAATTTTAATTTTTGTCCGCAGTGCACATTTCAAAAGGCACAAGTTGTCGTTCATCGACTCTTATGTGATGCTTTTAAATGGGCTATGTATGGAACCTACATCTTGGCTTTATTCGAAAGGTAAGGCAGTAGTCATCATTGTTACAATATTGTACGAGGAACAACACTACCACCACTCAGGAATTAGAATATGTATGCAAGGGTAAATTTCACAAACAGGCAGCCAGAATGCCAAGTATGCGCAGTAAACCAGGGAAGGGCATCCACTTAGCCATCGGTTCCATTTTCATGTAAAGCAATGAAGCGTGAGCTAATAAAGTTTGCCACAACCAAGCAACTTGACCCAAATTTAACTGCAGCACTAAATCAGGTTGTCAAAGTTGCTGCTACTCCCTTTTCTTTTTTTCTGCTACTTGTTTTTTCTTTTGTAAAGTCTGCCATACTATAGAAGTCTTATTTTCAATCACTGAACAGGAGCAGTCTTAAGTAAAAAAAAATGTTTGAACTAAAAGCCTGCAACTTTCTCAATTTTATATTTTTAGGAGTGTCTGTAGAAAATAGGGGAGCGCGAACAATTCTGCTTTTGAAGCTGTTTTGGTTGAAAAGTCGCTAATAGGAACAAATACTCTCAAATTGAAGCACTACCCCAAAGCACATTTCTCTTCAAAATGTGCTCTTGGTCGAGTTGGTTTATGATATTGACAAATTAATAAAAAAAATGATCGCTACAAAAACAAAGTACGAGAAGAAAAGACGACAAGTACACCTGTCTCATTCCTTTTTCGCGTACATTGTTTTTGTAGTGCTCATTGCTTTTCGGCACTTTCCTCCTGTCTTTTACCTGCACATCACAAGTGCATTGCAGCAAAGTCCGTTGCCTACAACGGCACCCTGCAACAATCGCTGCCCGTGCAAGAATCACATTCAGCCGCCGAGCGAGCAGACATGAAGGGCGATATCAGAGTACACTCGGTAGACACAGTGAACTCGACCACATCACATTTCCGCATTTAACCTGTACCGCATCACCGCATTTCACATCTAACACAATCCGAATGTGGTATGCCCAGTTTGACGCCCCGATGCACACAATCATTTCCATATCACTGAATTCGCTACATCACAACACAGCATATCTTTGTGTGGTGAACTCTGCGGCATGTTGACGCATGTTGCTGCTGACGGCGACGTACCATGCTTGTAGGATAGGGAGCGCAGTGGTGACAAACTTCGGATCGGTGTCATCTTGTCGCCGTTTCGCCGGCGAGGGCTCAGCACGGAAGCAGCTCAGCAAGGAAGCAGACAACTAGAAGACGAGTGTTAACAGCTCGTCGGTGCACTTACTCGATTTAAGTAACCGGCCACAACAACGTATCACGCAAATAGCATCTACCGCATTTATTCGAATAAAAGGTGAGGTTTTCTTTCAAAATCCGTAGTCTCAGTCATACCCTGCTTTATATTCAAAGCGCGGTATATATACATATATATGTATGTATATATATACATACAGGGTGTCCCAGCTATCATGCACCAAGATTTAGAAAAAGAGAAGTCGCGTAACTCGAAGAAAACCTAGTGCATAATGTTTGCAGTACTGTGAAGAAGCGGATAGTAATTTTTTCGTTAATGAGACTTAATTAATTAATTGTAATTAAATATCTAACTCGAAAAATACTGTCCTAATCACTAAAGTGTCAATGAGGCACTTGTAGGTAACCATGAGGGGCATCTAACTGCGCTATTTTAAAGGGGCCCTGAAAGGCATTTTGAGCACACTAAATGAACTAGCGCAATCGCTAGATTGGGTCGCCAACGTCACCTGTGCCAAGTATTACTCTTTTACGCGCAGCGGAAAGCTCACACTTTTGTTGCAAAGTTTGTCGCTTTTTTCTCACCCTTTCCTTCGTGTTTTTGGACGCCGCCATCTTCACATGTCTACATCATCGATTCCCAGATGTTCGTCGTGAGCTAGACATCCTGCTATTGGGCGGCTTTTTCACGCACTTCCGGCAAAGAGATGAGTCGTCTGCTCAGCGTCGGCTCGCCGGCTGATCTGCCAGCGGAGTGCCGGAGTGCTTTGACATTTTACGACAAACGAAACAAGTGTAAACAAACGCTTAACCGTTTGTATTGAATGCAACACGGCCATAACACGACGTGGATTTTATCTTACGTGAGTACGTACCATAAAGAAAGTCCCGTGGCACTTCTTTGGTGCAATCGCAGAGAACGCCCTCAGCCGAATGCCCGGGTTTGACGCGTACATTTTATTCAACTTCAAAACAATCCAGAGATGCGTTTCGAACGAACGCAACGTCACAACATGCGTTGCAAGTCTGAACCGCGATTGACAGACGATGAGTTGCCTCCTCCTGCCCGTCGTAAATTCGGCACTCACCTCACACCCGGTTTGCGGGGACGAGCAGCAAGTCACAACTCTGGCGCGCAAGCGAGAAGGCTTTTAGCCAGGCACACTGCACATACCCCATGCGAGGTTGAGTGGTACGTCGTTCGAGAAAGATAATCCAGACCATGGGAAGCACTATCCACCCGCAGAAGTACAATGTCGCATTTCATCGCGAAACGAACGCGTCCACAACACACAGGAGGCGATGCACACACACACACACAGCTTCGGTCGCTGCATTGGCTTAGCTGCAAGCTTCGTTCGGACAATCAGCGATGCTACGACGATACAGAGCTGCGTGAGGACGACGTGCTAGCCACTTCACGTATTTAAAAACACAGGGGCAAAGAACTAGGTTCATCGGAAGCAAAAAATCTTTCCTCCATTATAGTGCCTGAAAGGAGCCATGAAGAGAAAATGCAAGTTGGTTTTATTCGAAAGATTTCGTGTTTTATAGTGCCCCCAGCGCTTGTCCGGATACAAACGTACGATGCTTTATTCGCTGAGAAATTAAACAATTTAGGTTAAAATTTTTATTTTCCCGCTCAATCGTGCGTTTTCGTGGTCCCAAGTGACATCACTGACACCGACCGCTCTGCAGCCTAGAGTACCTTCATTCACGCATCCGCCGTACAGGGTAGAGACGCGTATACGCTGGCGCCACCATTTTCGGTTGCTCGCTCGCCGCCGAAGCAAGTCATTGTGTCAAAACCGCGCTAAAATTATCGCCGCAACGCGGTTTACTGAAGAAGTTTGAATCATATTGTCTGTTTCGCGTTGCTAGGTCTCGTGGGAAACGAAAAGAATAACGCGTTGAGCCCGTTGGCCCAATTGCGGCGGCACGGGACCGTTCAAAGGTTGTCTCCACCCTGTACAGCGGTGTTGGTTTGTTCCAGCGTTTCTTTACGTTCCGTAACCTAGATGGCGCCACCATACCGTGGCAAGCGTTTGGTTTTTTTTTTGCCCGTATTTAAACCTGGCTTGTTTTTGTTCTGGGAGAAAATATTAGTTCCCTGAAACAGTGCTCGCTCGACAAATGGGCTCACGTAAGACACCGTTGCTTGCGTCAATCGGCCAGTGTCGTCTGAGACAACCCCAAGCCCCGTAGTGCTGTGCAGCGAAACCAAGCATGCTGTGCGCAGTACGAACAGCAGAACGCATCAGTACTTCTATGTTTACATGTGCTTTCGTAACTTCCACTGTTTGTCCCATCATTCTTATTGCTTTGTAAAGAATGTGCCCTAAATTTAAACGCAAATCGCTCGTTCGTCTAGTTTTTAAGTTCTACCTAATTTGCGTCTGCTTCTGCCAGCCTCCGCCAATCGCAGAGCTTAGCTCATGTGACGACATAGGTTCTGTTGCGGGAAATGAGCTGGTGGGTCGCATGACCATTCCCGTTTTTCCTAATTATGTAGCTTATTTGAGCGAAGTTTACGTTAAAAGTGGTGTCAGTATGATTCTAACGAGACAATCTTTTGAATGAACCAAACTGGTGTTTTTTCTTCATGGCTCCTTGAAATATACTGGCTAGTGTGCCGAGGGCGGGCTCCAGGCGGGCGCCGGGAGCGATGTACGCGGCCGTCTGCCGCTTGGGGCGCTGCCGTGCGGGAGTTCATCCGGCCCGAGCAGATCGCGTGGTACCTCCGAGCTGCGTAGCAGACGGCAGCGGCAGAACTTTCCATTCCCGCTTGCGACGAAAGCGAGCGAAAGCGACGGGAATTCTGTCGCGCAACCAAAATTTGTCCCGACCATTCGACAAAAACGATCGTCGCGCGACAAAGCGACGGAATTCCTGCCGCTCTCACTCGCTTTCGTCGCAAGTGCGAACGGGCCTTTATGCGCAATCTCCGCCCCACATAAAACAAGCTCTTGCTTGTCGCCTGAGCATACGGTTGATATCTGACTACGTTACACTGTGCTTGCCAGTGTATTTAAACGATGTCACTAGGTTTGAAACGTACGCGCTCGGCGTGCAGCTTTGTAAACGCAAGCGAGATGAAAATGGACTGCATATTCTTGCTGGAAATGAGAATTTCCAGCCATATTTCTAGCATAATTTTCCAGTGACAGCTGGGAATATCAAATTCCCGCTGGAAACGTAACCCTCCCAGCGAGAAATATTGATTTCCAGCCAGAACACAATTTTTTTCTCTCGGGAAATTTGTGACCCGGCCGGAAAAGTTTCCAGCTGGAGGCGGAATTCCGAATTCTGGCTGGAAAAGATATTTCCAGCCCCAGCTGGAGGTGCTCCTGGAAATGAACGTTGTAGCACTTATAGCTTTTAAAATACATAACAACATAAAAAAGTGCGCTAATCGCTTTAATACATAAGTAAAACACTTTAACAATAAGCGATCCCAAACTGAGAAGCAACAACCTCTTCAAAATTGTTTTAATTGTGCACGGACTACATTTTCACGCGCCTGTGCCCGGCGCCATTTCACACACCTAAAACATGTTCGACCGCTCCATGTTGGCGTACGTGCAGAGGTCCGCACGTGGCTGCAGCGTGGTTTACGTCCTCTTTTGGGCTACACTTTTGACAGTGTATTCAATTCTTTTCTATACAGCGGTTTTGTGCGAGCTTGTGCTGTTCGTGGAAGACGTTGACAAGATCGCTCTCGCGTTATTCGCGTCGCTTGTCGATAACAAAGTGAAATGCCCAGAAAACGATGTGGTGCAACAATGGACTGCGTACCGCTCAACACTACCAAATATAGGTAAGTGCACATTCGTATTGAATTGCTCAAATCTATGAGCTTGTGTGGGAAGCGGAGTCAAAATACGTGCACGCTTATAGCCCTAACGCAGTCTTGATCATTGCAGCGACTTAGCGCCGTGTGTGGCGCTCTCGTAAAAACACTGCATTGGGCCTCGCTAAAGTTCAACTGGGTCATTGGTTATCATATTCCGGTGGCCTGTCCACAGTGAGAGAGTGGCTGTCAAAGGTCTTAGTGCGTTTGAGACATCGGCGTGTATTTTAATAAACATGGCGTAATTAATGCATTAGCGGTGCGGCGCCGTCAACAATTGAAGTGCAGTCACATGTGATATATTATGTTACAAGGTGAACCAATCTACAATAAATCGCTTTTTCTTCTGTTTTTTCTAGTATCTGTGAGGGAACGTCTACGTTGCAGTATGTGGCACACGAGGCTTGCAACCTAGAGGACTGCGGGTGGAAGGACCAAAAAGTGGAATCGACAACTCTGGTAAGCACATAAAAAGATGGAAATGGTTTGATTGGCAGTTGTGCAAAGCTCACAAAATCACTTGACATCGCGGTTTCTCATGATGCTTTATTTTTCATAGGCTACCTGAACCACTTGGAGGACCATTTACCCAAAGAAGGTGGAGATTCTGGCCCCTGCGGATGTTCTGGGTACACAAGTGACAAGGCTGAAAATATGTAATATACGGAACGACAATATAGTTTCAAATTTTTAATCTGGCCTCTGTGTTACTGCTTCGGTGCACAAAAGCCCACACAGAAGAGTTCTTTTATTCGGAAATGCTGAAAGTGTTTTGGTGTCTGCTACAAAGGACTTCGGGTCAGAATGCTGTTCATAAAAATTAAATTTGGTGTGCGTGCTTACTGGAAAAAAAAAAGTGATTTCTGGCTGGGGATGGAGACGAATCCAGCATGAAAGAAGTGATTTCTCGCTGGAAGGTGGTGCACAATCCAGCAAGAAAACAATCAATTTGCAGCCAGAAAGCGTTGTAGAACCAGCAAGAATAAAGCAATTTCCAGCTGGTAAGCTACACCATTCTGGCTGGAAATAACAGTATTTCCAGAATGAAAATGGTGATTTCCAGTTAGAAGTGGCATTTTTCCTGCTGGGAATGGTGCGATTTCCAGAGAGCAGACGTGACATTTCTGGCTGGAGACAAGCCCGGAAATTTTGATTTCCAGCCAGTGGTGCCAGCTCCAGTCCAGGCTGGAAACGATTTCAGGCTGGAAGACTGTTTCATAACACAGCCGGGACTGGAAATCATTTCCATCTGGGCGGTTTCACATACGCACGCTATTTTGCTGCTAATAGAGTTTTAGTACAGCGTTTGTGGCCTTTGCATACGCTAAACGCTAAATTTTTGCGTCCCGCTACGTGACACCGCGATGGGAGTTTTAGTAGAGCGTCTCATCAGTTTTGCGTAGCGACACACTAATGCATACGGCGCCATCTGTCAAATGTTTTCCGAAATGTCTCGCCGGCTGATCTGCTAGCGGAGTGCCGGAGTGTTTGGACATTTTACGACTATCCAAACAAGTGCAAACAAACGCTTTCCCGTCAGTGTTGAATGCAACACATGGGTGCAGCTTGTCAGAACACGGGTTCTCGCTGATCGAGTGCAGCGTTAACTGGTTTGCTCTTCGCCTTCACGTTCATCGCCGCTGATAAAGCGATCCGATCCGGCGCGTTTTGTGCACGGGTTCTGTGTCGGTTGAAAATGTCTTTTTTCACATGCCGCCGGTAGTAGGAATTACAACCACCGCAAAATAACACCCGGCACCAGCGGGGCCACATCTGAGACCGCGCTTTTTGGATAAACAGTGCGCGGTGCACCAAAGGGAACGAGCGCACGATTCTCCCCACGCGGCTGGGAGTTCGCCGCCGATACCAACTGCAGCTACGTTCACCGCGAAAGGGCAAGGCCGGGCCGCACACATGCGGCCAGGTCATTCGTTCGCTTTTCCAGCCTGTGTCCATGGTGTCTACAGAGATGAAAAAGCCGAAAGAGCTGGCCCGTAGCAGACGGCAGTCTGTGGGAGCGCAATAGCGGAAGTACGTCACCGCTGAGGAGCGGAGCATCATGGGAGGGGAGGCCAACAGCGAAGAAACAGTTGAAAGGAGGAGGAAATACGGCGCGACGATAATTCGCGGTTTTTGATTTACGATTTCTCAGCTAATACTCATCGCTTTAACAAAATTCTTGCAGGAGGAGATTGCTAATACATTGCTTTATTTGGTTACATGTACATCCATGCATCGGCGGAAGGCATTTCAGGACCCCTTTAAGCGACGAACTAATTGCGTACTCATTTATTCTGACTGATAAAGGAAACCCGCGAAATATGAAAAATACCACGTGACGACGCTTACGCGCGCATTGTGAAGCAGCGTCCCCAAACAAAGCTGATTGAAAGCAACTGCTTTGCGTGTTACCCGCCCGAAGAGACAGCGCATCACCTTGATAATAGCATGCATGGAAGGAGCAGCAGCAGCAAGATTCGCGGGACGCGTGTGCAGATAAGGAACAAACTCGGTCGCGATTTCTTCTTTCTTTCTTTTGTCTATTTCATTCTGGCTAACTCAGAGGCAGCCTGTTTGAGGGCGTTGCTTTACGGTGCGCGCGGAGGCGCCGTCACGTGGTATTTTTCATATTTCGCGGGTTTTCTTTATCAGTCAGAATAAATGTGTACGCAATTAGTTCATCGCTGAAAATACCGCAGTTAGATGCCCCTCGTGGTTACCTACAAGTGCCTCATTGACACTGTAGTGATTAGGACAGTATTTCTCGAGTTAGATAATTAATTACAATTAGTTAATTAAGTCTCGTTAACGAAAAAATTACTCTCCGCTTCTTCACAGTACTGCGAACATTATGCACTAGGTTTTCTTCGAGTTACGCCTTTACTCTTTTTTTAAATCTTGGTGCATGATAGCTGGGACACCCTGTATATTGTGTGTGTGTGTGTATGGCGAATTTTTGTTACTCTCCAAACTGCACCCTTGCCTTATAATCGTGACTGCCTTATAATCGAATAAATGCGGTACGTTGAGAGAAACAAAGTCGGACGCCAAACGCTGAAGCGACCGTACCACAAAAACAAACGCACAAAACAATCGGGTGACATTATAAAGGAAATGACGAAAAGGTCTTTGCCACGCGACTTTTAACCGTGACGTCATGACCCCGACCTGTTGTTGGCCGGACAGAGCGTCCCGTATAAGAGACGTATACGCTAGCACGAGATTCCTCTCTAGTGTATATTGTAAGAAACTCTATGACGTGCCCCTAATCTGGGAGCATTTAAATCCGACAGAAAATGGCCGATAATTATAAAACTTGTGAGCTACAAAATGAACCAGCGTGCTTTGTTATCTCCCATAAAACTAAAAAATACCAAATACGCCACTTCTTAGAGCTACTCACACAAAACGCGGCTTGCCTGCAAACAAATGATAGAATGCGAAAAATCGCAGCAGCATACTTTTAAACTTCGGCACGCAAGCGAACAGAGTGTGGCGCTTGACGATTCTTTACAAGAGGTGCTCCGCGTTCTTTCTAGCTGGAAAATACCCGAAAATGCCACACGCCGCGATCATTTATACAGTACACCCATATAAGAAGCACCTTGTAAATGCGGGACTCGCTCTCAAACCTTATCAATACTACCGACCTATTCATATTCACAGAAACATGGCTGAGACCACTCATTCACGATTCGGAACTCATGCCAGTTTTCCCAAACTTCGATGTATCTAGACGCGACGAAGTCAAAATAGGTGGCGAGGCATATTGATAGCCACACGTCACGAGCTACAGTGCTGCCCAGTGATATCACTTGCACTTTAGAAATTCTTTTCCTATCATCCAAGGCATCGTACCCTTCTCTAATCATCCGCATCTGCTTCCGCCTGCCCGACGCAGAAAGTTCTTTTGTGACAAGCTTGCATAAGTCACCGAACTTTTTAAGCTGATCATACAAAAACGTCCCCGTTCTTCTTGGCGATTTTAATTCCCCTTCTGCAACATAGTCTGACCTATCATTAACAACATGTAAAAACAATGCAGAATCGGAAATTCTTTAACACTTGCCTAACATTTGGTTTATCACAACTAGTAGATTCACCAACAAGACAAACAGCTCGCTCTTCTAACATACTTGTGTTCGCCTCCCACCCAAACCCTTCATGCTTGACGCACTTATCAGGATTTAGCGATGCTCGCTGCTTCGTATCGGGCACAATTAACTTAGCCGATAAAAACAAAAACAAAATTTAATTTTGTATGACAGGGCCAACTTTGATGCTATCAATGACTAACCAACCAACTTCTGTTCTGCATTCCTAAGTAGGGTTCCCACCTGCCCGGTTTTTGACTGGCCCGACCGGTTTTTTAGACAGCGAGCCGGTTGCCGGTTCGTACTAAAAAACCAGCCGTCATTGGCCGGTTTTTGGCCATCGTGCCGCGATTTTTTTTTTTTGCATTTAATAAGCATTAATTCAGAAACTATGACGATAAATAGGTGTCGGCAATCTGGGCAAAGACACGCGAGCGGATAAAATATGCGGGCGAGATACAAAGAGCTCTTAATGGATGAAGTATGTGCAGCTACTTTTCAGTGCAGCACATTCAGAGCAATAACCAAAATTTCAGTAAATTTCAGTACAAACGTTATATTGAATCCTCTCTAGGAAAACACTGTAATACATATGGCATTGCATGTCTTAAAACGGATTTATTTTTTCACCACAAATTCAACCTTCTAAATACCATGCCCCCCCCCCCCTTTTTTTTTTTCAGGGAAAGGTGGCAACCTTTCTCACTCGGTTGAAGAAAACTGGTCACTTTTCAAAAATACCACGCAGCAACTAATAGAAACAATTCTTCCTACCATCAGAATATAATTGAACCACCATCATCTCTGTGGTTTAACAGCACACAAACTCCTCAACAACAAGAAAAGACTATGAGATAATAAAAAGAATAATTCTAACTATGCCTGGTCCAAATACCGTACAACATAAATAGGTTTTGAATCCCCTGCTCTTAAAAGTAAGCGCGCTTTCTACTCAACACCTAGCCTGAAACGCTGCGTAATGATCCCTGTCAATTTGGGAAATCAGTAATCCTAAGCCCCGCAAGCCCATACCAGTACGTGACGCAAAGAACTTCCCTATATCTGAACGACTGGTTGCCCAAACATCGAATACTACTTTTTTTTTTTTGTTTGAATTTCACTGAGAACTCGCCGGTGACCTCCTTTATTCCCCATACCTACACCATGCCGTTATGCCAGACATAACTTTTGAACCTAGTGATATCATGAAAATCGTCGAGTCTATCGAAATAACGGTACCTTATATTCTGGTGTTGATTACATTAACGCCCAATGACATCAGACTGGAAAGCTAACAACACTGCCCCTGTTCCTAAAAGGGTTCATCATCACCCTTTACTATCGATCTACATACATCTGTCACCAGTATTTGTGCTAAGCTAAAGGAACACAAAAGTTTACTCTCATGTGGTTAATTTACTCTCTCGTGGGCAGCGAGCCGGTGGACGGCGTGTTGCAGACGACAAGACAAGCGGCGGCAGAAATGAACTCGGTAGCTACTTTACGTTCAAACTGAACTTGCTCGACACGCGCTAACGTGCATGGTTTCAGAGGTCAAAAGAAAATTTTACCCGGACCTCATTTTAGCACAAGAAATGCAGCATGCACGCAGCAAAAAAACAATGTACCAAAAAGGTGGCAGCTTGTGCATACGCCCGAAGAATGGAGACCGCAGCGCACTCCACCCAACTTTTGTTTTGGTGAGTAAAGGATGGGTACAGTATATGAACCCCCAAAACTAGTGTCATTGCTCTTTGAAGTTTTCAACAATCAGGGCACTTTTCACCTCATCAGTGCTCTACATAAAAGCACTTGCTTTGTGTGACTGCGTGATCGATGCTAACCTTAATTCCGACCTTACTATATTCAACCTCTGTATTCCTCTCCATATGCACTGCTTGTTATAACAGCATGCTTCTGCCATAAGGCTACCTTACGGGTCAGTTTCATTTGCAAACCATGACTACATGCATAGAAAACACTGTCTTTACTTCGAGCCATCGAGATTATTCTTGAAATCCATCAGGAAACTTCAGCTTTTCCTATTTTAATTGAGAGTGGTATGCTTACAAGTCACATTACTCTACCGAGAACCTGGGAAAAAATTATTATGAAGCATTAGGGACTGAGATGCAGTTTTGCCTAATTATATGCCTCGGGTGACTGGATAGCAAGTGAGCTACTTTGTAAGTTGATCTTGGCTACATCGTCATCACTGTCAAACAACGACCCTGTACTTAGCAGCGGCGGTGGTGTGTGGGTCTCTGGCATTATTATAGCGAAGCCTTGGAGTCCTTATTGATGCCATTGTACGCCAACACGCCGTGCACAAAAGCCAACTTTCTCTGAAAACGATGATGAATGATCATGGGTGAAGTGAACAGAAAAGACCCTTCCCGTGGCCGCAATCGAACCTGGGTTCGATTCACATTATGAAGCTGGCGTCTGTCGGATTGCTCCATTTCGACATGGTCGAAGCGAACGGTAAGCAGCGGGTACCGATTCGCACCTCACACCCCCAAACCCAAATGTTAGGCCTCCACAGTGGACAGCCATTAGTTGATTGATTGTAGGGTTTAACGCGCCGACACAACGCAGGCGATGAGGCGCGCCGTGGTGGAGGTCTCAAGATTAATTTTGACCACCTGGAAACCTTTCCTGTGCGCCGAAATCTCAAACACATGGGTGTTTTTGCGTTTCGCCTCCACCAGAAAAGTAGCCACCGCCGCAGAAAATCGAACCCGCATCCTCGTGCTCAGCAGCACAACG